>NC_058087.1:140923880-141298594 GCF_014858855.1 Bufo gargarizans | reverse complement strand
ATTCACTGCCTATAGAGAAGCACCTCCTTGAAGTGTCACATATGACGTAGGCCATGGATGTCAAACTCATGGCCCTCCAGATGTTGCAAAACTACAACTCCCAGCATTCCCCAATAGCTGCAATATGCCCAGGCATGATGGGAGTTCTAGTTTTGCAACAGCTGGAGGGCCACGAGTTTGACATCCCTGACGTAGGCAGTATTCTTGTTGGAATAAACTCCATTACAAAATGGCGATGGTAACCAGATGTTTACATTAGTTCACATTCCAAAGTAGGACCCAGTGCGCAGAAGCCAGGGTGCTATCTCCTCTCTTATCTCTTCTTCCTTTTTGACCAATGAAACAATGTTTTAGCCTCAGTGAGGACTGCCCTCTTCTGAAGATGTATATACGCTAACCCCATGTAATAAAAAGTTAGAGATTGCTTTGACCAACTTCTGTGTCAGTGTCTAGTCTCTCAGCCACGCATGGATATTAACCCCGGGGGGAGGGGGGGGGGTTGATTTGGAACACCAGAGTGCATCTTAAATGCCCTAATTTAGGGCGGTTTTAACACTGAACTGCAAATTGTGATCGGCACTGCACAGGCACTGTCCATGCTCAAATGCAGACCCATTCACTTGAAGGGTTCCACGATGCACAAGAGATGGTCCGCACCGCAAAAATATAGGACATGAAATCCCACAGATGTGCTTGATAGAGCTCCTGATCCATGCCTTCCCTCCACAAAAAGATAGGTGAAGTCCCATCTTTGGTCTTATCTGGTGGATGTAGACTGCACCAGCAGTTCGCAGTCCGTAATATGGGCAGTTGGGCACAAGTTTGTGTGCATGAGCCCCTAGTCACATATCCGTGATCCACAGACGGGTGTTGTCCACACTCTCCACAGACCGCACACATACCCATTCATTTTAATGTGTTTACACAGTGTTTTAGCACGGAATCAAGCCTCATTGTTGTCTGTTTACAGATCTATCACTCCCATTATATAGTCTATGGGCCAGTGAAAAAAAAAAAAGACCCAACACAGACGTAATTTTCAGCTGTGCAATGACCGAGGAACACAGGAGACATGGAGAGCAAAAATACAAACAAAAATAAAACAAGACTTTCGTGGATGAATCACTGACCATCTTAAGCTATATCGATAAACCAGAGCGATCCAATTTTCTATACAGTCTACCTCCACAAAGGCCCCGTGGAGTAAAGTCTCCCGAACTGTAGTAGATCATGTAACCCGAGTATACTGCATTCATACGTACTGCATATTCTATTTTTTGTAGGCGATTAGTGATTTTTTATAAGGTTTATACATCATTCATTTACTACAATTTGTGTCTGCAGGACAACCAAGGTTCAGTTAACTTACTGTATAAATCCATATTCCTGAGGAGGCAGTGACGTTTATATGCAATTTCCTACTGACCAGCATGTAACATCTGGTTGCAATGATTTATGCCATTTAAAAAAAATACAATTAAAGCGGCCAGCCTGAAAATTTGCTGAATGTACAGAGACGCAGCTCTAACCAGCAGCAAGCGTACACAAAAAAAAATAAAAATAAATCTGTTGCCGATTTTAACTCCATTTACAGTATACATAGATTCCAACAGATTACGCTTCTATGGCAGATCTACTGGCTGGATTTGTTTTCCCCCCCCATCACATTATACACCGCTTGTTTCCATGGTTACGATCAACCTGCCATCCAGAAGTGGCGGCCATGCTCGCACACTATAGGAATAAGTGCCGGCCTCTCTGGTGACCATGGGAGCACACATAGGCTGGTGCTTTTTTTTTTTTTTATAGTACGCAAGCACGGCCACCGCTGCTGGATTGCAGGGTGGTCGTAACCATGGAAACAAGACATGTATAGTGTGATGGAAAAATTTGTCTAGCGAGCAAAGGAAGCAAATTAGTAAGTGGCTTGTATAAACCATCTACACAATAAATGCCATTTACTGAAGTGACAAAATCCCTTCAAGTCAGCTGACCAAGGGGACAGTCTTCTGTTTTTAAAATCTTTGCTCCCGAGTACAGAAACAGCCTTTCCCTTATAGGCAAGTCTGCAAACTCATGACTCCATTCACGAGCACAAGTACTGACCAGTTTACCTACAGATAAGTTGGGGGCAATTTTTTATTTTATCATTTAACCGATTTCCCTCCCGTATGAGACCAATGCTCGTCACTCACCCAAACTGACGTGAAGGCAGGAGGTTGTTCTGCCACTTCTCCAGATCCTTCAGCTGCACATCAAATCTGGGGCTGATGACGCCACACTGCAAGGACAATCAAATAGAAAGGTTGTCATGATCAAAGTTCTGGTCCAGTAGGATCATCAACCTACACCCCCCACCAGGTTACATTAGGGGCTTCCATTCTTCCTTCTGTCTCACTCCTGAACATTGGCAAACTTTACAATGAAGGGACAGTAAGCGTCCTCAACACGGGTTCAGTTTTTCAAGCAAGGTCTGAACATTTCCATCTACTCAGGCACGGTCTTGGCCTATCACAGATTATAATCTATGCTGACCTGTTTAAAGGGGGTTGTCCAGTCTTTCAGTGGGGTCCAGCACCACCAATCTGCTGTTTTGCGCAGCTCCATCACGTTCACTGTAGTGAACAGAGCTCATCCCTCCAGCGCTGCTGCCATTCACTTCAAAGGGCCAGACTGCAGCGACAAGCGCTGTCCACCACCATGTTTTTGTATGCGCCAACTTCAGAGGCTGAGGATAGGCCATCACTTAAAGGCTGGGCAACCCTTTCAAAAATAACCTCATATGATCTAGAAGGTGTCTGCCGGAATCATCGCTGCTCAATATACTGTTCTGACTTGGTTCTGTTAAACTACAAAATGGCCCAACCACAGAAAAATCTGTTGATCACTTCTATTCACTGACCGCGCCTTTCCTACAACTGGAGACATCTCACCAGAGGCTCCCACATCTGCCCCCTACTGGAGGAAGCTTTCTGTGTAAAGTGGATACTCAATCCTTTTGTGTCAGAAAACTGGCAGACAAATCAGTTTAGCACAATACCAGCTTGTGGCAATTTTTTCTTCTTTAAATTTAGTGCCAGCTGGAAACTGTCTTTATACGAACACTGTGGAATACACAAGTAATTTCAGTACTGAAAGTGACAGTTATTTCAGGTACTGGCCCATCACAGCACTACACCAGTGTCCTAATAGGGATCCATGGTAATGTGGATAGTGTAAGGCAGGGGCCACAGGGCGATCTTGGCCCTGGAACCCGTTGCACGACCAGGAGCCATTAAAGAGTAGAAAGAGGTTCAGTTCCGACATGCCCCAGTGGATATGGCCAAGCACACATGGTTATGGTGGAGTCGGGGGGGGGGGGAGAGAGTCATCAGCCAACACAGGCAGCTGTCCGGCATCTACCAGGGTTTACGCCATTCTGTCACAAGACATGTAATCTCAGTAAAATGGCGATATTACACGACATAGCCGGGCACTGCATGCAGTTAAAGGGCTGTAGAAAGATGCAGATGTCTCATCACGAGAACTGTACTGTTGGATACTGCAGTCACATTACGAGATCGCACAGAAAAACATTCACCATTTAAGCTCCTAAAAACAGATCTGTCACCATAGACTGAGGCTACTTACACACCAACATTTTTGATGGATCAGCAAAAAACTTTTCCGTCACGATAATACAACCGCTGCATCCGTTCTGAACCAATACGGTTGTATTATCTAACATCACAATGACGGATCCGTCTCTAAAACCACTGTAAGTCAATGGGGGCGGATGCTTTTTCTCCTGTGTCAGAGAAAACGGATCCGTCTCCACTGACTTAGATTGTGTGCCAGGACATCTTGCTCCGCATCCCAGGATGTTCTAAAAAACGCTGCTTGCAGCGCTTGTGCGCGTCATGGAAACGTAAAGAAGCGGAACGGAATGCATTCTGGTGCACTCTGTTCCGATTTGTCCCCATTGACAATGAAGGGGGACAAAGCAGAAGCATCCCCCCCCCCCCGCTATTGAGATCCTATGACTGATCTCCATAGCGGAAAGGGCAAGAGCAAATGTGAAAGCAGCCTAAAATGGTTTTCAGTAACGGATCAATTTTTTCCTGTTTTTATGAACGGACACAGAACGGAAAGCTGCCATAACGGAAGACAACCTGATGCATCATGAATGATGCCAATGTGAAAGCCGCCTTAGTGCAATAAATCACACGTTTTCATAATGTGGACGCCAAGCCCTAGAGCGGTTATCCAGGAATAAGTAGATTTTCCCTAATGCGTGCAGGCTGCCTCAGTAAGTGAAAAATTCATACTTGCCTGCTCCCCGCTGTTTGTGGCCACCCCACTGTAGAAGCCAGTCATTGGCTGCAGTGGAGCGTATCACCATGCCCACGCTGCGCAGGAAGAAAACAAGCCGTGGACCGGAAGATGGACGTGCCAGAGAAGAATCTTCTGCTTACAGAGGCAGGCAGCAGACATTAGGGAAAACTACTTGCTCCTGGACAACCGTTAAGGCGCCATTACAGGTTACTGCTAAATGTCCGGCCACACCTGGACATACAACTTGAAACAAAGGTGAAGAGATCCAGCAATCAGCAAATGAGGTACCATAGCCACAACTCAATCCACACCTTAGCTTGTGCGCCATATACCGCTTCTTATGAGAACGTTCACCAGCAGTGCCAATCAGCTGTAGGTTAAAGGAGTTTATCCAGAAGCCATCAGTTCGGCAGGGCTGGTGTACTGCCGATCCCCCACGGGTCACCTGCTTCTCAGCCAAACGGCAGCCAGTGACATTTACTTGAATAGGGACGTGCCACCATTCCCAGTGCTATGGCCTTCACTTTCAATGCACACCAACCAATGGCATATCCAAGCGACAGAAGATGGAACAACCCTTCAAATGCTGACTGTTACAGGACAATTCGCACCGAGCCACACGATGTGTATAAATGTTATACATGGCAAAGGCGGCACCCGCGGGGGTCTCAGCACAGCCATCTTACCCCCACTCCCCTTCGGGTCTCACCTTGTTTAGTCTGCCTGTGAGATTGACAACTATTTTTCCGGCCCTGTGATCATCAATAATTTCAAATTCTCCAATGTAACCTGCAATAGAAAAAAAATAAAAATAAATGAATGGTAAAGGTCAGTCGTGACGGCCTGCACAACGCCAGGGAATAAGAGCAGTGAGGTGGAGGGGGTAATAGAAGGGGGCACTTACCGTGCTTCATCATCACTGTCAGGAATCGCACGATCACTTTTGAGCACGGTCTGATGAGAACCTGCCGCTTACCACGTTTCTCTGCATTGTTGATGCTTTTGAGGGCATCGGCAAGCACGTTCATGCGCACCATGGTGCCTGCAAGAGAACAAAGTGACCGCTCAGACCACAACATGAGAAAACTGCGCCTGGTGCCCAAGTGAACGCTGCTACACCCGGTCCATGGACGGTGACAAAAGCCATACATGACACTACATCACCCGGCAAACATCCATGCCATGAGTGACGTACCGCCAACCATGACGAGCTTCATATCGGGGAAGAAGTCAAGCTACAGACTAGAAATTGTGAGAGAATGCCCACTACCAGCAAAGCCACTGCACGGGCAGATGTCCCCTTGGGAAATGCCACCTGCGGGGCAGACCCACCCAATAAACTGCAGTGATGATCTGAGGCCGGCTTCACATCACTTCTAATCCGTCGGAAGAACAGAAAAATACGGATCCTTTACTTCAGTCATTTCCATCAGATCAGTTTTTTTCTCCTCACGACAAAAATAACGGAAGACTGAAGTGACAGGACACATGCAGAATGAGCACAACGGAGGCTCAAAATAAAGGATTCTCTTTATTCCTGTTCTTCTGACGGATCTGAAGAACAGAAAACTGAGCGCGATGTGAACGCAGCCTTATGCTGACCTCTACTGCGGGGACAGACAGTGGAGCACAGAAGTGGGCAGCGCCCCGAGCGCCGGTCGCACTGGCAGACATTCATTTTAAGACAGATCCCATTAGGTTCCACTTTCTTATCACACCGAGGGCTCATGCACACGACTTTTAGATTTCTGGTCCGTTTTTCACGGATCAGTTGTTCCGTATGAGTTTTTCCCCTCTGATTTAAGTCCTCTTCCATTCCGTTATTCCACAAAACCCATCCGTATGGTTTCTGTTTGCGATCCGTTTTGTGGATTGGAAACAGTAACTTCTTAATCACCAAACACAAGAGCAATAAGGGCTGGTCATGGCGTTTCTACAGTATGGATCCACAAAATACGGATGACATATGGACGTGTTCCACATTTTTTTGTGGACCAGTTGACTTGAATGATGAAATTAGATACGTGTGCATGAGCCCCAAGACTAAACCGTCCCGCACATCACAGGACAAAGAGGTTCATGTGAACTAAGCCTTAGGGCTGGACTACGATCACTGGTCAGACGGCCGATTACACGGACAGATCTTCTGTGTCACCGACTATTGGTCTGATTGGACAGATAATGACCACAGGCCTTACTCCGGGCATCACACATACATGGCATATAACTTTACATCAAGGGCCCGCAACCTCCAGCTTCTGTGAAACTACAACTCCCAGCATGCTCAACTAAGGATATTCTGAGAAAAGCCAAAACATGCAGTACATACTGGGAGTTGTAGTTTCTCCACAGCTGGAGGATGCTAACCCACATTTTCAGCACTAGGTACAGACAGTGTTGGGGTGTACGAATACTCAGTAGAGCGCCATTCTTAATAGTCAGAATAGCGGCAAAACCTGCAGAACTCATAAATGGCGCTAGAATGGCGGCGCTGGGGCATCATGTGATGGATCAAGCACCACATTGCCTCGATTCATTCAATGGCAGACAAGCAGTGATCTGCAGCCTCTACCACTGCATCACTACAACTCCCAGGATGCTATGAGATCTGAACTGCGTCAGTGCACGCTGGGGGTTGTAGTTTCACAAGAGCTGGAGACCTCACTAATGACAGGACTACACCGCCCATACTGAGAGTAGTAGTCCTGACAATACACCATACAGGGGGAAGTCCAGACACATCACAGCCATGACACCCGGGAGCCAGTGACCCCACAGCCCAACACCCGGCGGGCGGCCCGGGCACTGCAGGCTCCGGTAGCCACACTCCATGCACAGGACTGAGGCAAGAAGGAACAAGCCAGGGTTCACGTCCAAGCTCAGCCCCGCTACAAGACCGGAGCGCCGCCATACCGAGCCGCCCCGACAGCGCCGCTCCTCCGCTACACAGCCGCACCCCGGCGAGGCGCTCCGGGGCCGGATGGCCGAGATACAAAAGGGATTTCAGTCAGGCCCGGGCTAGTGACTTACTCACCGGGTCTGCAGTATGGCGGAAAGAGGGAGGAGGAAGAACTCGCGGGGAGATATGGGAAATTGTGAACTCTCGCGAGATTGTTTGACGAGACGAGCTCTGGGATATAGGCGTTACTAATCTATTGCCGATCCCAGTGAATGAAGGGTTCATGTGGATTGATTACAATAGCCTACGCAGCTATCTGTAGAGTGAGATGTGCAGCGGCCATGTCACCGGAGAGGAGTTAGGAGGTATCCTGTCAGGGCTCGACTGGGAACCAAAGGGGTAGCGTCTAAAGTCCGTGCGCCGTAAGGACCTAGTATTGTCACGTGACTTGCTAAAGTCACGTGGGTTTGAAGCAGCCGCGGGATGTGGCAGAAGGGAAATATGTTCATCCTGTGCCCTGTTTTAATAAAGATTAGTAATGTAAGAATAATGTACCGGAAGTGGCCCCTAACATAAGTAGCCAGGGTCAGCAATACCACAGCGCAGCACAATATACTGCCCCAGCAGAGCCGAATACCACAGTGCAGCACAATATACTGCCCCAGCAGAACTGAGTACCACAGTGCAGCACAATATACTGCTCCTACAGAACCAGATACCACAGTGCAGCACAATATACTGCCCCAGCAGAACTGAATACAACAGCGCAGCACAATATACTGCCCCAGCAGAACCAGATACCACAGCGCAGCACGATATACTGCCCCAGCAGAACTGAGTACCACAGCGCAGCACAATGTACTGCCCCAGCAGAACCAGATACCACAGTGCAGCACAATATACTGCCCCAGCAGAACCGAATACCACAGCGCAGCACAATATACTGCCCCAGCAGAGCCGAATACCACAGTGCAGCACAATATACTGCCCCAGCAGAACTGAGTACCACAGTGCAGCACAATATACTGCTCCTACAGAACCAGATACCACAGTGCAGCACAATATACTGCCCCAGCAGAACTGAATACAACAGCGCAGCACAATATACTGCCCCAGCAGAACCAGATACCACAGCGCAGCACGATATACTGCCCCAGCAGAACTGAGTACCACAGCGCAGCACAATGTACTGCCCCAGCAGAACCAGATACCACAGTGCAGCACAATATACTGCCCCAGCAGAACCGAATACCACAGCGCAGCACAATATACTGCCCCAGCAGAACCAAATACCACAGCGCAGCACAATATACTGCCCCAGCAGAACCAGATACCACAGCACAGCACAATTTACTGCCCCAGCAGAACTAGATACCACAGTGCAGCACAATATACTGCCCCAGCAGAACTAGATACCACAGTGCAGCACAATATACTGCCCCAGCAAAACTAGATACCACAGTGCAGCACAATATACTGCCCCAGCAGAACCAGATACCACAGTGCAGCACAATATACTGCCCCAGCAGAACCAGATACCACAGCACAGCACAATATACTGCCCCAGCAGAACTAGATACCACAGTGCAGCACAATATACTGCCCCAGCAGAACCAGATACCACAGTGCAGCACAATATACTGCCCCAGCAGAACCAGATACCACAGTGCAGCACAATATACTGCCCCAGCAGAACCGAATACCACAGCGCAGCACAATATACTGCCCCAGCAGAACCATATACCACAGCGCAGCACAATATACTGCCCCAGCAGAACCAGATACCACAGCACAGCACAATTTACTGCCCCAGCAGAACTGAATACAACAGTGCAGCACAATATACTGCCCCAGCAGAACCAGATACCACAGCGCAGCACAATATACTGCCCCAGCAGAACCAGATACCACAGCGCAGCACAATATACTGCCCCAGCAGAACTGAATACAACAGTGCAGCACAATATACCGCCCCAGCAGAACTGAGTACCACAGTGCAGCACAATATACTGCCCCAGCAGAACCAGATACCACAGTGCAGCACAATATACTGCCCCGGCAGAACCGAATACCACAGTGCAGCACAATATACTGCCCCAGCAGAACTGAATACAACAGCGCAGCACAATATACTGCCCCAGCAGAGCCGAAAACCACAGTGCAGCACAATATACTGCCCCAGCAGAACCAGATACCACAGCGCAGCACAATATACTGCCCCAGCAGAACTGAATACCACAGCGCAGCACAATATACTGCCCCAGCAAAACCAGATAATAATAATAAAATGTATTTATATAGCGCCACCATATCCGCAGCGCTTTACAAGTTAATATGGTTCATATACAAAACAAAAATAACTGGATAATATGCAACTGAAACACTAGGAGTCACGGCCCTGCTCGCAAGAGCTTACAATCTATGAGGAATTGTGGGTGACACATAAGGTACTTGATTGTGATAAGTAGGATTTGAGCCATTATTGAACTGACAGGAGTGGTGCTGGCCGATCTGCTTCGGGGTTGGGACTACTAAAAGATCGAGTTCAGACCAGAGGAGTTGGTGGGGGGAGGTTTAGTCGGGGAATAGTCAGTTTAGGTAGCTTGATAAGCCTGCCTAAAAAGATGTGTTTTTAGGGCACGTTTGAATGTGGTGAAGTTGTGAATTGACCTAATATTCCATGACAGAGTATTCCAGAGAGTAGGTGCAGCTCGAGAAAAGTCTTGAAGACGGGAGTGAGAGGTACGAATTATAGAGGTTATTAATCTTAGGTCGCTAACAGAACGGAGAGCACGAGTAGGGTGGTAGATGGAGATGAGGGAGGAGATACAGTATATGGAGGTGCAGCACTGTGGAGAGCTTTGTGGGTGAGGGTGAGAAGCTTGAACTGTATTCTGTGGTGGATGGGCAACCAGTGAAGTGACTGGCACAGACTAGTAGCATCAGTGTAGCAGTTGGATGGATAGATGAGCCTGGCTGCAGCATTTAGAACAGACTGAAGGGGGGAGAGTTTAGTGAGAGGGAGACCGATTAGTAATGTGTTGCAGTAGTCAAGATGAGAATGAATCAAGGCAACAACAAGAGTTTTTGCAGTTTCCACCGTAAGAAAAGGGCGGATTCTGGCGATATTCTTGAGGTGCAGATGACAAGAGCATGTAAGTGATTGAATATGGGGAACAAAGGAGAGATTGGAGTCAAATGTGGCCCCAAGACTAGCGGGCATGTTGCACAGGAGTTATGATAGTGCAGCAGACCGAAATTGAAATATCAAGTTTAGGTGAGTTAGTAGATGGGAAAGACAAGAAGTTCAGTTTTTGAGAGGTTCAGTTTTAGATACAGAGAGGACATGATGTTAGAGACAGCTGCCAGACAATTACTGGTGTTTGGAGTAAAGCAGGGGTGATGTCAGGGGATGAAGTGTATAGTTGGGTGCCGTCAGCATAGAGATGGTTTCAAAAGTCAAATCTACTGACAGTCTGTCCGATGGGGGCTGTATAGAGGGAGAAGAGTAGAGGACCTAGTACTGAGCCCTGAGGAATGCCGACATCAAGAGGAAGAGGAGAAGAAGAAGAGCCAGCAAATGATACACTAAAGGAGCGGCCAGATAGATAGGAAGAGAACCAAGAGAGAGCAGTGTCCTTAAGGCCAATTGAGTGGAGCATGGTGAGGAGGAGTTTATGGTCTACATGATCAAATGCTGCAGAGAGATCCAGCAGAATCAGTAGAGAATAGTCACCATTTCTTTTTGCTGTTAGAAGATCGTTGAACACTTTAGTAAGGGCAGTTTCTGTAGAGTGAAGAGGGCGAAAGGCAGATTGTAAGGGGTCAAGAAGAGAGTTTGCAGAAAGAGTGTAGACAAGACGTTCAAGGAGTTTAGAGATGAGGGGAGGTTAGAAACAGGTCTGTAGTTAGCAGCACAGGTCGGGTCAAGAGATGGTTTCTTTACTAGTGGGGTTATAATAGAGTGTTTGAAAGAAGAGGGAAAGACACCAGAAGAAAGAGATAGGTTAAAAATTGTAGTTAGGTGAGTGATGACAACTGGAGAGAGGGACTGGAGGAGGTGTGATGGAATAGGATCACTGCTACAGGTCGTGGGTCGAGAAGAATAGAGAAGCCTGGAGACTTCTTCTTCTGTTATAGGGTCAAAAGAGGAGAGAGAGCATGTGGAGGAATTGGAGGGAGGAGGATTGAAATTATTTGGGGACTGGGAGATTATTTCCTGCTGGATACTTCCAATCTTGTCTCTGAAGTAAGTGGCCATGCCATCAGCGCAGAGGTCAGTGACAGGTTCTGGAACTTTAGGGCTTAGAAGGGAGTGAAAAGTGTCAAAAAGTGGTTTTGGGTTATTTGAGAGTGAGGAGATGATAGAGGTGGAGTACTTTTGTTTGGCAATGTTGAGAGTCGAATTATATGTTTTGAGCATAAATTTATAATGGAGGAAGTCTGCTGATATTTGCAATTTTCTCCTTAAGCGTTCTGCACATCTGGAGCAGCGCTGGAGAAAACGTGTTTCAGGTGTGTGCCAGGGTTTCCGTGTTCTGTGTCGAGATGGTCGGATTGATATTGGAGCAACTTCATCTAGGGTGGTTTTGAGGGTCTGGTTGTAATGATTGGCAGCCAAGTCTGGACAGGGGAGGGAAGTGATTGGGGTAAGAGCTAGTTGTAAGGTGTTAATAAGTTGCTGGCAGTTAGTGGTGTGTAGGTTTCTGTAAGTGTGAAAAGTAGGATTGTCATGAGAAATTGTTCATGTGTGGCAGAGGAAGTGAGCTGTGATAGGCCGAGAGAGGAGGTTAAAGAAAGAAAGTGAGCGGCTGATGGGGAGATAGGATCATCAATGGGGATATAAAAATTACCCATAATAAGAGTTGGTGATTCAGAAGATAGGAAGTGAGGAAGCCAAGCTGCAAAGTGATCCAGAAATTGGTGGGGGAAGCCTGGGGGACGATGGACAACTGCAACTCTCAGGGGGAAAGGATGGAAGAGTCTAATGGTGTAAACCTCAAAAGAGGGGAATGTGAGAGAGGGTACAGGGGCAATGACCTGGAATGTGCACTGTGGAGAAAGTAGTATGCCTACTCCTCCACCGTGCCTGTCATCAGTAGTGTTGAGCACGAATATTCGAATTGCGAATTTTTTTCTCGAATATCGCAATTTCGAGACTTCACGAATATTTAGAATATCATTCTATATATTCGCGAAATCGAATATTAGTTTTTTTTTTTTAATTGTTATATTTTTTTCTTTCCCACTTCCCTAAAGTTGTTCTTACCTGTCCTTTGGATTCCTGGCTGCTCCAGTCAGTGCCCGTTGCCGCTTCTGCCGACTTCTGTGCTCATGGAGCGTCCCCATCACCATGGGAACGTCTCCATATACTAGAAGGTACTGTCGGATTTGAGAATTACGTTGAAATCGCAATTCGATTAATTCAAGTTATAATAATCAAATTGCGATTTCAACTTAACACTGCTATATTCCATTTTAGCTAAATTACAATCTATATGGGTATTTTACGAAATTTCGTAATATTGCTCTAACTTCGTCTTTTAGAATATTTGTAATATTAATATTACGTATATTCTAAAAGACGAAGTTAGAGCAATATTAAGAATATACGTAAAAAGTTGAAATCGCAATGCGATTAATATAACTCGAAGTAATCGCATGGCGATTTCAACTTAGCACTGCTATATTCCATATTAGGCTAGAATTAACGAATATGGAATATAGCAGTGTTAAGTTGAAATCGCAATCCGATTAATTCAAGTTATTATAATCAAATTGCGATTTCAACTTGACACTGCTATATTCCATATTCGTTAATTCTAGCCTAATATGGAATATAGCAGTGCTAAGTTGAAATCGCCATGCGATTACTTCGAGTTATATTAATCGCATTGCGATTTCAACTTTTTGCGTATATTCTTAATATTGCTCTTAGAGCAATATAACGAATATTCTAAAAGACGAAGTTAGAGCAATATTACGAAATTTCGTAAAATACACATAGATTGTATTTTAGCTAATATACTGCTATAGTAATATTTTTTAATAGTGTACATATTTTACAAAACTTAAGTTCAGAAGAGGCAAAAAAAATTAGAGAAAAAAAAGGATTATAGCACTATATTAGCTAAATTGCAATCTATATGTGTATTTTACGAAATTTCGTAATATTGCTCTAACTTCGTCTTTTAGAATATTCGTAATATTGCTCTAACTTCGTCTTTTAGAATATTACGACTATTCTAAAAGACGAAGTTAGAGCAATATTACGAAATTTCGTAAAATACACATATTAGCCTAGCCATAGTCAATTAGCATAGGAACGTTGCCTTATACTATCAAAAGAAATAATCGCAATACGCGATTAATTAAATCGCATATTATTCGCGATAATTGGAATAATTATGAATATTCGATTTTGACGAATATAACACGAATATTCATTCGAATATGGAGAGGACTGGAGAGGAAGTGCAGTTAACATTAATCAGATTTTTGGGGTTTCTGTTTGTGGCAGAGGAGAAGTTAGCAACAGAGGGAGGGCCAGGATTTGGTGAAATATCCCCTGCAGCTAGTAGCAGGAGAACAGAAAGAGACAGCAAGTGGGTGAAAGATTTATATTGGTGTTTTGTATGCTGCACCATGGAGAATGATGGGTCAGTGTCAATTTGGACTCACCTACAACTTGGGGCCAGTTCTATTTTTATTTTTTTTCCAGGGCCACTTTAAGTTCCCAGTCGGCCCCTGAGTACTGAACTGCAGCGCATAGTGTCAAAATCACAACACAAGCGCACTGTGTGGCGGTAATTGTACTAATGCCAAGTTCACACCTGTGTCAGAGGTTGCATAAGGAGTCACCGTTCCAGATTCTGTTAAAAAAGCAGGAAAACTTTAAAGTGCTGGGCCCCCTATAGTGTGGGGTCTATCATGTGATGGAGCCGTTACTGCTGTTTTTTAATTTTTATGTTCCTAGAACGAATATGAATGTAACCTAATGCGATCACATAAGGGCTTATTCACATCTGCATCAGAGGCTTCTCCACAGATTCCATTTACAATACTAGAGCAAACAGCCCTGAGGAGTCTTTGAGGTATCCTATGAACAGACTGTCGTTCCCTGCCTCCTTTTTGTGAGAGCTGGCAGTGAGAAACGTATCCCAAACACTTTCTGTTGATTGTGTATCTGCTGTGTGCAGAGTTCAGTGTATCTTGATGTAGCTACAGTCTGACTCCCCTTCCTGACCAATTAAAAATAATGATTTTTAATACTGAAAGGTTGGCACACTGAAAAGTATGTCCAGTATATGCACTCAGTACTTGGTCGAGGCTTATTTTGCATTAAATACTGCATCAATGCGGCATTACATGGAGGCGATCAGCCTGTGGCACTGCTGAGGTGTTATGGAAGCCTTCAGCTCCTCTGTATTGTTGGTGTCTCTCTTCTTCTCTCTTCTTCTTCCCTATATGGTTTAGGTCAGGTGAGTTTTCTGGGCAATCAAGCACAGTAATACTGTGGTTATTGAACCAGGTAATGGTATTTTTGGCAGTGTGGGCAGTTGCCAAGTCCTGCTGGAAAGTGAAATCAGCATCTCCTCAAGGCTTGTCAGCAGAAGGAAGCATAAAGTGCTCTAATATTTCCTGGTAGACTTTGGACTTGTGGACCAACACCAGCAGATGACATGGCTCCCCAAACCATCATTGACTGTGGAAACTTCACTCTGGACTTGGATTGTGTGCCTCTCCATTCTTCCCCCAGACTCTGGGACCTTGATTTCCAAATGAAATGCAAAATTTACTTTTATCTAAAAACAGGACTTTAGACCACTGAGCAACAGTCCAGTCCTTTTTCTCCATAGCCCAGGTAAGATGCTTTTGTCGTTGTCTCTGGGTCATGAGTTTCTTGACACAAGGAATGGGGACAGTTGTATCCCATGTCCTGGATATGTCTGTGTGTGGTATCTCTTGAAGCACTGAGTATAGCTGTCACGGTGCGGTGTGGGAGGATAACTCCACACCGACCACAAGAGGGAAGAAAAAAGGTACTAGGCCTGGACCACCTATTGAATCCCTAACCGAGCCCTGACTACTATAAGTATGAACATTAGCAATGTTCATACGCTGGAACCTAGGGCCCTATCTGACCCTAAAGAGCCCTGGAAATAGTGTCAGGACAAGAGATGACCTGTTCCTTCCCAGCTGAAGGAACAGGAGACTCCCTCAGGCCTAATAAAAAAAGGTAGGGGAAAACCTATGGAATCTGTGGAGAAGCCTCTGATGCAGATGTGAACAAGCCCAAAAGGTAGGGGAAAACCACAAACAAGAAATAGGGAAAAAACACTTAACTCCAAAATATGCAGACGAGCAGGAACTCAGAGGAGAACCAGACACTAGCTCTTCACAACCAAAAGGAGCTATCAACCGCATAGCATGATGGGTGAGGTCAGACTAAATAGAGGAGTAGGAATTAGCTACACCTGAGACCAGAGGTGTGGTAATACCCAGCAACTAGGGCCATCTTTAACGCGGGGCAAAAGGGGAAGCTGCCCCGGGCCCAGTTGCTCCTGGGCGGCCCAACTGGTCAGTGGCATAGCGTGGGGGGGCAGGGGGGCCGTTGCCCCGGGCGCAAAATTCCAGGGGGTGCTAGCAGGGCCGCAGCACCAATTAGGCAAAGTTAGGCGATGGCCCCAGGCGGCGTGGCCTTGGTGACAAGTGGGGGGCAGCGGCAGGGCACAGGGAGATGAGCGCTTCCATTTTGGAAGCGCTCATCTCTATAGTCATCTGTATCACCGTCCTCAGGACAGCGATACAGATAGATGTGCTGTAGCGGGGCAATGGAAGGAGAGGCGTCTCCCTTCCCTGTTCCTCTGATAGGCTACAGGCAGTAGGCCTGCAGCCTATCAGAGGCCGATGCAGGCGGCGCGATGACGTCCTGAGCCGTACAGCGCGGGACACAGGCCGGAAGAGGCCAGCATCGCATACCTGCCAGCCTTATGGAGGTAAGTATAAGTGTTTATTTTTTTATATGGTACTACTTACTGGCACATAATTGGGGGGCATCTATGGGGGACATGTTACTGGCACATGATTGGGGGCATCTATGGGGGCATTTGTTACTGACACATGATTGGGGGGCATCTATGGGGGCATTTGTTACTGGCACATGATTGGGGGGCATCTATGGGGTACTTGTTACTGGCACATGATTGGGGGGCATCTCTAGGGGCACATCTTACTGGCACATTATTGGGGGGCACTGTGGGGGCATCTATGGGGGCACTTGTTACTGACACATGATTGGGGGCATCTATGGGGGCACTTGTTACTGGCACATGATTGGGGGGCATCTATGGGGTACTTTTTACTGGCACATGATTGGGGGCATCTCTGGGGGCACTTGTTACTGGCACAATATTTGGGGGCACTTCTTACTGACGCATTATTGGGTGGCACTATTGGGGCAATTATGGGGGCACTTCTTACTGGCACATTGGGGGCACCTACTGAGGTCACAAGGAAGGGGTATTTTATATGGGGGAAGGGGGAGAGGAACACTATGGGGGCTTCTACTGAGGCCACAAAGAAGGGGTATTTTATATGGGGGGCTCTATATAGGGGCATTCTATACTGGGGCACATTATGGTGGGTACTATGGGGAAGGGGAGAGAGGAGTACTATGGGTTCATCTATGGGGGGCACTAAGAAGAGGTATTTTATACTTGCAAATTATGGGGGACACTGAGGGCATAATATATGGGGCATTTTATACTGGTACATTATGTGGGGCCCTAGGAAGAAGGGTGGATAGGAGCACTATGGGGACATTTACTGTGGGCACTATATAGGATAATTATTACTACTGGCATGCATTAGAAAGGGCTTCATTGCTACTGGGGGTCTATGGGGAACATGATTACTAGTATGGGCACTATGGGAGCATTATTAATTCTGGGGCACAGTGCGGACATGTTGTGGGTACTGTAGGAGCAATATTACTACCATATGTACTCTAGCAGAGAATTATTCCTATTGGTGGGACTTTTGGGAGCACTATTACTGTGGGGGTACCTTGGCACAGTATAAGCTTACCACAATTATTTTTGGGGAACCTTATGTTTAAACTATTAGTGTTAGGGGCAATATTTGCTGGGCGCAGTTAATTTAGGGCACTGTGTGCCAGTAATTATTGAAGGGCACTATCTGCATGGTATTACTATTATCAGGGGGTTTATCTGTTTCTGCAGTATAGTATTGGGGAGCACAGCGGCACAGTATTGGGGGTGGTAGGATGATTTGTCCAGAAGATGGGAGGATGATAGAAAAGTAGTAAACTAAGATTTTGTTTGTCAAACTTCAGAGTCTGGTCTGAAGGTCTGAAAGGAGAAGATGGGGAAAGAGAACATCTACATCAAAGAGACGCCACTGGATGTAAGAGGTACAGTACAGACCAAAAGTTTGGACACACCTTCTCATTCAAAGAGTTTTCTTTATTTTCATGACTATGAAAATTGTAGATTCACACTGAAGGCATCAAAACTATGAATTAACACATGTGGAATTATATACATAACAAAAAAGTGTGAAACAACAGAAAATATGTCATATTCTAGGTTCTTCAAAGTAGCCACCTTTTGCTTTGATTACTGTTTGGACACTCTTGGCATTCTCTTGATGAGCTTCAAGAGGTAGTCACCTGAAATGGTCTTCCAACAGTCTTGAAGGAGTTCCCAGAGATGCTTAGCACTTGTTGGCCCTTTTGCCTTCACTCTGCGGTCCAGCTCACCCCAAACCATCTCGATTAGGTTCAGGTCCGGTGACTGTGGAGGCCAGGTCATCTGGCGCAGCACCCCATCACTCTCCTTCATGGTCAAATAGCCCTTACACAGCCTGGAGGTGTGTTTGGGGTCATTGTCTTGTTGAAAAATAAATGATGGTCCAACTAAACGCAAACCGGATGGAATAGCATGCCGCTGCAAGATGCTGTGGTAGCCATGCTGGTTCAGTATGCCTTCAATTTTGAATAAATCCCCAACAGTGTCACCAACAAAGCACCCCCACACCATCACACCTCCTCCTCCATGCTTCACGGTGGGAACCAGGCATGTAGAGTCCATCCGTTCACCTTTTCTGTGTTGCACAAAGACACGGTGGTTGGAACCAAAGATCTCAAATTTGGACTCATCAGACCAAAGCACAGATTTCCACTGGTCTAATGTCCGTTCCTTGTGTTCTTTAGCCCAAACAAGTCTCTTCTGCTTGTTGCCTGTCCTTAGCAGTGGTTTCCTAGCAGATATTCTACCATGAAGGCCTGATTCACACAGTCTCCTCTTAACAGTTGTTCTAGAGATGTGTCTGCTGCTAGAACTCTGTGTGGCATTGACCTGGTCTCTAATCTGAGCTGCTGTTAACCTGCGATTTCTGAGGCTGGTGACTCGGATGAACTTATCCTCCGCAGCAGAGGTGACTCTTGGTCTTCCTTTCCTGGGGCGGTCCACATGTGAGCCAGTTTCTTTGTAGCGCTTGATGGTTTTTGTGACTGCACTTGGGGACACTTTCAAAGTTTTCCCAATTTTTCGGACTGACTGACCTTCATTTCTTAAAGGGGTTGTCCAGGTTCAGAGCTGAACCTGGACATCCCTCCATTTTCACCCCGGCAGCCCCCCTGACATGAGCATCGGAGCAGTTCATGCTCCGATGCTCTCCTTTGCCCTGCGCTAAATCGCGCAGGGCAAAGGCATTTTTCTGAGTTCCGGTGACATACCGGGCTCTCTATGGGGCAGACAGGCAGCCAGGTGACGTCACCGGCACTGATGGGCGGGATTTGGCTCTGCCTTAGCCAGTAAAACCGCTAGGGCAGAGCTAAAGCCCGCCCCTCAGAGCCGGTGACGTCACCGAACACACTGCTGGGCGGAAGTTACCGCCCGGCAGTGTGTTATTGAAAACACAAGAGCCTGTGCCCTGCGCGATCTAGCGCAGGGCACGGGAGCGCATCGGAGCATGAGATGCTCCGATGCCAGGCTCAGGAGGGCTGCCGGGGTGAAAATAAGGGTATGTCCTGGTTCAGCTCTGAACTTGGACAACCCCTTTAAAGTAATGATGGCCACTCGTTTTTCTTTACTTAGCTGCTTTTTGTTTGCCATAATACAAATTCTAACAGTCTATTCAGTAGGACTATCAGCTGTGTATCCACCTGACTTCTCCACAACGCAACTGATGGTCCCAACCCCATTTATAAGGCAAGAAATCCCACTTATTAAACCTGACAGGGCACACCTGTGAAGTGAAGACCATTTCAGGTGACTACCTCTTGAAGCTCATCAAGAGAATGCCAAGAGTGTGCAAAGCAGTAATCAAAGCAAAAGGTGGCTACTTTGAAGAACCTAGAATATGACATATTTTCAGTTGCTTCACACTTTTTTGTTATGTATATAATTCCACATGTGTTAATTCATAGTTTTGATGCCTTCAGTGTGAATCTACAATTTTCATAGTCATGAAAATAAAGAAAACTCTTTGAATGAGAAGGTGTGTCCAAACTTTTGGTCTGTACTGTATGTGGCGCTGTATTACCCTGTATGTAGGGGTGGATGGAGGGGTTAGTAGTACAGTACTCTCTGCACATTGTAAAAAAAAAAAAAAAAAAGTAATCTGCAAAATATTAAATATTTGTCCGAAGTTGTGCTTTTTTAATTTTTAGAATAATGATACAGCCACTTTATTTGATACTTTTGTGCTGATTCTTTTTTTTTCTCCTCTATATTAAGGGTACTTTCACACTTGCGTTTTTCTTTTCCGGCATAGAGTTCCGTCACAGGGGCTCTATACCGGAAAATAACTGATCAGGCATATCCCCATGCATTCTGAATGGAGAGTAATCTGTTCAGTTTGCATCAGGATGTCTTCAGTTCAGTTGTTTTGACTGATCAGGCAAAAGAGAAAACCGTAGCATGCTACGGTTTTATCTCCGGCGAAAAAAACTGAAGACTTGCCTGAATGCCTGATCAGGCATTTTTTTCCATAGGAATGCATTAGTGCCGGATCAGGCATTCAAAATACCGGAATGCCGGATCCGTCATTCCGGTCTGCGCATGCGCAGACCTTTAATGAAAAAAAAAAAAAAACGGATCCGTTTTGCCTGATGACACCGGAAAAACGGATCCGGTATTGCAATGCATTTTTCTGACTGATCAGGCATTTTTCTGACTGATCAGGCATTTTTCTGACTGATCAGGATCCTGATCAGTCAGAAAAATGCCTGATCAGTCAGAAAAAATGACATCCGTTTGCATACAGTTTGCCTGATCAGGCAGTCAGTTCAGGCAACGGAACTGCCTGCCGGAATCAAACAACGCAAGTGTGAAAGTACCCTTAGGGACACTATAGTCACCAGAACCTCAACAGCTAAACGTAGTAGTTCTGGTATCTATAGCATGCAAGATTTTTACTGTAAACACTGCCTTTTCAGAAAAAAAGGCAGTATTTACATTACTAAAGTAACACCTCTAGTGGCCACTCATCATTATTAATGTTTACTACTCTACAAGGTGTGTGGATTTTTTGTGTGTGTGTGTTTGTCAAACGTCCCAGGGAGCCAGTAGTGGGATGAGGAACCCACTGGCAGTAAGCAGCTGACAGGCCAGAAACGCGGTACAAGTTTAGGGATAATCCAAGAGGGGTAGTCAATGTCCAATCCGGGTCGAGGCAGGCAGCGAAGGTTCAAAGGCGGAAGACAGTCCAAGGGTCAGTAACCGGGAAGGATACAAAGGAACAACAGGCAAATAGGAGGATCCGCAGGGAGGCTAGGTGTTCACCATAAGGTGGAATAACTCAGCAATGAACAAGAGCTCAGGCCAGGTCTTTACCAAGAAAGGTAGGACCACCCCCTCGTCCCCAAGGCAACCAGGAGGCCTCCCTCCCCGGGAACCAATGGCAGGCGAGGAAGATGGAAGGTGTGCACTGGGAACCTCCCCCAGCAAGGCTCACACCTGACAGCCGGATAATGCAGGAACGCTATGCTCCCGGGGATGCGCGCGCAGCCTGTGTACTGCGCATGCGCACACGCCGTGCAACTCGCGCACCCGCACCTCGGGCACCAGGTGTTCTACCGAGCTGAAGGGGAACCCGTGCCCTGCGCCGTGCCCGCGGTCCCCGAGTAGAGGTAACACCCCCTGCATCCTGACAGAGCCCCCCCCACCAAGGAGCGGCCTCCGGACGCGACCCTGGGAAAGCCTCTCGTGGTGCGCCTGATGGAGCGCCCGCACCTTGGCGGCCGCATGGACATTCCCCGAGGGCTCCCAGGAATGCTTCTCGGGACCGTACCTCTTCCAGTGGACGAGATACTCCAGAACCCCACACCGGCGACGGGAGTCCAGGATCTCCTGGACTTCGTACTCGTCATCGTTATTCACCTGGATCGGAGGTGGTGGAGCAGGTGCCCGGGAGCGGGTTGGCACGGTGTGGTTTCAACAAGGACACGTGGAATACCGGGTGGATTCCCAGGGAAGTAGGCAACCGGAGCTTGGCTGCAACGTTGTTGACCATACTCACGATCTAGAAGGGACCAAGGTAACGGGGTCCCAGTTTTTGGGAGGGACAGGACAGCTTGAGGTGCTGTGTGGAAAGCCACACCTTGTCCCCGTCTTTGTATCTGGGGAACTCTGTGCGTCTACGGTCTGCCTGCGTCTTGTGCCGGTGTTTAGCGGCCTGGAGTTGTTGCATTAGGGTCTGCCCCAGTTCGCGTAAGAGCCCGAGCCGTTGAGCCACTTGAGACACCGGGACATCAAGGGGGAGATATGGGAGAGTTGAGGGATGATAGCCGTAGTTGGCATAGAATGGTGAGAGCCCGGTGGAGGAATGAAGCTGATTGTTGAAGGTAAATTCCGCAAAGGGGAGATGGCTCACCCAGTCGTCTTGCAGATGGGATGTGTAACAGCGAAGGAACTGCTCGAGGGTTTGGTTGGTATTTTCGGTCTGCCTATTGGACTGGGGGTGATAGGCAGAAGACAGGCTGCGAGTGATATGAAGGCTACGGCAAAACTGGGTCCAAAAGCGGGAGGTGAGCCCCGGTCTGAGATGATGGAATCAGGGAGCCTGTGCAACCGAAACACGTGTTGGAGGAACAACTTTGAGGTTTGTTGGGCCGTTGGGAGACCAGAGGTCGGAATGAAGTGGGACATCTTGGTACATCTGTCCACCACCACCATGATCGTGGTACAGGCTTGTGAAGGCGGTAAGTCCACAATGAAATCCATGGCTATGTTGCACCATGGAAGGGTTGGCACTGGCAGAGGCTGTAATAACCCAACGGGTTTTGAGGTGGGACGTTAGTAGAGCGCACACACGGAACAAGACTCAATGAAGGAGCGTACGTCGGCTGCCAAAGAGGGCCACCAAAACCGACGTAGGATGCATTCCGCTGTGTTGCGCCTACCTCAGTGGCCTGCTGTGGGGAGGTCATGGTGATGCTGTAGTACAGGCAGTCGCTGGGAGACTGGGACATAGATCCACTGTAAGTGGTAACGAAGCCCCTGCTTCATTGGCAGATGGGCTGCCTCCTCTGGAGCTGGCGTGCTTGCCCGTTGGATCCTCTCGATCAAGGAGTGTTGGGTGGCTAGATAGTATGCGGCTGGCAGGATCGGTTCCGGAGGTGCAGGAACAGCCTCGGAGGAGCACATACGGGACAAGACATCAGCCTTGCCGTTCTTGGATCCCGGTCGATAGTTAATCTGGAGGCGAAAACGGGAGAAAAAGAGAGCCCACCTGGCTTGTCGAGGACGCAGTCGCTTGGCACTGCGGAGATACTCAAGGTTGCGATGGTCGGTGTACACCACCACAGGGTTTTCGGCTCCCTCCAGCAAATGTCTCCATTCCCCCAGGGCGTCCTTGATGGAGAGCAGCTCCCTCTCACCCACATCATAGTTGCGTTCGGCCCCAGTGAGTTTGTAGGAATAAAAGGCAACGGGATGGAGAAGCTGCTTCTCCCCTTGGACCTGGGAGAGAACAGCCCCGATAGCCCCCTAGGAGGCGTCAGTCTCCAGAAAAAACATGCAAGAGGCGTCCTGTTGTACCAGTATAGGTGCTTGTGTGAACAGCCTCTTGAGGTGCTGGAATGCTGTTGGACCGTCGGGGTCCATTCAAACAGGGTGTTGCTCCTGGTCAGTGCAGTGATGGGAGCGCAGATCGCTGAAAAGTTCCGAATGAATTGGCGGTAAAAATTGACAAAGCCAATGAACTGCTGCACCATCCACCGATTGCGGGGGACAGGCTAATTCTGGACGGCCTGGATCTTCCTGGGGTCCATCTCCACTCGACCTGGGGATAGGATGCAGCCCAGGAACTCGATGGACGAGACTTCGAAGGTGCTTTTTTCAAGCTTGCCATAGAGACTGTGGGTCCGCAGACGCTGGAGCACCGATTTGACATGCCGTTCGTGTTGTGGCAGTGATCTGGAAAAGACAAGGATATTTTCCAGATATACCACAACATGGGTATCCAACAGATCACGGAAGACGTCATTGATGAAGCACTGAAATGTGGCAGGGGCATTACAGAGCCCGAAGGGCATGACAAGGTAATCGTAGTGCCCAAATCGTGAGCGGAATTCTGTCTTCCACTCATCCCCCTCCTTGACACGAACGAGATTATAGGCCCCCCGGAGGTCGATCTTGGTGAAGAAACGGGCATCCTGGACTTTGTCCAGCAAGTCGGGAATGAGGGGGAGCGGGTATCGGTTCTTCTTGGTGATGTCGTTCAGGGCCCGGTAATCGACACAGGGCCGGAGACCCCCATCTGTTTTCCCCACAAAGAAGATGCCGGACCCGACTGGAGAGGTCGAGGGACGGATGAACCCCTTCGCTAGGCTCTCCTCTATGTAGTCCTTCAGGGCCATGGTCTCGGGTTTGGACAGATTGTACAGGCGCCCGTACGGCAGTGGGGCTCCAGGGAGCAGGTCAATGGGGCAATCATAGGGCCTGTGTGGCGGCAAGGCGTCTGCTCCTTTTTTTTCAAAAACGTCTGCATAGTCCCGATATTTGTCGGGTAGTCTGTGTTCAACGGTGCCCAGAACCATAGGAGGGCTTGGAGCTGGAGACGCATGAACAGGAGGACCGGAGGGGGGCGTGAAGGTGATGGAGCCAGAGGTCCAGTTGATCATGGGGTTGTGTCTCCTAAGCCAGGGGATGCCTAGAATGACTGGAAAAAAGTGGGAAGGCACGATGTCCCACACGATCTTCTCGGAATGGTAAATGCCGATGCGGAGGAACAAGGGACGGGATTCCATGGTGATAGGTCCCGTCTTTAGGGTGCTGCCATCCAGCAGATGCAGCTGGAATGGGTTCTTCTTAGGGCGCAATGGGATGCCTAGTTGGGAAGCCAGATCCTTGTCCATAAAACAGCTGCTTGCGCCCGAATCGATGATGGCAGAGAGATCAATATTGTTGTTGCCCAGCTGCAGGGAAACAGGGATGGTGAGATGAGACGAGTTGTTATACATAGGTAAGTTAATGCATACCGTGGGTGTCTCCGGCCTACCTGTAGGAGGTTTGATGGGACAGTCCTTCAGGAAATGGCCCGGTTTTGTGCAGTATAAACACAGATGCAAGGTTCGTCTCCTGGTTCTCTCCACTGTGGACAGGGGACCCGAACAGTCCTGATCTGCATCGGCTCCTCCTGGTTACCGTCTGCCGCCACAGGAACCGGAAGCTGCGAGGACTCTGGCCGGCGCTCCGGTAGAGGCGGGGTCTGTTGTAGCTCCTGTCGTCTCTCCCCGAAGCGGCGATCCAGGTGGGTTACTGAGTCCATCAGGCCCCCCAAGGAGCCCGACACCCCGATGCGGGCGAGCTCATCCTTGAGCTGCTCGGACAAGCCGATGCGGAACTGGTCAATCAAGGCCACCTCGTTCAAGCCCGTATCTGGGGCTACCTCACGGAACTCCATGATGTAATCCTCCACTGGATGTCTGCCCTGGCGGAGGGTGTGCAAGGTACCCCTGGCGGTTAAAGAACGCAGGGGGTCATTATAAAGTCTTTGCATAGCTGCGGCAAAGGACTCCCAAGATGCCAGCACTGGGTCATCGCCTTGTAGGAGTTGGTGCGCCCAGGTCTGGGTAGGCCCTGAGAACAAGGAGATTGCCGTGCGTACCTTGACGAAGTCCATGGCATATGTGTGAGGCTTCAGGGAAAACAACAGCTTGCAGGAGATGATGAAGGAGTGGTACTTCCTCCGATCGCCTGAAAACCGCTTAGAGAGGCTGACTGACGGCTCGATAGGGACCACTTCCAGGGTGCGCGCCGACGTAGGGGGAGGCGAGGGTGGTAGCGCGGTGCACTCTGCGATGCGTTGCTTCTGTGTGGCAACCCTCTGCAGCAGGTGCTCATGACTGGCCTGTATCTCTTGGAAGGCCTGCGTCATAAGGTTAAGTTGCTGGGTCAGGGCCGTCATGGGATCCACTGCTTCTGCGGGTTCCATGGTATAAGGCTGAGTTATTCTGTCAAACATCCCAGGGAACCAGTAGTGGGATGAGGAACCCACTGGCAGTAAGCAGCTGACAGCCCAGAAACACTGTACAAGTCCAATCCGGGTCGAGGCAGGCAGCGAAGGTTCAAAGGCGGAAGATAGTCCAAGGGTCAGTAACCAGGAAGGATACAAAGGAACAACAGACAAATCGGAGGATCCTCAGGGAGGCTAGGTGGTCACCATAAGGTGGAATAACTCAGCAATGAACCAGAGCTCAGGTCAGGTCTTTATAGCCAGGAAAGGTAGGACCACCCCCTGGTCCCCAAGGCAACAAGGAGGCCTCCCTCCCCGGGAACCAATGGCAGGCGAGGAAGATGGAAGGTGTGTACTGGGAACCTCCCCCAGCAAGGCTCACACCTGACAGCCAGTTATTGCAGGAACGCTATGTTCCCGGGGATGCGCGCGCAGCCTGCGTACTGCACATGTGCACACGCCACGCGACTCGCGCACCCGCACCTCGGGCACCAGGTGTTCTACCGAGCTGAAGGGGAACCCGTGCCCTGCGCCGTGCCCGTGGTCCCCGAGTAGAGGTAACACCCCCTGCTTCCTGACAGTGTTGTGGTGGAGGACGTGATTGCATGCTAGGGTGTGGGAAGGCGGGATCCAGGGGGCCCAAGTCAATTCTTGCCAAGAGTCTAATTAATATAAAAGACGGCCCTGCCAGCAACAACACAGAAGACCAGAGAGGCTATCAAATCACATCACGTGCAGCCAGTCTCCTAGATCTTCTGACCCCTGTCCCAGGAGAGCCTGTGACACTAGCTGTGGTCCACTCGTTGTGAATCTATCCCAAATTCTCAAATGGCCTTTTCTTGACAATCCTTTTAAGGCTGTGGTTATCCCTGTCGCTTGTGCATCTTTTGCTTCCACAATTTATTTCTTCCACTCGACTTTCCATTAATATGCTTGAATACAGCACTTGTGGAGGATGTCAATGACTGTCTTCTGGACAACTGTTAAGGCTACTTTCTTTCACACTAGCGTTTTTCTTTTCCGGCATAGAGTTCCGTCACAGGGGCTCTATACCGGAATAAAACTTATCAGGCATATCCCCATGCATTCTGAATGGAGAGCAATCCGTTCAGGATGCATCAGGATGTCTTCAGTTCAGTCATTTTGACTGATCAGGCAAAAGAGAAAACCGTAGCATGTTACGGTTTCATCTCCGGCGAAAAAAACTGAAGACTTGCCTGAATGCCGCATCCAGCATTTTTTTCCATAGGAATGTATTAGTGCCGGATCCGTCTTTCCGGTCTGCGCATGCGCAGACCTTTAACCACTACAGGACCGCCGTACGCAGGATTGCGTCTTTGCGGCGGCCCTGTTATTCCGCGTGGACGCGCCGGTGCATCATCTCGCGAGACACGAGATTTCGGGCAAAGCCGGCCCGCGTATGCGCATCGCGGGCCGGCAAAAGTTAGAGGACAATTTCGTCATCAGCCTGCCAGCCAATGATCATGGCTGGCGGGCTGATGATTTTTAAAAAATCGAATCAGAAGCCAGTTAACACTTTATATTTATAAATATAAGGTGTTAAATGGCTTCTCTTCTCCTCTGCTGGTCCTTTTCGTCGGTTGTTTCCAGCAGAGGAGCAGACATCACAGTGAGTACACCAATCACCACACTTAGCCCCCAGATCACCCTCCATCACCCCAATTAACCCCTTGATCGCCCCTGTCAATCACCCAGTGAAAGGGAAAAAAGTGATCAGTGTAAACTGTCACTTTTTTTTTCACTGGTATTGACTGATAGTTTTAGGATAGTTTAGGCCCCTTGGTTAGGTAGTTAGCGATCGTTTAGCGCCCAGCCCACCGCACCGCAGTCACTGATTCGCTGATTAGCGTATCACTAATCAGCATTTGTACTTTTATAGTATCTGTAAGTGATCAGAATGGATCACAGTCAGATCTATAATAGTATTAGTGTCACCTTAGTTCGCCCTCCACCCAAAACGCACTGTTTGCCCGATCAGGCCTGATCGGTCGCCCACACGTGCGTTCACCCACACCGCCCCGCCGCAGTGACAACATTTTTATTTTATTATTTTTTTATCACCGCACAATCACTTTACAAGCGCTTTATCAATCGCAGCGGCCTCCTGTACTTCGCTAGCCTCCCATTTGTAAGATAGGCTTGCTTTTTTTCTTGGGGTAGTCTCAGGGAATACCCCCTAAATTTAGTTGACCAAATGACAAACAAGGGGTATTCTTCTGAAGAGGCCTACAGGCTTCTGACCAAGTCGGATGAGGAATGGGAACCCTCATCTGACGAATCCAGCGGGTCCGAATATGAACCTGTAGAAAGCAGTGGCAATCTGACCTAAAGTTCGGACGAGGAGGTTGAGGTCCCTGATAGCACCAGGCGTACCCGGCCCCGTGTTGCTAGACCACAAGTTGCGCAGGATCCGCTTCAAGGGCAGCAGAGTGGGGCTGGCGCTGTCGGATTACGTGGTGAGGCATACACCAGCAGCGCAGCCCATCCTGGACCTAGTACCAGCACTGCCGTACAACATGGTTAAGTGGCGAGCACCAGAAGGGCAGTTGAAGCTGGTACGGTGGCATGTGCATTAGTTCCCCCATCGCAGCCACCGCACAGACAGGCCAGTAGAGCCCCTAGAGTCCCTGATTGGCAGCCCCCAACTTCAGCCGCACCAGTAGTTCCCCCTTTCACCGCCCAGTCTGGAGTTCAGGTTGAGACAACTCAGATTGGTTCGGCACTGGGTTTTTTTGAGCTGTTCTTGACTGCGGAGCTCTTGGACTTAGCTGTGAGAGAAACAAACCGATATGCCACTGAATTTATAGCCGCCAACCCGGGAAGCTATTATGCCCAGTCTTTCCGGTGGAAATCTGTCCAAGTTTCCGAATTTAACATTTTTCTGGGCCTTCTCCTCAACATGGGCTTAACCAAAAAGCATGAATTGCGGTTATATTGGTCCACGAACTCAATTCATCACATGCCCATGTTCTCTGCTGCCATGTCCAGGACACGGTTTTAGACCATCCTGCGCTTCCTGCACTTTAGCGACAACAGCACCTCCCGTCCCAGAGGCCACCCAGCTTTTGACCGGCTCCACAAAATTCGGCTCCTCATAGACCACTTCAAAAACAAATTTGCTGATTTGTATACCCCTGAGCAAAACATCTGCGTAGACGAGTCCCTTATACATTTTACCGGGCGCCTTGGCTTCAAACAATACATCCCAAGCAAGCGCGCCCGGTATGGGGTCAAATTGTATAAGCTCTATGAAAGGGCCACAGGCTATACCCACAAATTTCGGATCTATGAGGGTAAAGATCAGAGCCGGTCGGTTGCCCTGACTACCTGGGGAGCAGTGGGAAGACAGTCTGGGACTTGGTGTCACCCTTATTTGGCAAGGGGTACCATCTTTATGTGGACAATTTCTACACAAGTGTGCCCCTCTTCAGGCATTTGTTCCTAGAACAGATTGGCTGTTGTGGCACCGCACGACCTAGTCGCCGGGGCTTCCCCCAACGGCTCATTACCACCCGTCTTGCAAGGAGGTAGAGGGCTGCCTTGTGTAACCAAGAACTGCTTGCTGTAAAATGGAGAGACAAGCGTGACGTTTACATGCTTTCCTCCATTCACGCAGACACGACAATCCAAATTGAACGAGCAACCAGTGTCATTGAAAAGCCCCTCTGTGTCCACGACTATAATTCGCTCGTGGGAGGGGTGGACTTCAATGACCAGATGTTGGCTCTTTATCTACTTTCCCGCAGAACCAGACGCTGGTATAAGAAGGTGTCTGTATATTTAATTCAATTGGCTGTATATAATAGTTTTGTTCTCTACAGTAAGGCTGGGAGAACAGGATCCTTCCTCAAATTTCAGGAAGAGATCATCGAGAACCTCCTATATCCAGGAGGTTCCGTGGCCCCATCCACCAGTGTAGTTAGCCGTCTACATGAGCGACATTTCCCCAGTGTCGTTGCTGGTACCTCAAACCGACCGCCACCCCGAAAAAAATGTCGTGTCTGTAGCAGGAGTGGCATAAGGCGTGACACCTGCTATTTCTGTCCTGACTGCCCTGACCACCATGCCCTATGCTTAAGGGAGTGTTTCTGGAAGTACCACACACAGGTATACTTAGCATAGGGATTGCATCTCACAGGACAGGCACACAGGGCTATTAGGGCCCATTCACACAGAGCTGCTGCAAACCTCTCCTTTCACCTGGGACAAAGTGCATAATGTACTTCGCCACATCTTTGGGCGATTTGCGCTTTGCACATTGTCCCATGGGGAAGGAGAGGTTTGTCCTATAAAGGTAAAAGGTAAAAAAAAAAAAAAAAATCACCGGTAAGCAAAAAAGTTTACGTTCTGTTCAAAAAGTTTAATAAAGTTTATATGTTCTGTTCAAATGTTATTATAAAGTTAATACATTTATTGCGTTGCGGCCTGGTTTTTTCTTTTTTGTTTTGTTTTTTTACCTTCCAGGTGGACCAACCGATCGACTAGCTGCAGCACTGATGTGCATTCTGACAGAAGCATTGCGCTGCTGTCAGATTACACAAAAGTCGGTGTATGCGGCGCTGCAAGACGAGATTTCTCCTCTGCAGTAAAAGATACGTTTGCCGAGGCATATGAGCTGAGGGGGCAGCGGTGTTCATATGCTTTGGCAAACACTTTGTATATAAAAAATAATAATAATCCCGGCAATGATTTATTTATCCACATCGATTGATGTGAATAGAGAAATCGGGTTTGCCAGGGCATACGAGCTAAGTGGGTATGGATGTTGGGCGGAGCTCTATGTCCTGGCAGACGCCTTTCCCCTCCTTTTTTTTTTTTTGGGCAGAGATTTTTTTCATCCACATTGATCGATGCGAATGAAGAAATCTGTGCCGTTCATTTTTTCTTTCAGCCCAGAGGCTGAACAGAAAAAAAAAAAATCTCATTACCCGTATGCTCAATATAAGGAGAATAGCAGAAACTCCTAATGCTGGCCATACATGTAATGATTGTGGAGACCCTCAAATGCCAGGGCAATACAAACACCCCACAAATGACCCCATTTTGGAAAGAAGACACCCCAAGGTATTTTCTGAGGGGCATATTGAGTCCATGAAAGATTTAAATTTTTGTCCCAAGTTAGCGGAAAGGGAGACTTTGTGAGAGAAAAAAATTAAAATAAATCAATTTCCGCTAACTTGTGCCCAAAATTTTTTTTTTCTATGAACTCGCCATGCCCCTCATTGAATACCTTGGGGTGTCTTCTTTCCAAAATGGGGTCACATGTGGGGTATTTATACTGCCCTGGCATTTTAGGGGCCCTAAAGCGTGAGAAGAAGTCTGGGATCCAAATGTCTAAAAATGCCCTCCTAAAAGGAATTTGGGCCCCTTTGCGCATCTAGGCTGCAAAAACGTTTCACACGTGTGGTATCGCCGTACTCAGGAGAAGTTGGGGAATGTGTTTTGGGGTGTCATTTTACATATACCCATGCTGGGTGAGATAAATATATTGGTCAAATGCCAACTTTGTATAAAAAAAAATGGGAAAAGTTGTCTTTTGCCGAGATATTTCTCTCACCCAGCATGGGTATATGTAAAATGACACCCCAAAACACATTGCCCTACTTCTTCTGAGTACGGCAATACCACGTGTGACACTTTTTTTCAGCCTAGGTGGGCAAGTGGGCAAATGGGCCCACATTCCAAAGAGCACCTTTCGGATTTCACAGGGCATTTTTTTACAGATTTTGATTTCAAACTACTTCGCACGCATTAGGGCCCCTAAAATGCCAGGGCAGTATAACTACCCCACAAGTGACCCCATTTTGGAAAAAAGACACCCCAAGGTATTCTGTGATGGGCATGGCGAGTTCATGGAAGTTTTTATTTTTTGTCACAAGTTAGCGGAAAATGATGATTATTTTTTTTTTTCTTACAAAGTCTCATATTCCACTAACTTGTGACAAAAAATAAAAACTTCCATGAACTCACTATGCCCATCACAAAATACCTTGGGGTGTCTTCTTTCCAAAATGGGGTCACTTGTGGGGTAGTTATACTGCCCTGGCATTTTAGGGGCCCTAATGCGTGCGAAGTAGTTTGAAATCAAAATCTGTAAAAAAAATGCCTTATGAAATCCGAAAGGTGCTCTTTGGAATGTGGGCCCCTTTGCCCACCTAGGCTGCAAAAAAGTGTCACACATGTGGTATCGCCGTACTCAGGAGAAGTTGAGGAATGTGTTTTGGGGTGTCATTTTACATATACCCATGCTGGTGAGATAAATATCTCGGCAAAAGACAACTTTTCCCATTTTTTTACACAAAGTTGGCATTTGACCGAGATATTTATCTCACCCAGCATGGGTATATGTAAAATGACACCCCAAAACACATTGCCCAACTTCTCCTGAGTACGGCGATACCACATGTGTGACACTTTTTTGCAGCCTAGGTGGGCAAAGGGGCCCACATTCCAAAGAGCACCTTTAGGATTTCACAGGCCATTTTTTACACATTTTGATTTCAAACTACTTCCCACACATTAGGGCCCCTAAATTGCCAGGGCAGTATAACTACGCCACAAGTGACCCCATTTTGGAAAGAAGACACCCCAAGGTATTTCATGATGGGCATAGTGAGTTCATGGAAGTTTTTATTTTTTGTCACAAGTTAGTGGAATATAAGACTTTGTAAGGAAAAAAAAAATCATCATTTTCCGCTAACTTGTGACAAAAAATATAAAGTTATATGAACTCACTATGCCCATTAGCGAATACCTTAGGGCGTCTACTTTCTGAAATGGGGTCATTTGTGGGGTTTTTCTACTGTCCGGGCATTGTAGAACCTCAGGAAACATGACAGGTGCTCAGAAAGTCAGAGCTGCTTCAAAAAGCGGAAATTCACATTTTTGTACCATAGTTTGTAAACGCTATAAATTTTACCCACACCATTTTTTTTTTTTTACCCAAACATTTTTTTTTATCAAAGACATGTAGAACAATAAATTTAGCGAAAAATTTATATATAGATGTCGGGTTTTTAAAAAAAACCAATTACAACTGAAAGTGAAAAATGTCATTTTTTGCAACAATTTTGTTAAATTTTGATTAATAACAAAAAAAGTAAAAATGTCAGCAGCAATGAAATACCACCAAATGAAAGCTCTATTAGTGAGAAGAAAAGGAGGTAAAATTCATTTGGGTGGTAAGTTGCATGACCAAGTAATAAACGGTGAAAGTAGTGTAGTGCAGAATTGTAAAAAGTGGTCTGGTCATTAAGGGTTTTTAAAGAGGACCTTTCACCAGAATAAAACTTCTAAACTAACTATACAGACATGTAGAGCGGCGCCCAGGGACCCCCCTGCACTTACTGTTATACCTGGGCGCCGCTCCGTTCTCCCGTTATTGCCTCTGGTATCTTCATAGTTAGGCTCCACCAAGGGGAACCTGCCGGCGTCTCCTTCTCCCAGGCTGCAGCGCTGGTCAATCACAGCGCTCAGCTCATAGCCGGAGAGGCTTTTTTTCTCTCTCAGGCTATGAGCTGAGCACTGTAATTGGCCAGCGCTGCAGCCTGGGAGAAGGAGACGCCGGCAGGTTCCCCTGGGTGGAGCCTAACTATGAACATACCAGAGGCAATAACGGGAGAACGGAGCGGCGCCCAGGTATAACAGTAAGTGCAGGGGGATCCCTGGGCGCCGCTCTACATGCCTGTATAGTTAGTTTAGAAGTTTTATTCTGGTGAAAGGTCCTCTTTAAGCTAGGGGGAGCTGAGGTGGTTAAAAATGAGAAGAAAAAAAAAGTGATCCGTTTTGCCTGATGACACCGGAAAAACAGATCCGGTATTGCAATGCATTATTCTGACTGATCAGGCATTTTTCAGACTGATCAGGATCTTGATCAGTCTGAAAAATGACATCCGTTTGCATGCAGTTTGCCTGATCAGGCAGTCAGTTCAGACAACGGAACTCTATGCCGGAATCAAACATCACAAGTGTGAAAGTACCCCAAGTCAGAAGTCTTCCCCATAATTTTGTAGCCTACTGAACCAGACTGAGGGACCATTTAAAGGCTTAGGAAACCTTTGCAGGCGTTTTGTGTTGATTAGCTGATTAGAGTGTGACACCAGGAGTCTACAATATTGATCTTTTTCACAATATTCTAATTTTCTGAGATACTGACCTGGGTTTTCATTAGCTGTAAGCCATAATCATCAACATTATAATAAATACATGCTTGGAATAGATCACTCTGTGTGTAATGAATCTATATAAGTTTCACTTTTTGAATTAAATTACTGAAATAAGTCAACTTGTCAATGATATTCAAATTTATTGAGATGAACCAGTATAGCTGATAATCCTACCATTCTGTGGGTGACTGGGGACACAAGCTGCAGTAAATAGAACTATATTTCCTTCCTAAAGGGATTGTCCCATCTCGTTGTTTCCACAGTGAGATGTGACTAAGCGCTGACCTCTGGTGGTCAGGCTTACTGAAACTGCTAGTGTGCTAGCACTCCACTGTTTCTGCAGCCGCTATTGTCGTGAACTGGGGCTAGGCAAATTGCGTGAAGAGTGTGTCCGTAACTCGTTTCCACGTTGACATAGGACAGCCCCTTTAAGCGTGTAAACTGTACAGTAAGAGTATGTTAGCACTTAGCAGATACACTACAGATTTTGTATACGGATTTGCAAGTGGAAAAGCGTATTAAAATAGCAGCAAGGTGGACGCGATTTTAACAAATCTCAACTACTACACTGCATGGAAATTAAAATGCAGTGCAGATTTTAAATCCAGAATATATCAGTTCTTTCTGCAGATTTTCACCAAGGATTTCACCTTTCACAATGTAGTGGGTGAGACCTAGAACAAAATCCAAATTCTTTTTCTGTCACATGTGGATATGTGCCCTATATACTGTAAGTATGTATGCACTTACTGTATTTGACCAGTAGAGGTCTCACTAACATGCTGTTTCTGAGTATACCAGATTTCTGGTGAGCTATGGCGGTGAATGTATTAAAGGGATATCCTAGTTAAGTTACCCCCTTTCCATAGGATAGAAGATAACCATTAGATCGGTGTAGTTCTTACTGCTGGGACCCCCACCGATCATAAGAACAGGTTCCTCGTACCCCTTGGAATAAGCATCATAGAGACCAAGTAACCCTCTTCATGGTAACTGTATTGCCCAATGTTAGTGGCCTCTTCAGCAGGATCATGTGTCCTGCCACACTGCAAAAATTGTTCAGGAATGGTTTTAGGAACATGAGTGTGCAAGGGGATGACAATTTTTTTTTTACATTTTTCACACCAGCACCTGGATCTGAATACTTTTATAATTGCATGTAATAATGTATTACAGCTACTGAGTAATTCCCTGAAATGTGTCTGTACAGCGCCACCTGCTGTTGCAGAAAGAACTGGCCCCCAAACTGCCAGCTTGAAATATATCTAGCAGAACAATTGGAACAATGAATGGGGAGATCTCCCCATTGGCTGCTACGCTACCCCCCCCCCCCCCCCCCCCAGCCATAAGTGCACCATCTAATTTACAATGTCTTGTACTGGATACAGGAACCAAGAAATTCTTTGAGGTGAAATTGGAAAAAAAAAAAAAACACTCCGGCAAAGTTTTTTTTATTTGACATGACATTTACCATGCACTACAAATGACATCACATCCTTATTCTGCAGGTCAGATTACGGCTGTACAGTATTGTTTTATCAGGTTTTACAACTTTGTGGATTTATTTATCTTTTCCATTATGGCATTCACCACAGGAAAAGGGTTTATATTTTAATAGTATAAAGTACAATCCGGGCAGCACTCGATCCTGTTGCACGGGAGGGAGCGAACTCCACATAAAGTAAAAGGAAGATCTCAGCAACCGTGTGTTGCTAAAGGGTTCAATTTATTTTCAAAGTATAGTCATAGATTATACAACTTCATGCGTTTCGGCAAGCAGCCTCTCAGTAGACTACTTGCCGAAACGCGTTAAGTTGTATAATCTATGACTATACTTTGAAAATAAATTGAACCCTTTAGCAACACACGGTTGCTGAGATCTTCCTTTTACTTTATATTTTAATAGTTCAGATGTTTTCGGACGCAGCGATACCTGTAATTATTTTATATGTAAAATTGAGGAAGGGGAAGTGATCTGAATTTTTATGATGTTTTATTTTACTTTCTCCACAATAACTGGAAAATGCAATCTTCTGATCACTTATCCCACAGACCGCTAAGAAATACTATTGTGGTCTATGGGATTCTGAGACACTGCCTGCCAAGCTCTTCCGTGCGCATGGCTCTACCAGCAATTAACCATGACATGCCTGGAAACCCCCAGGCCATCATGGTAGCCAATTGGAGCTGGAAATGGTGCTGCGGGGCCTCCAATCAGAAGGCAGAATGAGCCCCCTCCTTCTGCCTAACCCCACAAGTACCACATTAGCTATTGACCGTGCCAAATGAGGGGTTAAATGACCAGGTTCGGCGTCAATCGCCAATTCCAGTCATTGTAGCCGAGTGCCTGCTGTATTATAGAGCCGTATAGCCAATAGATTATGCTCAAGGGGTTGTATGAAGTGGGGGGCCGCACTGAGCCCAATGACTTACATGTATGCGATTAGGAGTTATAAAGAGTTACGATCTGCTGCCAGGCACCACATTACAGATTCTGTCTTGTGGAGTCCATATCTCAACGGGTTTCAGCTGTTTTGACTACACAATGGGGACCTTCTGAATATTAGGCAGGAGGCTGTAATGTTATGGCTGATCAGTCTCCATTTGCTGTACTTTCCTTACTGTCTGCTGAAAATATGAGAATTCAAAAATATACACAGTATACAGAAGACTTCCTGGACAATCTACATTTTATTACATCCATTAACAGGAAGACACATCAACATTTTACTTTGCAAAGTATGGAAAGCAACAAAAACAAACACAGACAAAACACTAAAATATGGAATATTTACAAGAGTGGACAACATTTAAAGTGGTAAAGAAACACAGGAGACGAGGACAGCACCCCGGGGTGGAGAGTCTTCATACTTCAGAGGTTGGAATTTCAGTGCAACACAGATACAGCATTGGCAGTTATTGGGGAACGTAATGGTAAGGTTAGGGTCAGGCCCCAAGAACAAACATTAAATGCTCCCATGGAAGTTTTCCTTTTGTATCTCGCACAACACTATTCATTCTTCTTCTCTTTTTGCTTCAGCAGTTTGTTGATTTCGCGCTTTCCCATTCCAGCAAATTTTGTGATGACTCCATGTTTGTTGAGACCAGGAAGCAACAAGACAAAACTCACTGAAATAAGAAATACAGAATAAAAAATAAAAAAATAAAAAATAAAATCAAGAATTCTTGTCAACCTGGATACCCAGTTCAGCCATTTTTTGTTAAAAATTGGGTGAGAAACATAACCGCTCCCATAGGGGTGATCACCCGGCTTACTACTATTCCAGACACCAAATCTGCTCCACAATGAAGCAGATTTACTGTACTATCCAGCTCTCCAGGGACAGAGCTGCAATACCACTCACAGCCACCGGGCAAGTGGGTCACCCAAGGACAAGCAATCAATACCTTTAACTTGGAAACCCCCTTTAAGCAGGACCTGTCGCCTCTCCGGACTTTTCTTTTTAGCAACTTGTATTCCCCACACTAAGTCGGGCCCTTCTTTTCTTATAGTTCTGTACCGTGACATTTCTCTGATATCGCTCATAGAAATGTATTAATAAATTGGGTGTTACCATTCCCCTTGTCAAAGGGGTACATTCCTACACAGTCTGACACTCTGCATAGATTAGACAGTGTCAGTGCAGGCACACAGCTCCAACTGGTTAACGTCAAGATATATATATTATATATATATTACATATACATATATATACATACACACACACACACACACACACACACATTCACCGGAATGTCAGGACAGGTCCTCTTTAAATGTATAAAGGCACAGAGCCTTAAAAGGGGTTGTGTTGTCTTATACATTGCCAGTCAGATGGATGTGGGGTCCCACATGACTCTGCCATCTCCGTCAGCCCCATAGAAGTGAATGGAGAAGTGGCTGCACTTTCGGTGTGCTTCCCTTTGATTTCTATGGGACTTCCGAAAATAGCCGACCACTGGCACTCCCATAGAAATGAATGAATGAAATAGAGATAGGTGCTGGTTCCACCTCTGGGACCTGCACCTAACAGACATTGGGGGCATATCCTAGTAATATGCCCCTAACGTACGAGATCACACAACCCCTTCAAATGAAACCAGACAGACCGCTTTTCCACATATTTTTTTTTTTTTACTACGCCATTTTCTTATTACTTCTGTCATGTATTTCCCGAGGCGTTTCCCTTCTGCTTTTGTGTGAAGCCACTGCCCTCGTCTCCTGTGTCCACGTCATCTTCCCCTGTCTCCCATTCTCGCAAATGCGTACAATTTCTCAGCCACTGCACATGAAGCTGGGTGTAAATGGCCTAGCTTCACTGCTTCTATACACATGCGCCATAGCAGATACATTGTGCGCACTCGCACAGACACGGGAAGATGACGTGGACACAGGTCTAAAACGTCCCTCAAGGGGAAGGGGGCAGGAAAAGGGTGCGATGAGCATGGCTTACTGCCTCCTTGACTTCAGAAAGGGAACTGACATATGCAGGGACCGTGGAATAAAGTGGCTCATCACAACAGCAGTAAGGGGGGGCTACCTCTGGAAACACACGGCAGAAGTAATTAGGTAATGGGCATAGTAAAAAAATAAAAAAGCAGGATCTCGTGTTCCCTTTATGTGATGGAGGGAACCAATTCCAGTAAGAATATTAATGGGGCTCTACAGTATGCCGTTATGTAGGATGGAATATTCCATCTCTGTGGTCTTCAGGGACCAAGTATTTCCTGCTTATAGGAACACTTACCAATAATGTATGTCAGGAGGAGGTTATGAACCTGCTGTCCGATCCAAGCAACCATGGCAAGAGCGGTGATCATCGACATGAAATACTAGACGAGGAGAAAACATTACATTAGCGTCAGAGCTCACCTAGTTCAAGGCAGGACAACAACGGACACTTAAAGGGGTTGGCCATTTTCTGGTTACCGCTGACCAATGTGTTTGTGAGATAACTATATGGCACTTACCAATATAAGCTTTGTAGAAATTCTGCACCATTTTCTATATTTCATAAGGTATGCTCCCTTGTCCTGTCCACAAAATGGCTGCTGATGGAGGGTCAGGTGACCAGGTAAATCACCTCCATGTGATGTCCCCTCCAAACACACTGCACCTGAAGTCTGCACTTGTTCTGTTGGGAGTTTATAGCAGGTGCAGTGTGTTTGAATGGAGGAGACATCACATGGAGGTGATTTGCCTGGTCATATGACTCTCCATCAGCGGTCATCTTATGGACAGGAACTCTGGTCAGCACAAAACACTTGGCAAACAATAGAACATACCTTAGGAAATATAGAAAATGGTGCAGAATTTCAACAGAGACTATATTAGTAGGTGCCATATAATCATCTTACAAACACATTGGACAACCCCTTTAAGTGAGAACAAGATGCTGTCATATAATAGCTCTTTAAAAGGCAAGTCTGAAAAATAGTCCCACCATCTTGGGCTTCTCCTCCTTTAGGACAAAGAGGCGCTTCCACCAGCCAATGATCCTCCTGCGGGTCTTCACAAGATTGCTGCAGATCTCATGCAGTCTTTGCTGCTGCTCAGTGGTCCTGTACAGGGAAAAGGATTGGTTTATTCACAAAAGCCTTAAAAGTCTGCAAAAAACTCTGTTCTGAAGATAGGTGCGGGTCCCAAAGATTTGTGTATAGCCTATTAATATATCATAACTGTCTCATATGGGACAATCCCTTTAACGTGTTATCTGGGATCCTAGTAAGACATCCATGAGCCAAATAGGACCTAGAACATTCTAGAATAGAAAGATACCAACCATGTGTTAGACCCAAAAATTCTGGGAGCCAGTGTTGGAACAAGATAGTCAGCCAGACACAGACACATGATGAAACAGGAAACCCCAGAGAGAACTGACGGATCCAGGTAATAGATCATCCTGCAGAAAAAGAAGAAGTACAGAATTACCACAGCGTCATCTTTTCGAGGCAGCAAAATCAAATTTCTGTTCCCGTTTCCCTAACATCTCTATTACGTCTAGAATCAAACTATAAAAATGCTGCGCTCATAACCATTCAAGTATCCTTAAAAAGGCTGTAATAACTTTATAAAGCAGAACGAGATAAAACTACTAACAGAGGCGAATGATATTCCAGCTGCTGAACTACGCTGCAGCACAACTCTCCCAGGCTGGCCATGCCCACCTCCATATACATACACATGGCAAAAAGAGGACAGCTCGCCCCATCTCATTCCTTGTCCAGTCCTCCTCCTTTACATAGTGCACGGAACCAAAAGCAGGGCCCCCCCTGATCAGATACTGGTGATGACCTACTCGGAGGTTAGATCCCCAGTACAAAAATCTCGGAAAACCCTTTTAATTCCTAAGTATTCCACAAAGGGTGGTATGGCCGCTATATCACCACTCCAAATGACGAGCAGGTCATAGATGTAGCGGCCATACCATTCCAAGTGGCACATAAAAGGATAGTTTGCAGAGAAACTAATTGTGTTTTTATGAAAAAAGCAACATTTGAAATAAACAGTTTTTTCTCATCCGAGTAGGCACCGTATTTTTCAAGTGATAACTCAAAGCCTGGATGGCACCTGCATGCGGCATAGGCGGGCACAGTGACTTCACGTCAGAAGACAACCAAGAAAAGTCATTTTCCACTTTATGATCGGCCACAATAACTCTTTGCTGTCCCGCAGATATGGTAGGTGTTTAGACAAAGGTTGCAGGTGGGTGAAAGTCCATCCAGGAACACAAAGGTTCACACGGGGAGCCGATCCCCGATACTATAGGGCTGTGCTCTAGATTAAAAGGGGTTCAGCAGTTTTTTTAAACTGATGATCGGTGGGGACCCCCGCCGATCAGATGCTGATGATCTATCCAGAAGCTAGATCATTACTTTAAAGGGAACCTGTCACCGGGTTTATGTGTATAGAGCTGAGGACATGGGTTGCTAGATGGCCGCTAGCACATCCGCAATACCCAGTCCCCATAGCTCTGTGTGCTTTTATTGTTTAAAAACCCGATTTGATACATATGCAAATTAACCTGAGATGAGTCAGATGAGACAAAAAATCCCGGTGACAGATTCCCTTTAAAAAAAACTGCAGAACCCCTTTACCAGCTTGTTCCTGGACCTTAGGGTCCGTATAGTAAAGGAGTTAATGGACGATTCACTTGAAAAGACCCAAACTCCTTCTGTGACAGACCTTCCTCTAACAGTTTAGTAAGGGACTCTCTGAAAATTTGAAGGCTTCCGTTTTTGACCTTTGCCTTCTAGTATATATTTTACTGGGGATCCTGATGACATTTAGCTGCCGTGCCCCGCACATCACAGCTGTGACTGGAGATAATTGATATAAAATGGCTGGCATCGCACTTAGTTTTTAAACCATGACTAAGAGCGGTTTAGTTGATTGAAACACGTAGGTTTTTTTGTATTTCTAATGCAACCTATTCCATGTGACAAAGTAACTTGTGCTGGAACACGATCCAGTCTATATAAAGCCACCATCCATCAGTGACATTGCAACTTATTAACTTATAAGTCTTTCTATGTGTTTTTAACAAATGTGCATGTTTTAATGTGATCATTGAGGATCCTCACCTTATTTTATAGTGTGGTGTTAATAAATAATTAATTACACATACGTATTGGCTGGCGGTCCATGCAATTTTCATTTGTAGGTGTGCCCCTCATATCTACTTATTCAGTTTATTGTGCTGGAACACTGCCTATACTGGAGAGGGAAGACAGCCCCCAGCAGACACCTCTGGTGATCCTTATCATCCCCGACATCTGCTGCTGGGAGTGTCTGGGGCCTCCCATACACATTACATGATGGGTGCTCTCACCAAAATCTGTAGGCTTCTCTATCCAATATGTATGGCTGGGTTCACATCTGCAGTGGTTTTTTATTATTATTATTCTGGCACGTACATGCTGAACAAAAAAACACAACACGTCCAGCCGAAAGTGCCTGGAGCTCACTGTAATGGGATCTGGCGGTGCACAGTATGAGGCGGTGCACAGTATGAGGCGGTGCACAGTATGAGGCGGTGCCGGATACAGTGCACAGTCTGTTCCTCTGCTGGAGTTAAAAGCGTGAACCCAGCCTCAAAGAGGAGGCCCCCCCCCCTCCCCGACAGGTCTTATTTAGTAACTACTTGCACTCCTCCCCATGTAGTAACAATTCTGGAGCATCTATGCGTATGACTCTGATGTGCTGTTCCTTAATTCTTCCTATTAGAAGTTTACAATGCAAGTCCAAATGGGTGGAACTAGTTTGGGTGAGTTCCTGAATAGTCTCACACTAGCAGCACCTATTGGAAAGTGTCAGATTGTGCAGGGAGACACCCCCACCTGGTAATACCCATCTGAACCTTCACTGAAAACTGCTAGTAATTCATTTGTAAACGTCTATGAGGAATAATAGAGAAATGGCACAACAGAGTCATAAGAGAAGATGCTCCAGAATGGTTATTACCTGGGGGGATGCAAGTAGTTACTAAAACAGACCTGTCAGGAGAAGGGCAGGTCCTCTTTAAGGCTCTGTTCACATCTACTTTTTACTTCACATTAGGCCAAATGCACACGGCCATGCGCTTAATGCCGCCGCTGCACTACAGTAATACACTTGTATAGTGTAATACTGTAGTGCAGCGGCGACATGAAGCGCACGGCGTCATAGCAACCAATGACACCGTGCGCTCCTGCTCTGAACAGGAATCCAGCCCGGCATACCACGGACCGCTCTCGGCCACGGAACACGGCCGTGTGTATTTGGCCTTCGGCACATGCACCAGGAAAGCTCCCCACAGATACAGGGTAGCTTTCTGAATTACGGAATCTCTCCTGTATCAAGCGATCTTCATGACGGACAAAAACTGGTGCAGAACAGTACCAAGGTAACATCTGGATAGAGACTATGGGGGTCATTTATGAAGACGCCCTATACTGGGTGGTGGAGCCGCCGGAGTTAGGCGCAGGCCTCCACATAACGTTGGCATAGCCACCGCCAGTCTAAATGTAAGCCAGCTTCCTAAGTTTCCTGGCTACGTATGAAACTGGACCTAGTGTGTGGGAAGGAAATATGGACCAGCACAAAGACAGAGATGGGTGGGTACACCGCCGCCAAACATGTTGGCGCTATAGACCATGGGAGACATTTCCTGGATTTGCCCCGGGGCTCCTCTGTTCTTCACCCTACAGGTTATCATCACACAAGGCACGGCTCAGTCCGAACCCTTTCTACAGTTACTTACAGAAATATGAAGGACACGGCCCCCATTATAGCTGCTGGGAACCAAGGCTTCTCCCAGCGAAGGGTACGGTCAGCAAGCAGGACCACCTCGCCCCATCCTTGGAATTGCTCCTCAAGACTCGCAGTCTCTGCAGCCTGCAATTAAGACATGGTCATGCTTTCTGGAGGAAATGGAAGCCAATCAATACTGCAGACATTTCATGGTAAATCAATCAGACGCCGGCGCTGACTTTCATCCGTCAGATCCTTACTGTGCTAAAGGGATGGCTGCTCAGTGTGTGCGCCCCAGGAAACCCCGCACCGAATGAACACCCGGGGGCTCCAGATGCCGCTTATCCCGGGCTCCTCAGGCGCTCTAATGTAATGTCCCGCCACAGTGAGGACTGGACACAACATTAGTGACAAGCCATGGAGACATGAGAATGATCACTGGCCTCAGCGGTATACAGAACAGGACTGGCTGCAGCAGTCACATGGGTATACAGCACATCACCGCCGCAGAGATGGACTGGGAGGACTGGAGCGGCTGCGCTAGTACACGGGAGGAATAAACTGGTAAGCAATGCTTATTTTGTTGTTTTATCACATCCCCTGGTGCCAGCTTCTACTGGCTTGGTGGATGGCACTGGTAGAGGGCTGCTTAGTGCAGGTAGCATGGTATTACATGGGGCCTGGAAACACCCAGATGCACCTTTATTGCACACTGCTAGTAATTCTTGCATTTATAAACTTCTAGCAGGAGTAATAGAGGAATAGCACAACATACAGTTATATGAAAAGATGCTCCATAATGGTTATTAGACGGGGAATGCAAGTAGTTGCCAAAACAGACATGTCCAGAGAGGTGACAGGTTAGCTCATCTCAGACATGCCATCAATGTCAGATAGGTGGGGGTCCCACCTATCACCAGAAGGGGGCCCCTTAAGGGGTATTCCCATCACATACAATGGGGGCATATTGCTAGGATATGCCCCCCCCTATTGTCTGATAGGTGCGAGTCCCACCTCTTGGACCGCACCTATAAGGAGACCCGGGGGGGGGGGGGGGGGGGACGACTCTGCACCAAAAAGTCGCCAGGCGGACGCACAGAGTGCTGTAGTTGTTTTCAGTGGGAAGCCCTGCTGCCATTCATTCAGCTGTGGTTTGTTGGCAGAACGTGTCCTTTTTGGCGCGGTCCTAAACCACGGCCTCCCACTAAAAACAATGGGAGGTGGATTCTGCGCAGTCACCCCGTGGCTTCTCCAAATTCTGCCTGCACAAAACGCCACGTGATTGAACAGCGCCTGAGAGTCACAAACCACTAGACCGCTCTCCGACACCACTGTGCAGTTTCCTCTAAGATAATCGGAGCGGTGTGGTCACAGGGACGGGTAATTCTGACTCAGTAAATGATGGCGTCTCAATAGATTATAGATCAGAGGCAGAATTAACCATTACATAGGACTTCCTCTGAGTCGGGGAGCTTCACGCCCACCAGCAGATGATGTCATCAGACACCTTCCTCTGGTTACCAGATACAGTATACAACTCCTTCCCGTGGGCTCCTCCAGTCTTCTCATATTTAATATATTTCCTAAAAGCAAAATGATAACTGTAACCCATCTCCAGTCTGCGCCCTGTTTAGGGTCATCCCTACCCCCTACCTTGGGGACCTTCAGGATCTTAGGAGGTTCTTCATACTTAATTTCACCACACCACAATATAATACCCTCCATGTCTGGAGCGGCTGCTGCTCTCCTTTCACGTCGGGCGACAGTTTCTGGAAATAAGGAGCAGAACCCATAGGTGGGACCAGCACCTATCTGGGATAGGAGAACCCCTTTAAACTGGTTGGCCAGGTTACTTAAAAGGGGCTGTCTCGCTTCAGCAAATGGCATTTATCATGTAGAGAAAGCTAATACAAGGCACTTACTATTGTGATTGTCCATATTGCCTCCTTTGCTGGCTGGATTCATCCCCCCCCCCCCAAAATCACATCCTACACTGCTTGTTTCCATAGTTATGACCACCCTGCAATCCATCAGTGGTGGTCGTGCTTACACACCAGCCTATTTTTGGTAGGCAGGACCTTGGTAGCACACATAGGCTAATGCTTTTTTCTATTGTGTGTAAGCACGACCACCGCTGATGGATTGCAGGGTGGTCGTAATCATGGAAACGAGCAGTGTAAAATATGATGGAAAAATGAATCCAGTCAGCAATGGAGACAATATGGACAATAACAATAAGTGCCTTGTGTTAACTTTCATTCCCTTCTGTGCCAGCACCACTGCTCCGTCCTCCTCCCCGGGCACAGTTTTGGTGACTGCTGCAGCCAATCACTGGCCTCAGCAGTACCTGGCATGGGACGACTTAGTCCAGTGATTGGCTGCAGGGGTAAGGTGCGGTATACGGGGACGTGTCTGGGTTGTAATTGTAGGTTTTTGGCTATGACTGGTGTTGGTTGTGCGTGTTATTTTGTAATTTTTATTTATTTTTTATAATTTTAATAAAACCTTTGTCCCTGTGCCAGTGACGGCTGTATCGGCGGGGAGCACTGGCACAGTGACAAAGGTTTTATTAAAATTATAAAAAATAAATAAAAATTACAAAATAACACGCACAACCAACACCAGTCATAGCCAAAAACCTACAATTACAACCCAGACATAATATAAAAAAAGACCCCAAACCAAGAGGCCAAGCCACAGGGGCACAGACTGGCCGGGCACTGGAAGATGGCGCCATGCCAGTCACTGCGGAGCACCATGGTCACCAGGAAGCTGCTGGAAGTGCGGCACCGCGGGCCCCTGCCCCCATTACAGAGGACATATTACCCCCCCCCCCCCCAATGTGGAAGACCCCAGAGACGGGCGAGGGAGGAACAATAGCCGCAGCCATGACGGACGGGGAGATGGGCGCAGGCCGCGAGCCCCTCCCGCACTCACCAGCTGGTTAACGCTCCGGTTGTCGCCCGGCTCCGCCATTGTCCTCAGCGCGGCCCTGCCCCAGTCACACAGCGATCACAATCTGCTGATTTCTAGCCGGAGCCGGACATAAATAGCTGCTTCCTCCAGGCAGCTCAGGCGCATGCGTGCTGTGATTGGCCGACTCGAGCGTAAACGTCGCCATGACAGCCAATCAGCGCGCTCCCTCCAGCAACAAGACGGTTCGAATTTAAATACGAGGCTTTAGGCTGTGCGATGACGTCATCAACGTCCTGGCAGTGGCAGCCCTACTGTTATCCCTAGAGGCCGCATGATGTCATCACTGTCTCCTAGTGAGAATGAGCATTATTTAAAAGAGTCACAAAGCCGGCAGACGCCTTGTTTAGGGAATCCCGTATTCTTGTGCTTTAGTATTTCAATGGGGCATAAATGTGCAGTACCCCAATAGGACTTCTGCAAAGGGTTCCTTATTGCCAGAGAGTTAAGGCAATGTTATGTTTATGTACTCGATAGCAATGCGTAATGCAGCCAAATGGTTAACAAAGTAGCAGACTGTTTAGGTTACCAGGGTGATTGACCAGATTAACCCCCACTGGCACCCAGAAAGGAGAAGACCTACACGTGCAATTTCCTGAAAGCTAGGCCCTAGTCCAGAGAACCTCTGCGCCCCCATACCTCCCGACTTTAGAAAAGAGCAAAATGGGACATTATGTGCTGTGTGTAGCACGCTGCCGGAACATACTAGGCCACGTCTCTAACTGCCCAAACTATTCAAAGTCCCCTTAATACCCCTACATAGTAATTATAACCCCTTTCTGTCAGCACACAGTGATGTCCATATGTGCCCCATCACAGTAGTAATGCCCACATTGTGCCCATCACATTGATAATGCCCTTTTTCCCCCCAATTTTTTTATTTCTTTACACATTTATATAGCGCTGCTATATTCCGCAGCGCTATATAAATATGTCCCCACTTCACAGTAGCTATGCCCACATATATGCCCCTTAACCATTGATATACCCAGATGTGCCCCATCACAGTAGTATTGTCCACATTGTGCCCATTTGTTTTCTTCTATTTTTTCACACATTTATATAGTTCTGCTATATTCCACAGCACTATATAAATATGCTCCCCCTCACAGTAGATATGCCCAGATATGTGCCCCCTCACAGTAGCTGTGCCCAGATATGTGCCCCCTCACAGTAGCTGTGCCCAGATATGTGCCCCCTCACAGTAGCTGTGCCCAGATATGTGCCCCCTCACAGTAGCTGTGCCCAGATATGTGCCCCCTCACAGTAGATATGCCCAGATATGTGCCCCCTCACAGTAGCTGTGCCCAGATATGTGCCCCCTCACAGTAGATATGCCCAGATATGTGCCCCCTCACAGTAGATGTGCCCAGATCTGTGCCCCCTCACAGTAGATGTGCCCAGATCTGTGCCCCCTCACAGTAGTTGTGCCCAGATCTGTGCCCCCTCACAGTAGTTGTGCCCAGATCTGTGCCCCCTCACAGTAGTTGTGCCCAGATATGTGCCCCCTCACAGTAGTTGTGCCCAGATATGTGCCCCCTCACAGTAAAAACCACAGTAAATACTCACCTGGTTGCTCCGATGATCGCAGCAGGCAGGATACTGTCACACATGCTGTATAGGAGGAGCAGAGGCAGCAGTGAGAGGTGTGACAGTACATTGTGCTGCCGCTGAGGTGACTGGTGGAGCAGGGAGTGGACGGCTTCCTGCTTCACCATTACTATCAGCTGAGAGCGGGACATACCTCTGCCGTTCCAGGACGGCGGGACAGCTACTGAAATCCAGGATGGTTGGGAGGTATGCACTGCCAAACATCCTCCATCAAGGGCTCCCCAGTTATCATCAGGCAGGAGCCCGAATACCAGGGTGTGCCCTGAGGGAAGAAAGGGTGTGTCCTTCATCCACTGCACTACCCCAGGGAGCGCCAGAGGGAGGAATTTTCATCTGCAACTGAGTACTACTGCTCCTCTCAGGGCCACAACCACCACTCCCATCCTCTCTGCCCTGTGCCTCCATTCCGGGTCACTATACGAATAGCAGCATTAATAAGTATATTTATATAATATTTAATATGTGTAATATAATTATATATAGAAAAGCTAATTTAAGACTTAATATATTCAAAAATACATGGGTGTAGTTACAAAGGTGCAGCCACAGTCCTAAGTTCACCTCACCGAACAGGATGATAGACTTGTTGCCAGCCTGTAGTCAGACCTGCTTCTCTCAGGCTAGTTTCACGTGAGCACGTTCAGTCCAGGAAACGTGATCCATGTTTACATTCAGCGCCAGAACCAAGCTCGTTACATAAAACCAGCACCAGACCAAGCATCGTACAGAGTCAAACTCCGTCAAAGACAAATAAAGCCGATGTGTTGCTCACCCTGCGTCAGACCCTGCTGCACCTCCTCAGTTCACATGGGGCTCAGAAGGAAACCAGACACTTCTGTGTCAGCCCAGTTCAAAATCCCGGAGTAATCCCTTGGCACTTATGTATATTGTGCTGCACTGTGGTATCTAATTCTGCTGGGGCAGTATATTGTGCCGCACTGTGGTGTTTGGTTCTGCCGGGGCAGTATATCGTGCTGCACTGTGGTATCTGGTTCTGCCGGGGCAGTACATTGTGCTGCACTGTGGTATCTAGTTCTGCTGGGGCAGTATATTGTGCTGCACTGTGGTGTTTGGTTCTGTAGGAGCAGTATATTGTGCTGCACTGTGGTATCTAGTTCTGCTGGGGCAGTATATTGTGTTGCACTGTGGTATTCAGTTCTGCTGGGGCAGTATATTGTGCTGCACTGTGGTATTCAGTTCTGCTGGGGCAGTATATTGTGCTGCACTGTGGTATTCAGTTCTGCTGGGGCAGTATATTGTGTTGCACTGTGGTATACAGTTCTGCTGGGGCAGTATATTGTGCTGCACTGTGGTATTCAGTTCTGCTGGGGCAGTACATTGTGCTGCACTGTGGTATCTAGTTCTGCTGGGGCAGTATATTGTGCTGCACTGTGGTGTTTGGTTCTGTAGGAGCAGTATATTGTGCTGCACTGTGGTATCTAGTTCTGCTGGGGCAGTATATTGTGTTGCACTGTGGTATTAAGTTCTGCTGGGGCAGTATATTGTGCTGCACTGTGGTATTCAGTTCTGCTGGGGCAGTATATTGTGCTGCACTGTGGTATCTAGTTCTGCTGGGGCAGTATATTGTGCTGCACTGTGGTATTTGGTTTTGCTGGGGCAGTATATTGTGCTGCACTGTGGTATTTGGCTCTGCTGGGGCAGTATATTGTGCTGCACTGTGGTATTTGCTTCTGCTGGGGCAGTATATTGTGCTGCACTGTGGTATCTGGTTCTGCTGGGGCAGTATATTGTGCTGCACTGTGGTATCTAGTTCTGCTGGGGCAGTATATTGTGTTGCACTGTGGTATTCAGTTCTGCTGCGGCAGTATATTGTGCTGCACTGTGGTGTTTGGCTCTGCTGGGGGAGTATATTGTGCTGCACTGTGGTATCTAGTTCTGCTGGGGCAGTATATTGTGCTGCACTGTGGTGTTTGGTTCTGCCGGGGCAGTATATTGTGCTGCACTGTGATGCTTGGTTCTGCCGGGGCAGTATATTGTGCTGCACTGTGATGCTTGGTTCTGCCGGGGCAGTATATTGTGCTGCACTGTGGTGTTTGGCTCTGCCGGGGCAGTATATTGTGCTGCGCTGTTGTATCTAGTTCTGCTGGGGCAGTATATTGTGCTGCACTGTGGTATCTGGTTCTGCCGGGGCAGTATATTGTGCTGCACTGTGATGCTTGGTTCTGCCGGGGCAGTATATTGTGCTGCACTGTGATGCTTGGTTCTGCTGGGGCAGTATATTGTGCTGCACTGTGGTGTTTGGCTCTGCCGGGGCAGTATATTGTGCTGCGCTGTTGTATCTAGTTCTGCTGGGGCAGTATATTGTGCTGTACTGTGGTATCTGGTTCTGCCGGGGCAGTATATTGTGCTGCACTGTGGTGTTTGGTTCTGCCGGGGCAGTATATTGTGCTGCACTGTGGTATTGTCCCTATCTACTTGTATTGCCCGCCTGCAGCATGGGGCCTCTATTAGGTTTATTCAAGGGTCACTAAGTTCCCAGTCCGCCCTTGGCTTTGGGAAGTGAACAACTCCAATCAGAAGACATCAACCCGATCGGTATTTTATTCTGTCCCGCCTGCAGTGTGGGGTCACTCTGTAGACCCCCCGTGTGGTTCCGGACCTCTAAATGATCACTGTGTTCAATCTCAGTATATGGAGTTTGTTGAGAATTTTGGTACTTTTGATTTCACTCCAGCAAAAACAGAAAGCAAGCCATGTAGCGGAACAGAAGCAGTAGGTAACGGTAGTGAGTACAAATGACGCGCTTTGACTGTGTAACAGACAGAATAAATACACGCCGGTACGTCCACTGACCGGGTGAAATGAGCCTATCCAATTGAAAGCAACATTAACTCTAGTCATGCCGGCATTTGTCTACATCCCCAAAGCAGGTGAAATCAGCATGTCAGATTGAAAGTAAATTAACCCTAGTCGTATCAGCATTCATGTATGTATGGTATCTAATATATAACACAGTATCGTGAATATGCAGGACCTGCCTTAGGTTACATAGTGTGGCGCCCGACTCGCTCCCCCTCGAAATTAATTACACTAAATTAGTAGCATCAATTTTAAAATGTAACTTCATTTTATGGAGAAAAGAACGCACAGCTAACGCTTAAAGGGGTATTCCCATAAGGAACATTTATGACATATCAAAAGTTCCAATGGTGCCCCACCTCTGGGGGCTGCTCCTATCTCAAGAATGGGACCCTCAAGTGAATAGAGAGCAAGCCGCACACGTGTGGCCACCCCTCCATTCCCTGCTATATAGCTGCCCGCTGACTCAGGTATTTTCTGAAGTCCCATAGCAGTAAACGGATGCCATGCATGCACAGTGTGCGACAAAACTCTAGCGATGGTGCCATACCAAGCTCATGACATAAAACCAGTACCAGAACCAAGCTCATGACATAAAACCAGCACCAGAACCAAGCTCATGACATAAAACCAGCACCAGAACCAAGCTCATGACATAAAACCAGCACCAGAACCAAGCTCTTGACATAAAACCAGCACCAGAACCAAGCTCATTGCACAAAACCAGCACCAGAACCAAGCTCATGACATAAAACCAGCGCCAGAACCAAGCTCATGACATAAAACCAGCGCCAGAACCAAGCTCATGACATAAGACCAGCGCCAGAACCAAGCTCATGACATAAGACCAGCACCAGAACCAAGCTCATGACACAAGACCAGCACCAGAACCAAGCTCATGACAAGACCAGCACCAGAACCAAGCTCATGACACAAGACCAGCACCAGAACCAAGCTCATGACATAAAACCCAGCACCAGAACCAAGCTCATGACATAAAACCAGCACCATAACCAAGCTCATGACATAAAACCAGCACCAGAACCAAGCTCATGACATAAGACCAGCACCAGAACCAAGTTCATGACATAAAACTAGCACCAGAATCAAGCTCATGACATAAATATGACACCAGAACCAAGCTCATGACATAAATATGACACCAGAACCAAGCTCATGACATAAATATGACATAAGACCAGCACCAGAACCAAGCTCATGACATAAATCCAGCACCAGAACCAAGCTCATGACATAAAACCAACACCAGAACCAAGCTCATGACATAAAACCAGCACCAGAACCAAGCTCATGACATAAGACCAGCACCTAGAACCAAGCTCATGACACAGAACCAAGCTCATGACATAAGACCAGCACCAGAACCAAGTTCATGACATAAAACCAGCACCAGAATCAAGCTCATGACATAGATATGACACCAGAACCAAGCTCATGACATAAATATGACACCAGAACCAAGCTCATGACATAAATATGACATAAGACCAGCACCAGAACCAAGCTCATGACATAAAACCAGCACCAGAACCAAGCTCATGACATAAAACCAGCCCCAGAACCAAGCATTGTACAGAGTGAAACTCCGTCAAGGACACAAAGCCGATGTGTTGCTCACCGGCGTCAGATCCTGCTGCACCTCCTCAGTTCACATGGGGCTCAGAAGGAAACCAGACACTCCTGTGTCAGCCCAGGTCCATCAGCAAAAGGTTTAATCCCGGAATTATCCCTCGGCACGGCCCTCATGTAAAACTTCTGGTCTTTATTTATAGCGCTGTAAAAGCATCAAATAATAAAAAAAAAAAGACATAAAATGTTACAATTTTCAAATGTGACAAACCATTCTGCCTCATGGGATCTATACTCATGTCTGAATACACCTTCATAGCATGTTTGCCCATAGGGTCACATCCCTCGAAGGATGGCGTCAGCAAGCTCAGGTGAATAAAATCAAAGGAGCAAAGCCCATTATGAGTGGATGGAAGCTGCTATGGCTCCAAACCGTTTAGTCAGGATAACAAATCAATGGGCAAAACCCATAGTAACCAGACATTTCTGAAATTTGAAGTTCTTTGAATGGTACAATGTTGGATATCATGGCTAATATAGGTCCATGAGGTCCATACACATACAACCTAGTCAGGGGAACAAATCAATGGAAAAAACCCATAGCAGAAAAAAAAAACGGAAATGTCAGGTATGATGTAATATTGCATATCACAGCTAGTAGAGGTACATAAGGTCCGTATGTAGATTTATACCATCAGGGGATCTGGTGTTTAGTTTCCAGATCTAATAACCTTCTCTAGTACGGACCTTATGTTCCCATGCATGTTCCTGGCCGGGTTTTCCACGTTCTCCACTACTATTCCTTTCAGCATGAATCTGTGTACGGCCGAATGCACACGGCAGCGTTCGGCGGCCAAGAGCGGTCCGTGGTATCCCGGCCTGGATTTCTGCTGAGAGCAGGAGCGCATGGCGTCATTGGTTGCTATGACGCCGTGCGCGTCATGCCGCTGCTGCTCTACAGTAATACACTCGTATGAGCTATACCGGTGTATTACTGTAGTGCAGCAGCGGCATGAAGCGCACGGCGTCATAGCAACCAATGACGCCGTGTGCTCCTGCTCTCAGCAGGAATCCAGGCCGGGATACCACGGACTGCTCTCGGCCGTGCGCATTCGGCCTAAAGTGTTGGGAGACTGCGGAAGCGTTGTGGGTTCCTGGGTTTCCAATATCCCATATGTGCTCCCCTATTCTCTTCCTCAGCCGACGTGCTGTTCTCCCTATATAGTGCACAGCGCAATGTTGGCATTGTATACAGCAGGGATGCTCTCCAGCTGTTGTAAAACTACAACTCCCACCATGCCCTTCTGTAGGCTGATAGCTGGAGGCTGTCCGGGAATGATGGGAGTTGTAGTTTTCCAACAGCTGGAGGGCCGCAAGTTGAGCATGCCTGGTATACAGTGTATAATGTGTGGATGCACAACTGCTAAAAGGTTTTATAGTGTGTGATAGAAGAACTAGACAACAATATCTGTGTAATACACAAAAGAAAAAGCGGGAGCAGTTTAAAGGGGTCCCCTGCATCACAAGATACCGTACTGAATACAAGAAAATTATACAAATCATTAAAACATATCTACTGTCTATCTTCTGAATAGGGATAATGAGCTCAGAAGTATTCATGGTTGTAGGTACGACGTGGCTAAACGTTCATGATAGCACCAAGTATGTTCCCAAATATAATATGAGGCTCTGCACTAAAGGATCATATGCATGCGGAGTGCCCGCTGTGCATGATGCAAGCATGGGATTAACGGGTCTAATAAAACCTGTTATCAATTGTGCATCCACACATTATACACTGTATACAATGCCAGCATTGCGCTGTGCAATATATAGGGAGCACAGCACGTCGGCTGAGGAAGAGGATAGAGGAGCACATATGGGATATTGGAAACCCAGGAACCCACAACGCTCCCGCAGCCTCCTAACACTTTACACAGATTCATGGTGAAAGGAATAGGAGTGGAGAACGTGGAGAACCCGGCCAGGAACATGCATGGGAACAGAAGGTCCGTACTAGAGAAGGTTATTAGATCTGGAAACTAAACACCAGATCCCCTGATGGTATAAATCTACATACGGACCTTATGTACTTCTACTAGCTGTGATATGCAATATTACATCATACCTGACATTTCCGTTTTTGTTTTTTTTCCCATTGATTTGTCCCCCTGACTAGGTCGTATGTGTATGGACCTCATGTACCTATATTAGCCATGATATCCAACATTGTACCATTCAAAGAACTTCAAATTTCAGAAATGTCTGGTTACTATGGGTTTTGCCCATTGATTTGTTATCCTGACTAAACGGTTTGGAGCCATAGCAGCTTCCATCCACTCATAATGGGCTTTGCTCCTTTGATTTTATTCACCTGAGCTTGCTGACGCCATCCTTCGGGGGATGTGACCCTATGGGCAAACATGCTATGAAGGTGTATTCAGACATGAGTATAGATCCCATGAGGCAGAATGGTTTGTCACATTTGAAACACATAGCATTTTATGTCTTTTTTTTATTTATTATTATTATTTGATGGTTTTAAAACGCCATAAATAAACACAAGAAGTATTACAGGAGTGCCGAGGGATTACTCCAGGATTTAACCTTTTGCTGATGGAACAGCTATGTTGGGAGTTTTTGTTTTACAAAAGAGAATGCTACCAGCCGTAGACCATAAGGGCTCATGCACACGACCGTATGTATTTTGCAGGTCCGCAAAAAATGGATCTGCAAAAAATATGGATGACATTGTGTGCATTCCGTATTTTGCGGAACGGAACAGCTGGCCCCCTAATAAAACATTACTATCCTTGTCCATAATGTGGACAATATTAGGACGTGTTCTGTTTTTTTGCGGAACGGAAATACGGAAACGGAATGCACATGGAGTAACTTAAATTTTTTTCGCTGACCCATTGAAGTGAATCGTTCCACATACGGACCGCCCCAAAAAAACAAAAAACGGAATGGACACGGAAAGAAAATACGTTTGTGTGCATGGGGCCTAAGGGCTGTTTCACACAAGCAGATGCCGTGCGTGTCATCTGCTGCATGAAAGACAGCCAAGCCGCGCTCTGGACAGCAGAGACACGATTAACATGACTGATAATGCTCCGTGGCGCTCTGTGATCTTTTTACTACAAAATCACAGGGAGATAAAGTTGTCACCGAGATTTTGTAGTAAAAAGATCACCGAGAGCCACGGAGCATTATCAGACATGTTAATCGTGTCTCTGCTGTCCAGAGCGCGGCTTGGCTGTATTTCATGCAGCGGATGACACGCACGGCATCCGCTCGTGTAAAACAGCCCTAAGAGTGACTACAACACTTATCAGACACAGTGGCAGAATGAATAACATTAAGCCACTTACAGGTTCAGGCCACCATAGTTCGCTTCTCCAGGCCACGATTCATCTCTGCAGAGTTACCCACCCAGATGTCTTCAGCTTCTCATTTCACCAACACATCTGCACCCTATATACGAAGACAAACTCCTGTTAGTGCCACATGCTGTGCCCATATAATAGCAACTCACACTGTGCCCCCTAAAAATAATGCACCACACACAGTGTCCTTAATGGTAGTGCTACACAGTCTGTGCCCCTATACTGTGCCCCCATACATAGTGCTACATGCTCTGTGGCCCTCTATGCTGTCTGTGGACCTCTATGCTGTCTGTGCCCTCTCATGCTGTGCCCCCTCATGCTGTGCCCCAATTGCTCATGCTGTGCCCCCTCATGCTGTGCCTCCACACTGTTGGCACCATCATGATCTTTGTGTGTCCATACACTCTTTGCCCTGCATAATACATACTGTTTGGTGCCCCCATCAGGACTGAGTGGTAATGCAGCATGTGCGGCCGCACAGGTCGCACACCCCTAAGGTTGGCCCTTTGTATAGGTACCAACATTCTATATCTAAATGTTATACATCATGTATAGAGGAAATGTCAGAAAACCATAGCACACTCAGATAGTAAAAATGCATCATTTCTCGTTTTAGGTCATCAATATCAGATCGGCTGTTTGAAGAACGCAGCACTTGTACGAGCACTGTGTTCCGTTCTCTGTTCGCCATCGACATTGCAGCAGCAAGCAGTGTAATTACAGCTCTGTTGTCCACATTCAATTTAAAGGGACCACTTAGTCCTATTTAATTGAATAGGAAGGAGCTGTCCCAATTAGGTCATCAATATAACTAAAGTGGACAATCCCTTTGAGAGCGTGTCCTTAGTAGAACCATTGTACACCGATAAAAAGTGTTGGGAAATAATGCGGTCATGAGGGATAGTTACGTTATTGAAATGTTCCAAAAATCTAACTTTCTAATGGTACTTCCAATGTACTGTATATTTTATCACATGCAACACAGAGGATCATATATCTGCAAAAGTGGAAGAACAATTAATATACTTGATAGAAAATTACTGAGTATTATCACTATTGGAAAAATTATTTTTTTTCTTTTTTTCTTAAACAAAATTGCAACTCTTAAAGGGACTCTGTCACCAGTTTCTGACCCCCACTTTTAAAAATATGGTTCTGTGCATGGAGCCCTTATGATTCCTATTGTGGTCTTATAAGCTAAATCTGCAGGCTCATTTAGTTATAAAAACGTTTTATCTAACCTGTCAGTCATCTTGTTAAGGTGCCCAGGGCGTTGCTCATGGCTTGAAGATGCCGCCCGCCGCCGTTCATGCCCAGCTCCTCCTCTGCTCTCATCAGCGCCACCTGAAAATACTTAGATACGCCTCCGGCTCTCCCTCACTCCCCCCTCCTTCTTTTCTAAGATCCCGCGTGTGCGGCAGTGTTCGCGTTATCGGGAGGTTGAGCGAAGTGCCCGCGCATGCGCACTTCGCTCAATGAGGCTGAACGGAAAAGTCCGCACGGGCGCATCAGGCACAGGCCTGTGCGCACGCGCGGGATCTTAGAAAAGATGGAGGGGGGAGTGAGGGAGAGCCGGAGGCGTATCTAAGTATTTTAAGGCGGCGCTGATGAGAGCAGAGGAGGAGCTGGGCACGAACGGCGGCGGCGGGCGGCATCTTCAAGCCATGAGCAACGCCCTGGGCACCTTAACAAGATGACTGACAGGTTAGATGAAACGTTTTTTTTAACTAAATGAGCCAGCAGATTTAGCTTATAACACCACAATAGTAATCACAAGGTCTCCATGCACAGAACCATAGTTTTAAAAGTGGGGGTCAGAAACTGGTGACAGAGTCCCTTTAAGGAACAACTCCACATTTGAAAAACCTTTATATTTAAAGCCATGTGTTGTGGTAGTACCCCAGACTGGGATGCATTACTATTGGATTCTTTAATTGCTGTATTTTCAGATGTTCTAAGTGTATTTCTTATGCACTATATCATTTTAGCCAGCATGGGAGGTACTGGTTGGCAAAGGTTGGCAGGAACAAGGTTAACCACCCTGTTCCACCCCTCCTGGTAGAGTGGGCTAGTCCGACTTTCTGCCAGGAGGGGGAAGTTTGGAGTTTTTTTTTGGTCTAAGGGCTCATGCACACGACCGTATGTATTTTGCGGTCCACAAAAAAGTATCCGCAAAAAATACAGATGACGTGCGTGTGCATTCTGTGGAACGGAACAGCTGACCTCTAATAGAACAGTACTATCCTTGTCCGTAATGCGGACAATAATATGACATGTTCTATTTTTTGTGGAACGGAAAAACGGAAACGGAATGCACATGGAGTAACTTCAGTTTTTTTGCGGACCCATTGAAGTGAATGGTTCTGCATACGGTCTGCAAAAAAAACAGAACTGACAAGGAAAGAAAATACATTTGTGTGCATGAGCCTTAAGAGTGACTACAACACTTATCAGACACAGTGGCAGAATGAATAACATTAAGCCACTTACAGGTTCAGACAACCATAGTTCGCTTCTCCAGGCCACGATTCATCTCTGCAGAGTTACCCACCCAGATGTCTTCCGCTTCTCATTTCACCAACACATCTGCACCCTATATACTAAGACTAACTCCTGTTAGTGCCACTTGCTGTGCCCATATAATAGCCAAAACAATAAACACGTCCAGCTCCTTTCAGTTAAAAGATTTTTCTTTGGTTCCTCTATTGAATACGGTACAAAATGTTTTCGTTTGTGCAGCAAGGGAATCCCAACCTCCTAACGTGGGTCTGCAGAAGATCTGCTGCACAAACACATTTTTTTTGTACCGTATTCAATAAAGGAACAAAAAAAAAAATCTTTTAACTGAAAAGAGCTGGACGTGTTTATTGTTTTGGATATGCCTGGGATCTCATCTCACCAGTCCGTGCACTGATCTTTATCGGATAATGCCATTTCACATGTGTACAAAGGTGAGCCGGATAATCTAATATTGCCATACCCATATAATAGCAACTTACACTGTGCCCCCTGAAAATAATGCACCACACAAATCATAGACACCACAGATGATCTGGAGCCCACACCTGGGGCCTATTTCCTATCTACAGGAACTTATCTTGGAGGGGACACTATACTGGAATCATTGCATCACCACCGGTTTGTCTCCTTTAGTACTATAGCATCCCCTGAAGAACCAGTGGTAATACTGGGAAACACAGCGTTGGGATTTGGGACTATTCTAATAACAGTTCCTTTGTTTTGGAGCATATTTATCTACAAGTATATTAGACTTATAGTTTTAACTTTCCTTTTCCTTTTAGGAATAACATCCAATTCCAAGGGCAGAGACCTAAAAGGGTTTAGCCACGAGAGGTGGGGTTTCCAGGGAGATCCAGGGATAAAGTAGGGTTAGATATGTTATCTATGGCGCAATGACAGGGGGCCCCCCTAGAACAACCAGCGAATATATATATTTTTTAATATCTCAGAGCCGCACCGCCGATCACCACAGGCAGCGCGGCCCTGGTTCTAGTTGCCGGCAGCAGTGGGGGAAGGGGGGGGCAGTAGGAGATGAACCTTTTTCCATTGGAAGCGCTCATCTCCATATTCATCTGTATCACCGTCCTCAGGATAGCGATACAGACGGCTGTGCTGTGGGGCAGGGGAGGGAGAGGCGTCTCCCTTCCCTGTTCTTCTGATAGGCCGCAGGCACTAATGTCTGTGGCCTATCAGAGGCCGACTCAGGCGGCGCGATGACGTCATTATCGGGCAGCACACAGCAGGGACACGGGGGGGGGGGAGCTGGCACTATGGGGGCATCTGGCATTTCTCATAGACCTTTTTTTGGGGGGGGGGCTCTAAAGAGACCTTTTTTTATTGGCACATTATGGGAGGCATTATAGGGGAGAGCGGCACTATGGGGCATTATTTGGGGGCACTATGGGGGAGTGGAGCACTATTAGGGCATCTGGTGGCACTAAGAAGGGGCATTTTTTACTGGCACATTATGGGGGAGAGGAGCACTATAGTGGCATCTGCTGGGGGCACTAAGAAGGGGCATTTTTTTACTGGCATATTATGGGGGACACTATGAGGAAGGGGGAACGGAGCACTATGAGGGCATTTACTAGGGCACTATATAGGGGTATTTTATACTGGCATACATTATGGGGACATTAGCTCAACTGCGGGCACTAAGCGGGGGTATTTCATGTATTGTCATATTGTAGGGAGAATTATTACTACTAGGGGGTATTATGGGGAGCTTTACTACTACTGGGGGGCTATGAGGAACATGATTACTAGTATGGGCACTATAGGGGCATTATTACTACTAAGTGTGCTCTGGCAGATAATTATTTCTATTGGTGGGATTTTGGGGAGCACTGTTACTTTGGGGGCACCCTGGCACAGTATCAGCTTGGCACAATTATTTATTGGGGACATTATCTTTATACTATTAGTGTCTGGGGGCAGTTATTTTTTAGAGCACTATGTGCCAATAATTGTTGAAGGGGGCACTATCTGTGTGGTAGCAGTATTCCCAGGGGGACTGTTTCTGCAGTATAGTATTGGGGGTCGCAGGAAAGAGTGTTCAGAAGATGTGAAGATGATGGAAATGTGGGAAACTAATGTCTGTTTCTCAATCTCTGCAGAGACGGGAGATGGCAGAAAAATCATCATGGTGGTCTGGTATGGAGAAGATGAGGAAAGAGAATGTCTACAACAAAGGTGACATCACTGGAAGAAAGACGTATGGAGCGCTATGTAGGAGAGGAGATGCTCCGGCTCCTTCCCCTGCCATTTGCAGAAGGAGGATTCAGAGCTGGGTGAGGATTGCGAAAGGGGGCAGCAGATGGTGGGGGGAACCACGGGCCTTGAGCAGGATCTGGGGATGGAGGAGAGCGGAGGAGCTTCCTGGCTGTAGCCTGCTGTCTATTGTATAATGTGAAGCAGGCAGTGCAGCCAGGACAGACCCTCCCCTCTCCGTATGATGTGTAGAGACAGGCCGCAACTATAGAATGTCAGCTGTACAGTGTTTGTTGGGAGTGGCCTATTATATGTAGGAGGGACTTTTAAAAATGGCGGGGCTAAAAACATTGCACGGTGTGCGCAGCCCGCCACATTTTTCCACTCCTACAGGGTTTTTAGAAACGGCCAGGCAAAAGAATCAGCGCAGCACACTACGCAAAATTCCTGGGTGCTTCCCTGTATATTATTCCCGTAAACCTGGATCTAGAGAGCTGATTGGAATAAGCCAGATATCTGAAGAACTACGAATATGAAAGACATCTGTGATATCACTCTCGAACCTTATCCTGTATCTACCAACCGTAAGAAGGACATTTCAAGTCCCACCTCTAAATATACCTGCCTGAGGGTCAGATCTTATCTATATGGTGTATTGTATCATTGAGGATAACTGAATATTACATCAGTTAGGGGTTTTCATATGATAGATTTTTTTTTAACAAGTATTGAATAAAGGTATACATTTTAATGTAGGGAGGTTAATGTATGAGTTTGTTTACTTTGTTACTCCTCAAGAATATTTAATATGTGTTTTGAGTTTGCATTCTGTATTTTGCGGAACGGAACCGATGGCCCCTAATAGAACAGTTCTATCCTAGTCCGTAATGCGGACAATAATAGGACATGTTCTATTTTTTTGCAGAACGGAAATATGGAAAATGAATGCACATGGAGTAACTTTTTTTTTTTTGCGGACCCATTGAAATGAATGTGTCTGCATACAGGCCACACACAAAAAAAAAACGGAACGCACACAGAAAGAAAATACGGCCGTGTGCATGAGCCCTAAGTGAGTGCTAGCAGGAGAGGTCCTGCCCTGATAGTGAGCACACGTTCCCAAGAACCGTATCAAAGTTCAGGATCCAGCTATCCCTCTCCTGCCAGAACGACAGCTGACTACAGCCTCAAGTGATTGGCCAGATACAGCTCTAACCCTGGGTTCAGACCTGAGCGTTTTGAAACGAGCGCTCTGTATGAGCGATTGTACGGGCGTTTACAATCGCGCATACAGAGACAGGCGTGCACACATTGTCGCGCGTTCCCGAATTTCTATGTACGGGAACGCGCGACAAACGCCCCCAAAAAAGCTCAAGAACTTGTTTGAGCGTCGGGCGTTTTACAGCGCGATCGTACGCGCTGTAAAACGCCCAGGTGAGAACCATTCCCATAGGGAAGCATTGGTTTCTCCGTGTTGAGCGTTTTACAGCGCGTATGAACTTAGGTGTGAACTTAGGGTAAAGACGCTGCCACAAGGTAAGGGACAACAGCCAAGTTACCGGTCACCAACCAACCATTAGACCAGCATTATCTACGTTCAAAACTGCAGCCATCCAACCTGCCACCATGCCTCCTCCGCTGGTGCCAAAAAACAATTGCACTAAAGCCTGCTGCTGATGTCTGTATTTCAAGTTCTACGTTAGTTACGTTGCCTCATTCTTCAGTACTTTCACTGCAGCAGACCCCAAGGAGCGATTGCCTGAAGTTGGACACCATAACACTACAACATCACATAAGGGTCACTACCATGGCTCCCACAGCGGCCCGCTGCACTGTGAACTCCACGAGGGGGGGGTGTACATACTATAAGGAGAGAGCAGGATACCCAGAGTCCCTGGCTTCCTATATACCAGTGGTGGCCAAGAGGAGGCACTCAGAGCCCTCTCTGTGGGCACCTGCACCCTGGAAAACGTCTATGGTGTACCAATATGCCTTAGACTTTTCCTGCCATTCATCAGCACAGGCAGCGCACTGAATGTAGGCAGGCTATTATAGCTAAATGCTAAAGTACATGGAACATATACTATATTGGACTGTAGTGTTCAGGGTAAATTGCCGTGTTGGCACCTTGTGATAAATATATGGGGTTTGGGTTGCAGTTTGGACACTCTGTCTCTAAAATGTTCACCATCACTGCTGTAGTTAATTCTGCAACCATGATGCCAGTAAGATGACTGGCACTTTCAGGGACAATCTTAACAAATGGGAAAGATTGGCAATTCTAGACCTCATGAATAGAGTTGAGCGAACACCTGGATGTTCGGGTTCGAGAAGTTCGGCCGAACATCCCGGAAATGTTCGGGTTCGGGATCCGAACCCGATCCGAACTTCGTCCCGAACCCGAACCCCATTGAAGTCAATGGGGACCCGAACTTTTCGGCACTAAAACGGCTGTAAAACAGCCCAGGAAAGGGCTAGAGGGCTGCAAAAGGCAGCAACATGTAGGTAAATCCCCTGCAAACAAATGTGGATAGGGAAATTAATTAAAATAAAAATTAAATAAATAAAAATTAACCAAAATCAATTGGAGAGAGGTTCCATAGCAGAGAATCTGGCTTCCCGTCACCCACCACTGGAACAGTCCATTCTCAGATATTTAGGCCCCGGCACCCAGGCAGAGGAGAGAGGTCCCGTAACAGACAATCTGTCTTCATGTCAGCAGAGAATTAGTCTGCATGTCATAGCAGAGAATGAGGCTTCACGTCAGCCACCACTGCAACAGTCCATTGGCATATATTTAGGCCTAGCACACAGGCAGAGGAGAGAGGTCCCGTAACAGAGAATCTGTCTTCATGTCAGCAGAGAATTAGTCTGCATGTCATAGCAGAGAATGAGGCTTCACGTCACCCACCACTGCAACAGTCCATTGGCATATATTTAGGCCTAGCACACAGGCAGAGCAGAGAGGTCCCGTAACAGACAATCTGGCTTCATGACAGCAGAGAATCAGTCTGCATGTCATAGCAGAGAATGAGGCTTCACGTCACCCACCACTGCAACAGTCCATTGGCATATATTTAGGCCTAGCACACAGGCAGAGCAGAGAGGTCCCGTAACAGACAATCTGGCTTCATGTCAGCAGAGAATCAGTCTGCATGTCATAGCAGAGAATGAGGCTTCACGTCACCCACCACTGCAACAGTCCATTGGCATATATTTAGGCCTAGCACACAGGCAGAGCAGAGAGGTCCCGTAACAGACGATCTGGCTTCATGTCAGCAGAGAATCAGTCTGCATGTCATAGCAGAGAATCAGGCTTCACGTCAGCCACCACTGCAACAGTCCATTGTCATAAATTTAGGCCCAGCACCCAGGCAGAGGAGAGAGGTCCCGTAACAGACAATCTGGCTTCATGTCAGCAGAGAATTAGTCTGCATGTCATAGCAGAGAATCAGGCTTCATGTCAGCCACCACTGCAACAGTCCATTGGCATATATTTAGGCCTAGCACACAGGCAGAGGAGAGGTTCATTCAACTTTGGGTAGCATCGCAATATAATGGTAAAATGAAAATAAAAATAGGATTGAATGAGGAAGTGCCCTGGAGTCCAATAATATATGGTTATGGGGAGGTAGTTAATGTCTAATCTGGACAAGGGACGGACAGGTCCTGTGGGATCCATGCCTGGTTCATTTTTATGAACGTCAGCTTGTCCACATTGGCTGTAGACAGGCGGCTGCGTTTGTCTGTAATGACGCCCCCTGCCGTGCTGAATACACGTTCAGACAAAACGCTGGCTGCCGGGCAGGCCAGCACCTCCAAGGCATAAAAGGCTAGCTCTGGCCACGTGGACAATTTAGAGACCCAGAAGTTGAATGGGGCCGAACCATCAGTCAGTACGTGGAGGGGTGTGCACACGTACTGTTCCACCATGTTAGTGAAATGTTGCCTCCTGCTAACACGTTGCGTATCAGGTGGTGGTGCAGTTAGCTGTGGCGTGTTGACAAAAGTTTTCCACATCTCTGCCATGCTAACCCTGCCCTCAGAGGAGCTGGCCGTGACACAGCTGCCTTGGCGACCTCTTGCTCCTCCTCTGCCTTGGCCTTGGGCTTCCACTTGTTCCCCTGTGACATTTGGGAATGCTCTCAGTAGCGCGTCTACCAACGTGCGCTTGTACTCGCGCATCTTCCTATCACGCTCCAGTGCAGGAAGTAAGGTGGGCACATTGTCTTTGTAGCGTGGATCCAGCAGGGTGGCAACCCAGTAGTCCGCACAGGTTAAAATGTGGGCAACTCTGCTGTCGTTGCGCAGGCACTGCAGCATGTAGTCGCTCATGTGTGCCAGGCTGCCCAGGGGTAAGGACAAGCTGTCCTCTGTGGGAGGCGTATCGTCATCGTCCTGCCTTTCCCCCCAGCCACGCACCAGTGATGGACCCGAGCTGCGTTGGGTGCCACCCCGCTGTGACCATGCTTCATCCTCATCCTCCTCCACCTCCTCCTCATCCTCGTCCTCCTCGTCCTCCAGTAGTGGGCCCTGGCTGGCCACATTTGTACCTGGCCTCTGCTGTTGCAAAAAACCTCCCTCTGAGTCACTTCGAAGAGACTGGCCTGAAAGTGCTAAAAATGACCCCTCTTCCTCATCCTCCTCCTCCTCCTCCTGGGCCACCTCCTGTTCCATCATCGCCCTAAGTGTTTTCTCAAGGAGACATAGAAGTGGTATTGTAACGCTGATAACGGTGTCATCGCCACTGGCCATGTTGGTGGAGTACTCGAAACAGCGCAACAGGGCACACAGGTCTCGCATGGAGGCCCAGTCATTGGTGGTGAAGTGGTGCTGTTCTGTAGTGCGACTGACCCGTGCGTGCTGCAGCTGAAACTCCACTATGGCCTGCTGCTGCTCGCACAGTCTGTCCAGCATGTGCAAGGTGGAGTTCCACCTGGTGGGCACGTCGCATATGAGGCGGTGAGCGGGAAGGCCGAAGTTACGCTGTAGCGCAGACAGGCGAGCAGCGGCAGGATGTGAACGCCGGAAGCGCGAACAGACGGCCCGCACTTTATGCAGCAGCTCTGACATGTCGGGGTAGTTGTGAATGAACTTCTGCACCACCAAATTCAGCACATGCGCCAAGCAAGGGATGTGCGTCAAATTGGCTAGTCCCAGAGCTGCAACGAGATTTCGCCCATTATCACACACCACCAGGCCGGGCTTGAGGCTCACCGGCAGCAACCACTCGTCGGTCTGTTGTTCAATACCCCGCCACAACTCCTGTGCGGTGTGGGGCCTGTCCCCCAAACATATGAGTTTCAGAATGGCCTGCTGACGTTTACCCCGGGCTGTGCTGAAGTTGGTGGTGAAGGTGTGTGGCTGACTGGATGAGCAGGTGGAAGAAGAGGAGGAGGAAGCCGAGAAGGAGGAGGTGGCAACAGGAGGCAAAGAATGTTGCCCTGCGATCCTTGGCGGCGGCAGGACGTGCGCCAAACAGCTCTCCGCCTGGGGCCCAGCTGCCACTACATTTACCCAGTGTGCAGTTAGGGAGATATAGCGTCCCTGGCCGTGCTTACTGGTCCACGTATCTGTGGTTAGGTGGACCTTGCTACAGATGGCGTTGCGCAGTGCACACTTGATTTTATCGGATACTTGGTTGTGCAGGGAAGGCACGGCTCTCTTGGAGAAGTAGTGCCGGCTGGGAACAACATACTGTGGGACAGCAAGCGACATGAGCTGTTTGAAGCTGTCTGTGTCCACCAGCCTAAATGACAGCATTTCATAGGCCAGTAGTTTAGAAATGCTGGCATTCAGGGCCAGGGATCGAGGGTGGCTAGGTGGGAATTTACGCTTTCTATCAAATGTTTGTGAGATGGAGAGCTGAACGCTGGCGTGTGACATGGTTGAGACGCTTGGTGACGGAGGTGGTGGTGGTGGTGTTGGTGGTACATCCCCTGTTTGCTGGGCGGCAGGTGCCAACGTTCCTCCAGAGGCGGAGGAAGAGGCCGAGGCGGCAGCAGCAGAATAGGCCGAGGCGGCAGCAGCAGAAGAGGTAGCAGGGGGAGCCTGAGTGACTTCCTTGGTTTCAAGGTGTTTACTCCACTGCAGTTCATGCTTTGCATGCAGGTGCCTGGTCATGCAGGTTGTGCTCAGGTTCAGAACGTTAATGCCTCGCTTCAGGCTCTGATGGCACAGCGTGCAAACCACTCGGGTCTTGTCGTCAGCACATTGTTTGAAGAAGTGCCATGCCAGGGAACTCCTTGAAGCTGCCTTTGGGGTGCTCGGTCCCAGATGGCGGCGGTCAGTAGCAGGCGGAGTCTCTTGGCGGCGGGTGTTCTGCTTTTGCCCACTGCTCCCTCTTTTGCTACGCTGTTGGCTCGGTCTCACCACTGCCTCTTCCTCCGAACTGTGAAAGTCAGTGGCACGACCTTCATTCCATGTGGGGTCTAGGACCTCATCGTCCCCTGCATCGTCTTCCACCCAGTCTTGATCCCTGACCTCCTGTTCAGTCTGCACACTGCAGAAAGACGCAGCAGTTGGCACCTGTGTTTCGTCATCATCAGAGACATGCTGAGGTGGTATTCCCATGTCCTCATCATCAGGAAACATAAGTGGTTGTGCGTCAGTGCATTCTATGTCTTTCACCGCTGGGGAAGGGCTAGGTGGATGCCCTTGGGAAACCCTGCCAGCGGAGTCTTCAAACAGCATAAGAGACTGCTGCATAACTTGAGGCTGAGACAGTTTCCCTGGTATGCATGGGGGTGATGTGACAGACTGATGGGGTTGGTTTTCAGGCGCCATCTGTGCGCTTTCTGCAGAAGACTGGGTGGGAGATAATGTGAACGTGCTGGATCCACTGTCGGCCACCCAATTGACTAATGCCTGTACCTGCTCAGGCCTTACCATCCTTAGAACGGCATTGGGCCCCACCATATATCGCTGTAAATTCTGGCGGCTACTGGGACCTGAGGTAGTTGGTACACTAGGACGTGTGGATGTGGCAGAACGGCCACGTCCTCTCCCAGCACCAGAGGGTCCACTAACACCACCACGACCATGTCCACGTCCGCGTCCCTTACTAGATGTTTTTCTCATTGTTATGGTTCACCACAACAACAAATATATTATTTGGCCCAATGTATTGTATTCAAATTCAGCGGGATATAAATTTGAGGCCTAGTATTTAGGCGCTGGGTGACCGGTATGGATTTAGTGACAGAATTAGACTTGGAAATGCACAGAAGCGTGTGTGTGAAGTTATTCTGAATGACCCAATGTGCACCTTGAATATTATATACCCTTTTTGGGATAGATTTCAAATAGCTCTGATATAGCAGGAACCACTAAATTATGAAATTGCTAAATTGGGAATTGTACTTCAACCCAGAACAAAAAATGTGCTTTGACGGACACTAAATATCTTGCCCAGCAACAACAGTACAGTGGTGGGTAACGAGAGATTTAGAGGGATTTAAATTTGAGGCCTAGTATTTAGGCGCTGGGTCACCGGTATGGATTTAGTGACAGAATTAGACTTGGAAATGCACAGAAGCGTGTGTGTGAAGTTATTCTGAATGACCCTATGTGCACCTTCAATATTATATACCCTTTTAGGGATAGATTTCAAATAGCTCTGATATAGCAGAAACCACTAAATTATGAAATTGCTAAATTGGGAATTGTACTTCAACCCAGAACAAAAAATGTGCTTTGACGGACACTAAATATCTTGCCCAGCAACAACAGTACAGCGGTGGGTAACGAGAGATTTAGAGGGATTTAAATTTGAGGCCTAGTATTTAGGCGCTGGGTGACAGGTATGGGTTTAGTGACAGAATTAGACTTGGAAATACACAGTAGCGGGTGTGTGTGAAGTTATTCTGAATGACCCAATGTGCACCTTCAATATTATATACCCTTTTTGGGATAGATTTCAAATAGCTCTGATATAGCAGGAACCACTAAATTATGAAATTGCTAAATTGGGAATTGTACTTCAACCCAGAACAAAAAATGTGCTTTGACGGACACTAAATATCTTGCCCAGCAACAACAGTACAGCGGTGGGTAACGAGAGATTTAGAGGGATTTAAATTTGAGGCCTAGTATTTAGGCGCTGGGTCACCGGTATGGATTTAGTGACAGAATTAGACTTGGAAATGCACAGAAGCGTGTGTGTGAAGTTATTCTGAATGACCCTATGTGCACCTTCAATATTATATACCCTTTTAGGGATAGATTTCAAATAGCTCTGATATAGCAGAAACCACTAAATTATGAAATTGCTAAATTGGGAATTGTACTTCAACCCAGAACAAAAAATGTGCTTTGACGGACACTAAATATCTTGCCCAGCAACAACAGTACAGCGGTGGGTAACGAGAGATTTAGAGGGATTTAAATTTGAGGCCTAGTATTTAGGCGCTGGGTCACCGGTATGGATTTAGTGACAGAATTAGACTTGGAAATGCACAGAAGCGTGTGTGTGAAGTTATTCTGAATGACCCTATGTGCACCTTCAATATTATATACCCTTTTAGGGATAGATTTCAAATAGCTCTGATATAGCAGAAACCACTAAATTATGAAATTGCTAAATTGGGAATTGTACTTCAACCCAGAACAAAAAATGTGCTTTGACGGACACTAAATATCTTGCCCAGCAACAACAGTACAGCGGTGGGTAACGAGAGATTTAGAGGGATTTAAATTTGAGGCCTAGTATTTAGGCGCTGGGTGACAGGTATGGGTTTAGTGACAGAATTAGACTTGGAAATACACAGTAGCGGGTGTGTGTGAAGTTATTCTGAATGACCCAATGTGCACCTTCAATATTATATACCCTTTTTGGGATAGATTTCAAATAGCTCTGATATAGCAGGAACCACTAAATTATGAAATTGCTAAATTGGGAATTGTATTTCAACCCAGAACAAGAAATGTGCTTGAACGGACACTAAATAACTCGCCCAGCTACAGCACTAGGGACAGATTTAGCTGGATATAAATTTGAGGCCTAGTATTTAGGCGCTGGGTGACCGGTATGGATTTAGTGACAGAATTAGACTGGGATATGGCCAAAAAATGAACAGACTATTGCTGGTTAAATGCACTTGGTGTGACAGCTTCACCCTGATGTAGGCTTTAGCCAAAAAACAACCACACCATTGAGGGTTAAATGCACTTGGTGACAGGCGCAGCTTGCCCCTGATTTTGTATATGGCCAAAAAATGAACAGACTATTGCTGGTTAAATGCACTTGGTGTGACAGCTTCACCCTGATGTAGGCTTTAGCCAAAAAACAACCACACCATTGAGGGTTAAATGCACTTGGTGACAGGCGCAGCTTGCCCCTGATTTTGTATATGGCCAAAAAATGAACAGACTATTGCTGGTTAAATGCACTTGGTGTGACAGCTTCACCCTGATGTAGGCTTTAGCCAAAAAACAACCACACCATTGAGGGTTAAATGCACTTGGTGACAGGCGCAGCTTGCCCCTGATTTTGTATATGGCCAAAAAATGAACAGACTATTGCTGGTTAAATGCACTTGGTGTGACAGCTTCACCCTGATGTAGGCTTTAGCCAAAAAACAACCACACCATTGAGGGTTAAATGCACTTGGTCGCAGCTTGTGCTGGCGCACCACAAGACACAAAATGGCCGCCGATCACCCCAGAAAAATGAGACTGACAAACGGTCTGTGCAGCCTAAAAACAGTGAGCAATTGAGGATCAGCAGCTCAATGATCCACAGCTGCAGATCGATCAGTTAATCAAGTCCTTTGGAGGAGTTAATCTGCCTAATCTCGCCCTACTGTCGCAGCCGCAACCTCTCCCTACGCTAATCAGAGCAGAGTGACGGGCGGCGCTATGTGACTCCAGCTTAAATAGAGGCTGGGTCACATGGTGCTCTGGCCAATCACAGCCATGCCAATAGTAGGCATGGCTGTGATGGCCTCTTGGGGCAAGTAGTATGACGCTTGTTGATTGGCTGCTTTGCAGCCTTTCAAAAAGCGCCAAGAAAGCGTCACAAAAGCGCGAAGAAAGCGACGAACACCGAACCCGAACCCGGACTTTTACGAAAATGTCCGGGTTCGGGTCCGTGTCACGGACACCCCAAAATTCGGTACGAACCCGAACTATACAGTTCGAGTTCGCTCATCCCTACTCATGAATACTAATGATCTTGTCATTTTTGGCGCTGAGAGAGCTATAATGAGTGTTTTTTAATCAGAGAGTAGACATAAGGAGCCTGTCTCTCCCCGCCTGACAGACCAGAGAGACAATTCAGATCCGTCTAATAGAGCATCTCAGCTCTGTACAGAGAAAAAGACACTATATTTTTAATAAAGACCAAGTGAAAAAATTATTTTTAGCTCATAATGAATACAATGGACTAATAAAATATTTGCCCCCACAGGTGTACATAGCCTTTAACATATACTTTTTTTTTTTACCGGACTCTGCAGGATACAAAAGCATGCAGCGCTTTTGTATCCTTCCCACCCCCCCAACATAAATATCAAACGCATGGCAAAAACATGTGACACCACCCTAGGATGGCTAATAAAGGTGGCACAGTTGTAATGGACAGTGGGTTTGTGAGGATATAAGGTGAGGATGATAGTTATGGTAAACGTCCTAGTAGTCCAACCACTATTGTCCAAAAACAACTATGCCACCTTATTCAAATGCATCTCTAGCGGTAATTACACAGAAACAAAAGGAATATATTTATATGGAATACCCCCATAATACATGGTTTACCCAAGTTTCATAGGGATATCTATGTCCCCCCCATGAGACCAATTATCTCAGGAAGATGGCTTGACGCTCTACTCCAGCCACTGGCACATGGAGCCTCTGGCTATTTGGGAGACAGCAGAGATGTCTTGAGGTCTTCTAAACAGAAAATATGGTACCATGTTTTTGTATGGTTAGCATGTGACGTTCACGCATTGTATCAAGCTATCCCTCATGATGTTTCAATCAAAGCACTTTCTCGCCCTCTCAAACATTACAGTACATACCAAGACACCTTATATGAGGATATATGTTGGATGTTACACTCTTCCATATGACACATCATTTTTTGTCTTCAATGGTCAGTATTACATGCAACACAGAGAGGTTCCTATGGGGGCTAATTACTCCCCCTCTTCAGAAAATCTTGTTATGTCATATTGGGAAGAGATACATCGATGACCTCCTTTTCATTTGGAGGGGATGTGTCTGCTGTACCAGTGTTTATAGATTATTTGAATAGGGATTTTAATCTCAGATTTACATATCGTTATATGCCACTGAAACTATTACATTCTTGGATCTTATTCTGTGTGGCAGGTCTAACCAGGCATGGGCGGATTGGCCATAGCCTATACAGGGAAATTGCCTTGTGGGCTGATGCCCAGGGAGCCGTCTGAGCTCTCCACATGGCCATCAGCCAGGTAAGTAATGATCTGTCGCTCCCAGTGTTAATTACCGTTGGGTTGTCAAGCAGTTATATACTTGGCTGTTGCCAAAGGGGGCCCCCCGGAATTCAACTGTATTGCCATGCTGAGGGAACTGAAGTTGGAGGACAGAACAAGACAGCTGGAGCTGGTCACCGCAATAGGGCAGCTTCTACGGAGGTATTTGGCTCTGCTGGGGCAGTACTTTGTGCCACAATATGGTATTGCTGGCTCTAACTACTTGTTGTAGCCTTGCCTCCTATCAGTTTAGACCTGTCTGCAACATGGGGCCACTTTTATTTTTTTATTTTTTTCGGGGCCACTTTAAGTTCCCAGTCCACCCCTGTAGCAGGTCACTGAAACATCTTCACATTGAAGACCCACAGCTGGGAAACAATTCTGCAATAACTGACCTAAAAACATACGCTGAAGAGACTTCCAGTTGGGGAATTTACCCATATTAGAAATTGTAGCTCCCAGGTTAAGTTTCAGACAGACGTAGCATCCTCTGGCTCTCATATTCACACCAGGGGCTACCCGAATTGGATGATAAGCTGGGAAGAGAAAATGGTAAGTCAAAGGGATCACACTACCTTATTACCTTTAACCCCCAGATAAAGAACGTAGTCTTTAAACTTCTTCCATTATTAAATGATGATACGATTTACCCGAAATATGACATTACGGTTGCAGAATTGTCTATAGGAAGCTGCAGTAGCCTGCTCTCTCCCTGTACGTACACTTTCCTTCTTGGTGTTCATAACACATGGCTGGCTTAAAGCATAGGCTTGTTTTCAAATCATAAGAAAGTTTGCATAATGGTGGTGCGTGCTTCATTGTACAATCATAACTGTGAAGGAACTGGTGCTTTTAGGGCTTCCCTGAAGTCTCTTTAGCCATATTATTCCATTTGAGCTGCGCAGCTAGATGCATTTCGCTCAGAAGTAGGGGTCCTATCCGTTCTAAGGACTATACTGCAGTGACCCCACTTCCCTCTATGTTTTCTTTTAGGGAGCTCACAGCTGATAGGGAGGGATAAATCACACAGAAAGACAGGACGCTCCAGTTATCTTTAGAAGCAGTTGTTTAATCAGGCTCACAATCCCCACTAGCTCTGAAACGCCCCTATTCCCTCTCCACTGTCATCTGTGACTGTTACTAGGGATAGATATTGCTTGACAACAGGCAGTGGACTGCAACTTTGGTGGAGGGGAGACCCCTAGTGGCCATGACTTTACAGCTCTTTTTCAGGTGGATGCAGCACTCTGATCTCATTTACACTGCTTAGAGTACACTGCCTACGAAAATACAGTCACCTATTTTTAAGGACTGGCCGGGACTTGGATGAGCTTTTTCATGGAGCCACCACACTCACTGGAGCTCTGATAAGCGCTGCGAACTCCCAGCAGCTTTCCAAGCACAGCGCTTTACACTGTATAGTGGCGGTGCTTGGTTTTGCAGCTCAGCCCCATTCACTTCAATGGGGCTAAGTTGCAACTAGGCCATGTGATCGATGAGCGGTGATGTCACATGACCTAGGAAGAGGCTGTGGTGCTAATGGGGTGCCGGCCTCTTCTAACACCCGGGACCCTCGCCGATCTGATATTGATATAAATTCCCGGATGACCCCTTTTATTTTGCTTTCAATCTGACATGCTAATTTCACCTGGTTTTGGGATGTATACGAATGCTGGCACGACTAGGGCTAATTTAGCTTTCAATCTGATAAGCTCATTTCACCTGGTTAGTGGACGTACCTGTGAATATTTATTTTGCCTTTATATACAATTCCGCCTTATATTAATTCTTCATATATATTTTGTTGGTGAGAAATAGATACTACTCACTCTCATGAAGTACGATCAGCACTTTCAATCCTTTTAAAATTAAAAACGATTCATGGCTCACAGGCCTGTGTCTTCGAGAACGCCAAGTTGTATCCTATGCCATCGCGAGAGGAGTTTCGGGGGTCACGCCCCTTTACCTATGCGTTTTTAATTTTGAAATAAAGGACTGAAAGAGTGAGTGGTATCTATTTCTCACCTACAAATATATATATAAAGAATAATATACGGCTGAATTGTATATAAAGACTGTGACGTCAGATCATGGTGGATAACACGTGGGAACAATTTGATTGTATATAGTATTTATTTCGTGCCCGTTAGGGGTCATGAATAAGGGTGAGCGAACCCGAACTGCTCTAAGGTTCTGGTATGTTGCTATTTGGTACTGCAGGACCTGGACTCAAAACAGTATGCCCGCTATTGCTTAGGGTGTATCCACTAATGATTGTGCCACTTGCTGATGAGTGGTTTTGCTGCACAAGCTAGCAGCCCAACATGATTACAGTCAGGGATTACTTTTGATGCCCTTTATAACTTCTCCATAAAATGCCAATCTCTGTACGTGTGTCTGTGGGAAAATTCAGCCCTGCTATTATCACCTTCCACAGCTTGGTTTGGTCACCATCATGAAGTTCACCAAGTACCTAGTGACTATGATGAGCTATAAAGACACCCAGACACACTGTTTGCTACCTCATATGCTGACTTTTTCTTTTATCAACAGGACATGTTGATTTTGTACCCCTGATTCACAAAGAGTTGTCCTTTACCACTTAGGAAAGGAACCTCTCCACCTTTTTGGAGGAAACCTCTAGGGCAGGGTTCTCCAACTCCAGTCCTCAGGGACCACTTGCCGGTCAGGATTTAGGAAGTATCCCACAGAATGAACACCTGTGGTAAGTCCTGATGCATGGACACTAATTATATCAGCTGCCCAATACTAAGGAAATCCTGAAAACATGATCGGCAGATGGGCCATAAGGACTGGAGTTGATGACCACTGCTCTAGGGAACCCTGGTTGAAGAACTGCCCTAACCCTGGGCATGAATGTAGAAAGCCAACATGTGAAATGAGGCAGCTGCAGCAGAATTTTCACTTGTTCTGCCAATGGATCTGGGCCCGGAATCTGCCTCTTGATGGAGCCGATAACTCGCTTGTTGAGGGAGGGGGGGAAGCCAATAGAACAGGCTACAATAAAAATGCATAACAAAATAAAGAGGTGAGCAGATGAGATGATAATAATAAGGTTAGGATTGGGGCCAGTAGCAGAGGAGAGGTGGAATATCCGCACTGGAAGATTTCATCTTGGCTTCTAAGTGCAGGGATATCATCGATGAATAATACAACTTGAATATACAGGGATAATAAGGTAACGCTCTGACTCACCCCATCGGTATATGTCTAATGTCATGGACGGCTCTGCTGTATGAACCTAGAGTAATAATGTGCGACCGCATCATAAAAAAGTGATATATATATATATATATATATATTATTACACACACAGAATATTGCATTTATTGCTACAAATTTTATTACATAATTTACTCTGGTCTAACCATTTACAACGGATAAAATGAGAGCCACCTATAACCATGATCCATAACTCACAGGGAAGATGAGAGAAGTAAATGCATAGAGCTTCAGAGACTACATATTCAGCTGCATTGACTACCGAGAACTGAATCAATATGAAGGCCGCAGGGGAAGTGATCACATTAGTCTTTAGGAAATCAGCATAGACAGATACCAGCTAATACTGGTGCGGTCCAATCACATCCAGTCCCCACCATCATGGCTTTCAATGTATTTATAGTCCAGGCAATAGTTATATGGCGACATATTTACACCTCTTTACTGACAGTCGTTCTAAAAATGGTGTCCAAGATGTCCAGCTATCGCTTATGTGACAATTTCAAAAGGTGTAAAAAAATACGTGTCACTTCCACTTACATATTCCACGATCATTAAAGGGGTTGTCTCACTTCAGCAAATGGCATTCATCATGTAGACATCATTTTTCTATCGCATTATACACGACTCGTTTCAAGGGGTTACGACCACCCTGCAGTCCAGCAGTGGTGGTTGTGCTTACACACTGTAGGAAAAAGCATCAACCTCTCTTGTGCCTGGGACTGAGCATAGGCTGATGCTTTTTCCTATAAAGTGCAAGCACGGCCACCGCTGCTGGATTACAGGGTGGTCGTAATCCCTAGAAATTAGTATTACACTCACCGGTAATCCGGTTTCCTGGAAGTCTCCATGACACCAAGTCCTGAGATTGACTTCCTTTTGATTGGACAGGAAAAACACAGAGAGGTTAAAAACCCCACCCCCTCCCTACATCGCCAGTGTATTTTAACGAATAACCCCAGGATGAAAGGATCATAGATATGTCACGGAAGGTGTACAGGAAACAAGACAATACAAAATGAATATATGACTCACTGGATCCAAAACTAAGGAACAAAAAGGGAGACCCCTGCATAAGACCTGGCACTCTCCCTGACTGCTCAGCCTATGCGAACATCCCAATGGTAGATGATCGCATATCCTCATACCTCGACTGTATAACACCTGAACACCCTACAATAGTGAGGGGACACGACCACCGGCTCCCTACACTAGACACGGAGGGAGTCAGGGTCACCTGGGATCCAGCAAACAGAAAATCACAAATTAATGTACAACACTTATCTTGTAGAAGACTGGGAAATAGGATCAGCATGCACACACACTCCAGGAAGTTGTATAAACCGCACACTAATGCATTATGGGGAGGAATTTAAAGGGATGCAATCAGTCCAACTACATGACAGCTGAGAGAGGCTAACAAGATGAGGAACTGAAAACCAAAATAAAGAAAGCTCAAGGAGGAGGTTCTGAAAGGCATCTGTCAGAGCTTCTCAGATGTCTGGTTGTGACAAGATAATAGCAGAAAAAAAGGGTGGGATGTATGTGGTGTCATGGAAACTTCCAGGAAACCGGATTACCGGTGAGTGTAATACTCATTTCCCCAGTCGTCTCCATGACACCAAGTCCTGAGAAAATATCAAAGATACTATTAGTGGAAAACGACAGCAGAAAGGACTTTACGTTCAAATCTTAGGTCATCATTGGCAAATATATCTAATCTGTTGTCACGGCTGAGGATGGGGAAAACCCTCAGCCATGAGATGCCAGAAGATGGAGTCGCTGCAAGGCCAGGACAGAGTTCAGGGAGCAGGTCACCTCCTATCATATCCCTAACTCTGACCCTGCCTCCTAGATGTATGAGCTGACCCTGATGGTGGGAGGGCTCATACTCTGGAACCTTGAAGTCCCTACTAGCCCTCAGGGTGGCCCTTAACTAGGAGCAGGGTAAGACGACCTGTTCCTCCTAGGCACGGAGGAACAGGAGTCTCACAGGCCAGGCTACAATAAAGGGGAAACATAAACAACTTATGGCAATGGCAGGTAAATGCAACAAGTATAGCACCTACCTGCCACAGACACAAAGCCTGGAACCCATGCAGACGCGCTGCTGTCCAAAGAACACACACGGACACAGGAACACAGGACCATAAGCTGCAATAAACAAGCATACCAAAAACACACCTTCATAACATCATGTGTGACATAACTTATGACCACAAGGGTGGCCCCCACTGGCTGATGGTGAATTACCAGGAGGATGTCTCCAGCAAAGCATGGCTGAAGAACCCTTCAGCTTCAGGTCTCCAAAGAGGCTTTATAGCCCAAAGTGGCCACACCCACACAGAGACACACAGGAAAGGGAATTAACCCTTCCAACACCAACCAGGGAAGTGAAACCACTTAAAGGGGAATACACACACAAACAGACTGGAACTGTTACCGCCGGCAACGACATGCGTGGAAACCATGTCCTGGGAGTCAGCCAAAAGGCCGAGACACTGCCACCACATGTACAATATAGAACACGTTGCCACGGGCAGCCACCAGTGAAGGGAAGTGTCACGGTGCACACACCTAAACCTCGTGCACACCAAACACATAAAAAGCACACCTACAAAGACAGGTAGCCAGGTGCAACCGCATATACAAACAGCAAGCTGCCACATAAAAATGTTGCCAGCGGCAACCACAGGTGAGGCAACATACTTCAGCCCTCACCTGTGATTGACAACACAACCAAGACCGCAGGCAACTGCATGCGGTTACAGGAGTCACGACCATGACTATGGTCGTGACATCTGTAGTGTTTAGTAAAGGTATGAACTCTTTTCCAGGTTGCTGCTCTGCAAATTTGTTGTAAAGAGGCTGAAGCTTTTTCCGCCCAGGAGGCAGCCATGCCTCTTGTTGAATGTGCTTTTAGAGAAGCCGGGGCATCTTTTCCTTGGACTTTATATGCTTCGGAGATAGCCAGTCTAATCCATCTGGAGATGGAACTTTTTGCTGCTTTTTTCCCCTTATTGGGACCTGAAAACTGGACGAAAAGATTTTTGTCTACTCTCCAATGTCTGGTAGCTTCCAGATATTTTAGGACCGCTCTCCGAACATCTAATGTGTGGTAGGAGATTTCTTGTTAATTTTTGGGATTGTCACAAAATAAAGGAAGAACAATGTCTTTTGATCTATGGAAGGTCGAAACTACCTTTGGGAGGAATGCCAGATCTAATTTGAGAACTAACTTGTCCTGAAACACTGAAAAAAACGGCTCTTGGATGGACAAGGCCTGTAGCTCACAGACTCTTCTGGCAGAAGTTATTGCAACCAGGAAAATAGTTTTGACAGTAAGCCATTTGATGTGGATAGTGTCCATAGGTTCAAACGGATCAGAGGTTAGACCCGCCAGTACCGTATTGAGATTCCATGGAGCCACCGTGTTTTTAATCGTAGGTCTGATCCTATCCGCTGCCTTAAGGAATCTAGATATCCAAGGATGTTCTGTTAGCTTGGTATTATAAAGGCCTTCCTGAAGGAATTCTAGGATTAGTGGGATACTGGCCCTGAACCGGTCGAAGGAGTTTCCTGACCAATCAGCAAATTTCCCCCATATTTTTAGATACTTGTCATTGGTACTTTGTTTTCTGCTCAGGAGTAAAGTGTTCACTACTTTCTTGGATAACCCTAACTTTAATAAATTGGATTCTTTAGAATCCAGGCTGTTAACTTTAGTATTTTCAGCTCTGGGTGAGTAATGGGTCCCTGACTTAGAAGGTCTGGCCTCAGAGGTAGAAGGAGAGGGGCTTCTATGCTGAGGGCTTTTAATAGCGAAAACCAACTTCTCTTGGGCCAAAAGGGAGTTATCAGGTTTAGCGTACAACTCTCCTTCAGAAACTTCTGCAGCACTCTGGGGATAAGTGGAAAAGGAGGGAATGCGTAAACTAAATTTGTTGTCCAATTTTGGTTGAAGGCGTCTACTGCCAGAGGATGATCCCTGGGGTTAAGGGAGAAGAACTGATTTAACTGATGATTCTTCCTGGATGCAAACAGGTCCACTGTCGGTCTGCCCCATTTCTTTGTAGTAGATGATATCTTGTGCCTCCCTGGTGTTGGATAAATGGCCACTGCAGTAGCGTTGTCCGAGTAAATTAGGACGTGACATCCCGCTGACAACCGACTCGTGTGTTTTAGTGCCTCCCAAATTGCCCTCAGTTCTATGAAATTTGAGGATTGATGTTTTACATAACTCTTCCATGTTCCCTGGACAAACGCTCCCCAACCGTGGAGGCTCGCATCCGTTGTGATTACTAGCGGTAGTTCTTATGCCAAAAATATCCCATTCTTTAGGTTGGTTTCGTTGAGCCACCAATTCAGTGACTTTTTCACTTTTGGATCTAAGAATATTCGTCTCTCTAGAGTCGATTGCGATCTGTTCCACTTGGCTAAAATGAATTTTTGGAGTGGCCTTAGATGAAACTGTGCCCAGGCTACTGCTGGGATGCATGCTGAAAGACTTCCTAACACTTTCATGGCCTGCCGGACGGAACAGAATTTCTCTTTCTTGAAATTCCTTAAGGTTGTTTGAAGTTTCATTATCTTTTGAGGTGGAAGAAAGGATCTTTGGGAACTTGTGTTTAAAGTTACACCCAAAAATATCTTCTGTCTGTCTGGGATTAAATCAGATTTTTCCCAATTGATTAGCCAACCTAGGCTCTGTAGATGGTCCAGGACCAACCTGAGATGGATTTCCAGGGTAGTTATGTTGTCTGCAACAGGTCGTCCACATAAGGGATCACACAGATTGCCTTTTCTCTCAGGATAGCTATGGCTTCCGCCATTACCTTTGTAAAAACTCTTGGGGCTGAAGAGATTCTGAAGGGGAGACACTTTAACTGAAAGTGTTTAATGTGTCCCTCTAATTCTATTGCAAACCTTAGGAATTTCCTTGATGACCTGTGTATTGGGACATGATAGTAGACATCCCTTAAGTCTATTGTGGCCATCACTGCATCCTTTTTTATAAGCTCCACTGCAGACTTCAGAGTTTCCATTTTGAATTTTTGGTATCTCACGTATTTGTTTAGGTATTTTAACCCCTTAAGAACTCTTGTGCCCTGGTACTTAAGGACACGGCGTACATGTACGCCCTGTGTATTTTCAATCACTGCCGCGTGCCGGGCGGTGATCGGAACCCCGTGCCTGCTCAAATCATTGAGCAGGCACTTGGGGCAAATGCGCCGGGGGGTCCGGTGACCCCCCCATGTATGCGATCGCAGAAAACTGCAGGTCAATTCAGACCTGCGGTTTTCTGCGTTTCCGGGTTATTCGGGTCTCTGAAGACCCGATAACCCGGAACAGGATGGTGATGGTGGTGTGATTTCACCCCACCAATCACCATCCAGCGATCCTGAGTGGTGATGGTGACATCACCACTCAGGATCGCTTTCTGATTGGTCTGTGGGCGGTCCGGCGGCAGATTCAAAAGAGGCAGGCGCTCCTCTCTTCTTCCTTTTGTGTTCCAGAGCAGAGGAGAGAGGAGCTGCCTGCACGTGTGTCTGCCATAGCTGCCAGCACCCCGATCTGTGCCCCCAGGACCCAATCCCTGCCCCCAGCACCCCATCAGGTACATAGGGACAGCATAGGGAAAGTTTGGGTTAGGCAGGGGAAAAAAAAGGGAAAGTTAGTTTGTGAACTTTGATTGCATCACCCCAAGTTAGGGTGTCTGGGGTCCACAGCACAGCTGTGTGACCCTAGACCCCCCAGGGGTGCTGCCACTTTCCCCTTCGGACGGTTGATCAGCAGCTTTGAATTTTTTTCCCCACATTTTTTGCCCTTTTTTATATATATATATTTTTTGTTAGTTTTAGGGTGAGTTCGTGAACACCCGTGTCCCCACACACATGCACACCAAATAAAGAGTTACACACACGCACATATACACGCAGACACACACTCCCCTATGGCCCGCCGGATGTTCTCGGCCGAGGAGGCATACGCCCAGCTTGCCTCCGACTCCGAGAGTCCCAGTGAGGATGAGGATGACCCCACATTCCTGTTGTCATCCACGTCCTCCTCATCATCTAGCGATGATGATGAGCCAACAAGGCGGCGGAGACCGCCATGTTAGGGACCCTGTGGCCCAGCCTAGTACGAGCAGCTCTGGGGCTTGTACTGGTTTCCTGGCCCACCAGTTAAATCCACTGGAGCACCCTGCCGGTGAACTAGTCTGGTGTAGCCCAGAGCGATACGAGCCCGTGATTCCCGATTTTGTAGGCCAATCAGGAATCCAGATTTCCACAGTGGGCTACATTGAATATGACTTTTTTTGTCATTTTTTCAGTGCCCCACTGGTAAATCTGATGGTGGAGCAGATGAATCTGTACACCCAACAGTTCGTTGCTCAGCACCCGGGCTCCTTTTTGGCCAGGCCCGGTGGCTGGACGCCGGTCAGTGCAGCCGAAATTAGGACATTTTGGGGCCTTGTGCTGCATATGGGCCTGGTCAAGAAACCCAGTGCCAGGCTGTACTGGAGTGGGGACGTCCTATACCAGGCCCCACTTTACAGTACGGCCATGACACGCTCCCGGTTTGAGGCCATCCGGAAATGTCTGCATTATTCCGATAATGCAGCATGTTCCCCTCCCCCGAGGTGATCCTGCCCATGACAGTCTGTATAAGATACGGCCGGTCATAAATCACTTTGGGGCCAAATTCATGGAGGCCTATGTACCTGGAAGGGAGGTCGAGGTTGATGAGTCGCTCATTGCGTTCAAGGGGAGACTCATTTTCCGCCAGTATGTGCCCTCCAAGCGGGCGAGGTATGGCGTGAAGCTATACAAAATTTGTGAGAGTACCTCAGGGCACACTTACAAATTTCGTGTATACGAGGGGCGAGATTCCCGGATTCAACCCCCAGAATGTCCCCCCACTCTAGGTGTTACCGGGAAACTTGTGTGGGACCTTATGCACCCACTGCTGGATAAGGGTTACCACCTGTACGTGGATAACTTTTATACCAGTATCCCCTTGTTCCAGTCCCTTGCCGCCAGATCCACGTCCGCTTGTGGGACCGTGCGGAAAAATCAACACGGCCTCCCTGCCCACCCCCTCCAGGTACATATCCCCAGGGGTGAGACCCGTGCCCTTACCACTGGAAACCTGTTGCTGGTCAGGTATAAGGACAAGAGGGATGTCCTTATGCTGTCCACAATTCATGGTAACGGCATCACCCCTGTCCCTGTGGCGAGGTACCGCGGCAACGGTCCTCAAGCCCGATTGTATCGTCGACTACAATCGGTATATGGGAGGAGTTGATCTCTCGGATCAAGTCCTCAAGCCATATAACACCATGCGCAAAACCCGGGCATGGTACAAAAAAGTTGCGGTCTACTTGGTACAGGTTGCCATGTACAACTCTTTTGTACTATCCCAAAGCGCTGGCAGCACAGGGACATTCCTCCAGTTCTATGAGGAAGTCCTCAAGGCCCTGATCTTTTCGGACCGGGAAAGAGCAGGCCGGAGTACCTCGGGAACTGTAGGCGCCCGGATCGTCCCTGGCCAACACTTTCCAGGTGTGGTCCCCCATACTGGAAAGAAAGGGACGAACCCAAAAAAAGTGCAGAGAGTGTGTCGCAGGAGGGGGATACGGAAGGACACGACTACTCAGTGCGACACGTGCCCCGATCATCCGGGCCTCTGCATTGACGGTTGCTTCAGGGAGTACCACACTTCCATGGAGTACTAAATTTATATCCCAATTTAGCAGCGACATCGGATAAAAAAAACTGGTTCTCAGACTTGAGACACTAAAACTAAAATAATTTATTAAAAGCAGACATTAGGTATTGCCGCGTCGGTAATCTCCTCTATAAAAATGTCCCATGACCTAACCCCCCAGATTAACACTGTCCAGAAAAAAAAAAAAAAAAAGTGCAAAAAATGTTTTTTTTTTTGTCACCTTACATAATAAAAAGTTTAATAGCAAGCGATCAAAAAGTCATATAGCCCCCAAAATAGTGCCAATAAAGCAGTCCGCTCATCCCGCTAAAAATTAGCCCCCACATAAGATAATTAGATAAAAAAAAAAAAGACACTTAGACTTTAGAGATACCCCAAAAAAAATTGTATCAAAAAAGATAATATAGTCTAAAACCTAAATAATTGTAAGACTTATTAGGTATTGCCGCGTCCGTAAGAATCTCCTCTATAACAATATCCCATGACCTAACCCCCCAGATTAACAGGGTTAAAAAAAAAGCTATTTTTGGCACTTTTCCATTTCAATCCGTTTTTTCCGGTAACAAAACAAAGGTTAACAACCAAACAAAACTTAAAATTTATTACCCTGATACTGCAGTTTACAAAAACGCCACATTTGTGGTCGTAAACTGCTGTATCCGTAAAAGGGAGGCCGCAAAAGGAAAGGACCGACATGGTTTCTGGAAGGCTGATTTTGATGGCCTTTTTTATTGACACCATATCCCTTTTGAAGTCCCCCTGATGCACCCTAGAGTAAAAACTCCCTAAAAGTGACACCATCTAAGAAACTACACCCCTCAAGGTATTCAAAACTGATTATACAAACTTGATTAACCCTTTAGGTGTTCAACAATTAATGGCAAATTGAGATGAAATTTCAGATGTTAAATTTTTGGTAACCTTGCCTCACAAAAATGTAATAGAGCAACCAAAAATCATATTTACCCTAAAAATAGTCCCCCAAAAAATGCCACCTTATCCCGTAGTTTCCAAAATGGGGTCACTTTTAGGGAGTTTCTACTCCAGGGGTGCATCAGGGGGGGTTGAAACAGGACACGGTGTAAATAAACCGGCGCACCTTTCCCTCTGCGCCCCGCTGTGTGGCCGTACAGTAGTGTACGACCACATATTGGGTGTTTCTGTAAACGGCAGAGTCAGGGCAATAAAGATACAGTCTTGTTTGGCTGTTAAACCTTGGTTTGTTAGTGGAAAAAATGGGTTAAAATGGAAAATAAGGCAAAAAAATGAAATTTTCAAATTTCATCCCCATTTGCCAATAACTCTTGTGCAACACCTAAAGGGTTAACGACGTATGTAAAATCAGTTTTGAATACCTTGAGGGGTGTAGATTCTTAGATGGGGTCACTTTTAGGGAGTTTCTACTCTAGGGGTGCATCGGGGGGCTTCAAATGGGACATGGTGTAAATAAACCAGTCCATAAAAATCAGCATTCCAAAAACCAAACGGCGCACCTTTCACTCTACGCCCCGCTGTGTGGCAGTACAGTAGTTTATGGCCACATATTGGGTGTTTCTGTAAACGGCAGAGTCAGGGCAATAAAGATACAGTCTTGTTTGGCTGTTAACCCTTGCTTTGTTAGTGGAAAAAATGGGTTAAAATGAAAAATTAGACAAAAAAAAATGTAATTCTCAAATTTCATCCCCATTTGCCAATAACTCTTGTGCAACACCTAAAGGGTTAACGACGTATGTAAAATCAGTTTTGAATACCTTAAGGGGTGTAGTTTCTTAGATGGGGTCATTTTTGGGTGGTTTCTATTATGTAAGTTTCGCAAAGTGACTTCAGACCTGAACTGGTCCCTAAAAATTGAGTTTTTGTAAATTTCTGAAAAATTTCAAGATTTGCTTATAACCTCCCCAAAAAATAAAATATCATTCCCAAAATAATTCAAACATGAAGTAGACATATAGGGAATGTAAAGTCATCACAATTTTGGGGGGTATTACTATGTATTACAGAAGTAGAGAAACTGAAACTTTGAAATTTGCAAATTTTTTCAAATTTTTGTTAAATTAGGTATTTTTTGGTGCAAGAAAAAATATATTTTTGGACTTCATTTTACCAGTGTCATGAAGTACAATATGTGACGAAAAAACAAATCTCAGAACGGCCTGGATAAGTCAAAGCGTTTTAAAGTTAACAGCACTTAAAGTGACACTGGTCAGATTAGCAAAAAATCCCCTGGTCCTAAGGTGTAATAAGGCTGTGTCCTTAAGGGGTTAAATTTATTATCACTCTAGGATTTCCAGTTTTTTTTTTTTTATGATGGAGACGGGAATAGAATCCCATTCCTGTCTGATTTTCTGGGACGGGTTCTATCGCGGCCAAGCTTAACAAGTTTTTTATGTCGTTTTTTAAGGTACCGACTTGACATGGGGGAAGGGTAGTGACAACAAATTTCTGTGGAGGGGGAGAGAGTAGTTCTATTAAATAGCCCTCTTCTATAATATTTAGTATCCATGCGCTGTTTGTTATGTGCTCCCAAGATTTTTGGAAGGAGCTGAGCCTTCCCCCCCCACTGGTATGGCGTCATTGCTTGCTGTTGGAGGTGGAGGCTTCAGCACGATTCGGGTTGAAGAGGAAATTTCTTCCCCTGCCTCCCTTCGCATAGCTCCACCTACCGGTCTTTCCTTTATCTTTTTTATTCTCAGGCTGAAAAGGTCGGTCACGAAAGGGCTGCCTTTTTTGTTTATACCTTTCCTCTGGGAAACCCCTTTTTTTATTTGTCGCATTCTCTAGGATTTTAACTAAATCCTCTCCAAAGACATACTGACCGTGGAAGGGGAGTGCGATTAATTTATTTTTAGAAGTGATGTCTCCCGACCACGCTTTAAGCTATAACGCCCGTCTCGCTGTATTGGATAGAACGGCTGTTCGGGCGGACAGTTTAACAGATTCTGCTGCTGCGTCTGCTAGAAAAGAGGTTGCCATCTTTAATAGGGGCAAGCTCTCTAATATTTGTTCGCGAGGTGTCTTATTGACTAGATGCATCTCCAATTGTTCTAGCCATAAGTTTAGTGTTCTGGCTACACAAGTTGAGGCAACGCCCGGTTTGAGAAGGGCCGCCGTAGTCTCCCAGGTCTTTCTTAAGAGACTCTCCGCTTTCCTATCTAGAGGATCTTTTAGCTGTGCTGAGTCCTCAAAAGGTAGAGCCGTATGCTTTGCCACCTTAGCCACTGGTGCGTCTACTTTAGGTAAAGTCTCCCAGTCAGTGCAGTCCTCTGGACTAAACGAGTAGAGCCTTTTAATTCCCCTTGGAATAAAGGATCCCTTGTCTGGTTTCTCCCACTCAGAGCGTATTAATTTCTGGACACTATCTGGTACTGGAAAAACCGCTTTCTTCCTTTCTCCTAGTCCCTCGAAAATTTCTTGTTGGGTTGATTTTGGAGTCTTTGGCATTTCCATCTGAATGGTAGCCCTAATGGCCCTGATAAGCTCGTCAAGGTCTTCTGAATGAAACAGAAAACGTTTGTATTCACCCTCTTCATCTGAGGATGCGGGGTGTTTTTGTACTGACTCAGAGTCTTAAACCGCCAGTCCCTCAGAGTCTGAGTCCAAGATATGTGACCTATTACTACGGGTGTCCTGAGGAGGAGTAATTTTTGGGGGAGTTGGTTCCTTAGCCGTTAAGGCCAGCTGAACCTCCTCTTTAACTACTTTCCTAATATCTTCAAGTAGGCTGGAAGATTCGGATTTGACGACACTGGATGTACATACTTTACACATGGGTTTAGATCCTGTGTTAGACAGTAGTTTACAGCAAATACCACATTTCCTAGTTTTTTTTGTGGTAGTAGCCGAATCCTTTTCTCCCTGTAAAGTTAAGGGAGGAAAAGGAGGAGCAGACCGAACCAGCAATACATAGCATGTGCCAGAGAGCAGGCTACTCTCAGTCCCTGGGTTTGATGCAGGCTCTGTTCCAGAGCCCAGCATGAGGGGGGTACTCATCTTGACTCCTGACCGCTTCCAGGGGCGCACCTCGAGAAGAGTAAGCCGCGCTATGCAGGGCGCCATTGTACAGGTCCTGTGAGGTTTTATAGCGTCCTTTACCCTCCAGGACCTGTGGCGCATGTTGATGACGTCAGGACGCTTGCTCCGCCCCCGGTGTCTGACGTCACCCGCCTGCCGGAAGGGACACATCTCAGTGCCGATCCGCCGTATCTTCAGTTTTCCCCTCTGCATTAAGCCCTCCTGGGCCACCGCAGAGGGAATCTTCGCAGGGGGGCATACCGCTTATGCGCCCGAGCCCAGGCCTAACCGGAGGGAGGAAGGAGAGCTGCCCTGCAGATCCGACCTCGGCCTGAAGGAAAAAAATCCAGGTGAGCCTGTTAGAGCTCCATGCACCTCTCCTGCTTCCTATCCTGATGGGACAGGAAAAACACTGGCGATGTAGGGAGGGGGTGGGGTTTTTAACCTCTGTTTTTCCTGTCCAATCAGAAGGAAGGAAGTCAATCTCAGGACTTGGTGTCATGGAGACGACTGGGGAAAAGAGCAATATATAGTGTCATGAAAAAAATTTTAAATTGATAATGAATCTAGCCAGCAAAGGTGGCAATATAGACAATCACAGCACATTAGTAAGTGCCTTGTATTAACTTTCCCTACATGATAAATGCCATTTGCAAAATGAAAAAATAAAATAAAAAATCACCTAGAAAACAATGTGATTGAGTTGAGATTGGTGGTGCCACCTTTATTTTAGGTTCTGCAGTAGGGTATATAATGAGGCAGGGTCACATGTATACTGGGTGGCATCCCCCCTTGCTGAGATGCAGGCAGCCACTCTGGCATGGTAATGGTCATACAGATGCTGGATATCCTCCTGTGCTGTCATTCCAAGATCTTTTAACTTGGACCTGTAGTTCAGCCAAGGAAGTTGTTGTGCATGAAAGATCCATTGTCCCCATACATTCTTGATGGGGGAGAGATCTGGTCATGGAGCTGCTGGATACCCTGAAGAGCACGTTGTAAGGTGTGCGAAATATTTTTATGGAACACCACATCTCCAGAGTCAAAAAAGGCAGTAGGACTTAACACCTGGTGTCAGCCCTGTGTGCCTCCGCACTACACATGATGGCTGTATCTGCTCTCCGGCCCTCCTGCTACCTCTGTGGCCATCAGTTGTTCAGTGATGAATACAGGTTCTGCCTTGGTACTAATGATGGCCTCATCAGAGATCTCAGGAGAACCCCTACTGTCATCATGCATAGTCTGGAGACATCCAGGACCAACACCAGCCATCATGGTGTGGGGTATGGTTGAGTAAAGCGAACTTTGGATCATAGATCCGAAGTCGCTTTGGTTAAAATTTCATTTGAATGCTGTATGAAGACCCGTCTCCGTACAGAATTCAAATGTATGCTCTCCGGGAAGGTGAAAATGCTGGTACCTCAGTTTAAATTTTTTTTTTCAAATTGAAAAATCAAAGTCCGAAGTTATTCACCAAAGTCTCGCGTGACTTCGGAGACAACGAATTTCACTCCTCTGGAGCCCATACATTTGAATGCTGTAGAGACAGATCTCCGTACAGCATTCAAATGAAGTTTTAACGGAAGCAACTTCGGACCTATGACCCGTAGCTCGCTTCGCTCAACATCAATGTGGGGATATCATTAGCTACCATGGATGTTCCCCATCTGGTATCCATGGAGGAAACTGAACAGCCTTCAGCATGTCCAGAAAATCGTGAAACAAATCCTACTGCCATTTTTGACTCGAGACGTGGTGTTCCAACAAGAAAACACCACCCACACACTGCGGGCACTACACAACATGCTCTTCATAGTATCCAGCAGCTCCCTGGGCCAGCTCAATAGTCAAATCTCTCCCCCAGTGAGATTGTCTGGGACTGGATGGAGCGATGGATCTCCCATGCACAGCAGCCAAAAAACCACCTTGGCTGAACTACAGCTCCAAGTTGAAAGCTCTTGATGACCATCTGTATCACAACAAGGGGAGATGCCACCCAGTATTAATGTGACCCTGCCTCATCATATACCCTGCTGCAGAACCCCAAATAAAGGGTGTACACCACCTTGTGTGTAAAAGTTTATCAATCTAATTTGTGAGTTATAACCTCCCATCTGATCCTCAGCTGTTGTCATGTGACCAACACTGACTCTCCATACTGAAGTGTGCATACTATTGTTTTATGCGTTTTATCAGAGATACTGTTGTAAGTACAATAAATCTTTGCACGTGACGGTGGCAGTCTGGGCTTTACTATTGTTGCGACCTTTAATTACCCACAGGAGTGTTGGAGAGAGGAGGGATCCTCGGGTATACCCCTTGCAGATCCTTCCCCGTGCCTTTTGTAACCCGTACCAAGAAGGGAGGAGGTGCATCAAGCAGCGCGGTTTTCCACTTTCTTGATTTACTGACTCTCCAAATAACACGGCATCTTATGTGTGGACAGAAAGTCAGTTTCTCTATGGGAGCCTCAATGTCAGAGAAACTGACGTCAGAGATCAGAGTCACTGGTAAGATTATCTTCACTACAATTTACACCATGTACCATTCTACTGGGCCAGAGAATAAAGATTTTTGTGTGAGTGTTTCTTTAAATAGAAGTTTCATCGGATTGGGTGATCAACAGTATAATTCATTAGACTGGAAACAGACGTGTGGATTTGGATGTAGTGGAACCAGCAGGAAGTATTATCTCCTTATTTGATGTTTCCAATTCCTTACGACTCTACTCCTAACATGGCTGAGAAAAACTGCACCAAAAACCGCACGTGTGATTTCAGCCCTACACAGTATTCGAAAGAGGAGAAACTCAAGCATTAGCACAGGGGCAGACTGGAAATGTAAAAAAAAAAAAAAAAGTGGCCCCATGTTGTAGATGTGTCCAAATCGACAGAAGGCAGGACAACAGCAATGCTGTAGTGCAGCACAAAATACTGCCCTAGGAAAACCAAACACTACAGTGCAGCATAAAATACTGCTCTATCACCAGCGTGAGGATGGTGATACAGCTGAATTCAGGAAGGCACCTGCAACTGCTGGCCAGGCCAAAAGTACCTGATGCTCCTAGCATTACTAATCAGATCTTTATGTAACTGGACAGTGGCCATGAGGAGGGCTTGGATGACCCCCTGTGCACTGGCCCACTGGGAGATTTCCCCATAAGGTCTATGGCCAGTCTGCCCCTGCAAGACCTTTGAGAGTCCAAAGACACCAGAAGATTGTACTCCATGTAAGTAAAGCAAAGCATTTTTATTTTAGGACTGAACGCCATCCAGTTATCAAAAACTAATACAGTTTAATAAGGAAGTATGTAACTTTATTTCAACATTAAGATTCCGATTCTTCATAGACCTTTGTATCTGAAAGCAGAAATGTAATATTACAGGTGTCCGTGAAGTGCATTAATGTCAACGTTTCCCAGGAAATTAAATGGAACAGTCTTTCCTCACTTTATCTACACCTTACAAGGATTTTTGTTAATAGTAAAAGTGGCTCAAAAAAAAAAAAAAAAAAAAAAAAAAATCTGTTATTCCTTTACATAGAATTCTGACGGACAAAGTCTTACCATCACCCTTTTAAGTAATGTCTGCTGGTACACAAAACGGCATGCATTACTCAGCATTTATAAACTCTTAGCGGCCAGAGTAAAACACGACTGCCATCCCTACACTGACAGGTACACTAACCGCAACATTACAACTTTTTACGTGAATTCTGTTAATACTTTAGGTTTGGTGAAGGGGAAGGGCGGGAAGAGCGGAAAAAAAAAAAAAGTGAAAAAATTCTCAAACTGATTAAATGGTCTCGTCAGAGGCCGAGGGGGAGCTGAAACAGATTTTGCCACCACGTGCTGTAGTCCTCCCTGACGGGGAACGTTAAAGGTCATGAAATATTGCTGGTAACGTAGTTAGCGGTTTGATGGCAGTTGCTGGTTGAATCGAGATTCTCCCTAAACAGACAGAATATGTGCTCTTAGTAATATCCAGTATCATCAGATGGCAGATCAATTGGCTTTCACGCTGGGACTTATTCTCAGGGACCACACCAAATGAATAAATCACATACACAGGAACACAATGGCAATTAAAATTAAATTATGCAGATGGGAAATTAACTAAAGGGAAGAACATAAAAATAGCACAAAAAAGGGAGTTCAACAGTGTTCATTTAAAGTCATCAAGATTTACAACAAATCCCTACCGGCTATGGCATAACTAGCTAAATGAAGGATAGTACGGTTCACCTCTGATTGGACAGCTCGTGGGTGGTCATGTGTATGCAATGTCCTACAGAACGTCGGAGGTAAAAGCAAAAGAGACGATCAGTAAATTGAAATTTCTATACGTATATCTAAAGCAGTTTAAGAAAACCTGTGTCTTTGGGGATCCATGTGTCTTTTCAAATGAGAAAAAAAAAGTTAAAAAAAAGATGAAAAATAGAAAAATCACGCATGAGTTGGAGCCATATAACTGAATAAGCACCGCTTCAGAATGGACACTGCTAATGCGGGCAAGGAATCTCAATTCACACATACTGGGAAAAGTATGAAAAACTCTCACATTGTGAATTTTCCACTACTGCAGTCTACCTCCACCAGAATTGTGTTAAAAAACTGGAAAAATAACTATAAACGAGCGGTTTTCTGATCGGAAGAACACGTTGTGGTTTCAATGTACAGTGCTGATCCCTTCAGGAGAGGATGTGGACACTGCTAGGTCTATCCATAGGGAATCATCTACATGAATGGTTTTGAAAGCTCTAAGTTTTATTTGGATTTCTGCCCAACTAGCGAACGTACATAGAGTAAAAGCTGACTACTGAGTGAGAAGTACAAGAAAATAACAAGTCTTCCTAACCTACGAGAATTTAGGGGAAGAAAAGAATGGAGAACAAGGCTTTTTCTTCTTCTCAGAAGTCCACCTAACTTCACAATTCTGTTCTTTGGCTGCTTCTTTTCAGCTATGTTTTTTTTTTATGCAAGGCATGCTTCATCTCCTAGCCTCGTCTGTGCTAAACTGGTCAACTCAACCAATAATGTTGCCGAGCAACAAGAGTAACCCCAAGAAACTGACAGCATCTTCTTCACAGCAAATCCTTGATGGCCCCAGTTTTCCCCCCTTTACGAACAGGGTTTAGCATTTCCTCAATTGTTGACAGGGTCACATGGAAGAGAGTTCTGGATCACCATGCTGTCTGGAGGATACCAATTTCTTTCTGCAGCCATTTGTCAGACTTATTGTCAGATCTTCCGTAGCAGAAAGACAATCACGTTAACCAGACGGTGAGCGTTATACTCTGTGCCCTGGGGATTGCTGACCATTGATGTTTAACATTTCTCTGGGTGCAGCGTTCTTGTGGGATTCCTTTTCCCACTGCACCAGGATTTCCTAGATTAAGCCCCCAGTATACATCGCCACCGGCCTTGGCGCGGCTGTGGATGCCTGAGACTTGAGTGATTCTGGTGGATTTCGGACTGTGCTGAACCAGGCTTGTTTGCAGTCTTCTTTCTCACACCCAAGCTGTCCAACCTTCATACAGCTGAGCCAGGTTATCTAGGTTTGTTGCCTCCTTAATCACAAAGTCCACCTAAAATAAACATAGAAAAGCGAACTGGTAAGCCAGGACAATCTACACTAGGAACACTAACTGTATTTATATTTATTCGCTGCTCTCCATAGATTTCAATGGAGACAGATGCACATCTGAAGGGCAGGTCTTCTCCTCTAGGCCCAAGCTCAGGCCTGACCGATCAGCATGCATGTGTATGCAGACAGCCTAAGGCCACACAAGTTTTTCTTTCAGTCTCATTAAGAAATATCAGCCACCATCGTGCTTTTTATTTCTAAAAGTACCTGCTCGGCTACAGACATCCTCCTGTTAGGATCCACATCTCTTCCCTCCAGCTTGGCTTTCACACGTTTCCACACACTGACGGCATAAGAATTACGTTCTTGCACAGCTGAAAGAGGGAGGCAAAAAAAAAAAAAAGAATTAAAGATCTCATTTTGTTTATAAGGTCTCCTTGACTATTTGTGCAGATGTTCTTGCGGATCTGTGCTGTGGATCGGCTAAAATAAAAAAAACTCACCTTCCTAATCTTCGGCTGCTCCAGTGGTAATGCTCACTTAGTCACCCTAGCCATCCAGAGATAAGATGGTGATCACGTGTGTACATGAAGAATCATTGCTGAAGGCCAGGACAGATAGACCGGTCAAGCTTTACCATAGAAGCATCAGAAAATTGGGGAGGTGATCACAGTGTATATGCCGAACGTACGGTAGGGCTCAAATGCAGTCTACACATCAGTAGGTCTTTACTGGTCTTTTCAGATGCATCCATGCAAATAAGGCCGAATGCACATGGCCGTGGAACACGGACGTGAGCGGTCTGTGGTATCCCAGCCTGGCATCCTGCTGACAGCAGGAGTGTACAGCGTCATTGGTTGCTATGACGTTGTGCGCTTTCATGCCGCCGCTGCACTAGAGTGTATACACTCATGTGTATACACTCAAGTGTATTACTGTAGTGCAGCGGCGGCATGAAGCACATGGCATCATAGCAACCAATGACGCCGTGCGCTCCTGCTGTCAGCAGGATGCCAGGATACCACAGACCGCTCACATCCGTGTTTCAAGGCGGTGTGCATTCGGCCTAAGAGCCTGCTTTTTCTAATAAACAAAAAACACTTACAAATATATGGTCCACATAAATGCAATTCATTAAGCAGCCTATTAATACTATGCACACTGTAAAATGCTGGAATGCAGAGGCTGTTCGCATGGGAGCACAGGGCATGTACCTTTGCCAGTTTTTGGATCCCGTACTGCCTTTTTTGGACTCGAAACGATGCACTTGACAGGCCCTGGAATGGTGCTGGGAGGGGTGTCTGCGGATGGGGCCAGGTTTTTCTGAATTGGCTTTTTTGCATTCTGAGACATGCCCTCTGGCTGGGTCTTCTGGAGAGTGTTGCTTCGTACAGCTTTGAGGAGACAAAATATACATAATGGCCAAAATGAAATCCAACGCATGCATGTGCCTTAGAAGTAGGAATAATTTAAACATGCAATGCTGAACATCCCTACTAAGATAGTCAAGGTTTTCCTGATACCACTTCTACTCACTGTACTTAATTTTTGAAATCCCTGTCAGATGCGGACCGGGAGGAAGCGTGGTCTATTTGGGTCGGGCCGGCTTAGCGGAGCCCGGGGTTGGGGTTATAAAGTCCGTCTTTTGAGGGTGGTCTGAGTGGCCACCCTATGCAGAACAAGGGCTCATTCATAAGTGAAAGTATGCCATGCTCAGGAAAGAACGATCAGCTATAATACATAAATATCTTACTTTTTTGGGATTGGTGGCTGGTCCTCTTTAAAGCCAAAAAGACAAAGCTAATCCACTACACAAAGTATAAAACTAAAGACGCGGGAGCAGCTGTTGGAAGTGGTTGATGAAATTACCTGCAGCAAAGCTGGGCAGATACATAGATGAGGACACTGGACTGGCGCATTCGTTTGTAGTATCAGTTACCAAAGGCGAAGCAAATCCCACCAACTTGTCGTAAATGCTGCAGTGAAAAGTGTAGGGTATGTCAATGTTAATACAGAAGACCAAGTGAAATCTGAACTTAGGTGAAAGTGCTAACTCTTACCTCTGGCTTTGCATCTTAAGCTCCTTCAGAGTTGGAGTGATCTCCTGCAGCATTTCTATATGTTCCTGGGTGCGCACCTGGCCCAGAGCCTGAACGATGGTGAACAGGACAGTCTGGATGTTATCCTGCCAGGACTTGTACTCAACCAAAAACTGTCTCACACTGTTCTCGTATGGCACATCTTCACCATCAATCACGGCTGCGTCTTCATCCTAGAAGTGAAATTGTGGCAAAAGTCACATTTACACCTGACCTATTTCAGATGATAAAAAAAATAAAGAAATAACCACCAGATAACAGTCCCCAGCTCCTATGACATGTTTGCCTTACCTTTGCCATGGCTTTCAATAGGTGTTTTACATCTCCTAGCTGCCTATTGTGACCGGTGAGCACAGTCTTGATGCTGTCCACCAGATTCTGGATGGTTTCACACACAGTTTCTACTTGCTGCTCTTTCTCACTCTGCAGATTTCTCTGATTCACCATATCATGGCTCAGCTGTTTGTGGGCAGAAACCAGCCACTCGGGGCTTCCAATAGTGTGCTCGTTGGAGGCTGCCTGCAAAGAACGCGTTACAAGTAACTCTCTAGATATCCGTCAGGTCACAAAGTAAACGTATATACTGACAGCGAGATGTGGTCTCACCAAGACAACCACTTTCCACACGACCTATTATAGCATATGGATGTCACCGAGGGGCCCACACCCCTTCGAGGAGGGTATACAATGTATATAGGAGGAGGATATATAGCGCATATAGAGGGAGGAAGGCATATATAGCGCATATAGAGGGAGGAAGGCATATATAGCGTATATAGAAAGAGGAAGGCATATATAGCGTATATAGAAAGAGGAAGGCATATATAGCGTATATAGAAAGAGGAAGGCATATATAGCGTATATAGAAAGAGGAAGGCATATATAGCGTATATAGAAAGAGGAAGGCATATATAGCGTATATAGAAAGAGGAAGGCATATATAGCGTATATAGAAAGAGGAAGGCATATATAGCGTATATAGAAAGAGGAAGGCATATATAGCGTATATAGAAAGAGGAAGGCATATATAGCGTATATAGAAAGAGGAGGGCATATATAGCGTATATAGAAAGAGGAGGGCATATATAGCGTATATAGAAAGAGGAGGGCATATATAGCGTATATAGAAAGAGGAGGGCATATATAGCGTATATAGAAAGAGGAGGGCATATATAGCGTATATAGAAAGAGGAAGGCATATATAGCGTATATAGAAAGAGGAAGGCATATATAGCGTATATAGAAAGAGGAAGGCATATATAGCGTATATAGAAAGAGGAAGGCATATATAGCGTATATAGAAAGAGGAAGGCATATATAGCGTATATAGAAAGAGGAAGGTATATAGAAAGAGGAAGGTATATAGCGTATATAGAAAGAGGAGGGTATATAGCGTATATAGAAAGAGGAGGGTATATATAGCTTATATAGAAAGAGGAGGGTATAAATTAGGGCTGCAACGATTAATCGATGTAATCGATTATATTCGATAACTGGATTCGTTGTCGACGAATCCAGTTATCGAATAATCGCCGATTCGTTGCTATGCGGGCGGGCGCTGCATCTTTATTTTACCTTTTTACAATGACGCTCCCGCTCCTGTAACAGCCAGGCAGAGCGGACGGCGGCGTAACGTCACTCAATCACGTGACGCGCCTGCTCCGCCTCCTTCATTCATGAAGTGGGCGGAGCAGGCGCGTCACGTGATTGAGTGACGTTACGCCGCCGTCCGCTCTGCCTGGCTGTTACAGGAGCGGGAGCGTCATTGTAAAAAGGTAAAATAAAGATGCAAGCGCCGGGGCTGTTAGGGGGAAGGGGGGTCTGTGTATAGCACTGCTATGGGGAGGGGGGAGGATCTGTCTATAGCACTGCTATGGGGAGGAGGGGGGGTCTGTGTATGGCACTGCTATGGGGAGGGGGGTCTGTGCACTGTTATGAGGAAAGGGATCTGTGCACTGTTATGCCCATAACAGTGCACATATCCCCCTCTCCATAACTACGCCGTCCACAGATCCCCCATAATAGTGTCGTCCACAGATCCCCCATAATAGTGTCGTCCACAGATCCCCCATAAACGCCGTCCACAGATCCCCCATAAACGCCGTCCACAGATCCCCCATAAATGCCGTCCACAGATCCCCCATAAACGCCGTCCACAGATCCCCCATAAGTGTCGTCCACAGATCCCCCCCATAAGTGTCGTCCACAGATCCCCCATAAACGCCGTCCACAGATCCCCCATAAACGCCGTCCACAGATCCCCCATAAATGCCGTCCACAGATCCCCCATAAACGTCGTCCACAGATCCCCCCATAAGTGTCGTCCACAGATCCCCCCATAAGTGTCGTCCACAGATCCCCCATAAGTGTCGTCCACAGATCCCCCATAAGTGTCGTCCACAGATCCCCCATAAGTGTCGTCCACAGATCCCCCATAAGTGTCGTCCACAGATCCCCCATAAGTGTCGTCCACAGATCCCCCATAAGTGTCGTCCACAATTTGTTTTAATATGGCCTTTGAACATAATTTTTCAAGTAAGATCATATAAACCTCTGTTTTGTAATTTTGTCGTTTTTCCCGATTAATCGATTAATCGTAGAAATTAATCGGCAACTAATCGATTATTCAAATAATCGTTAGCTGCAGCCCTAGTATAAATGGCCTATATAGAAAGAGGAGGGCATATATAGCGTATATAGAAAGAGGAGGGCATATATAGCGTATATAGAAAGAGGAGGGTATAAATAGCGTATATAGAAAGAGGAGGGTATAAATGGCCTATATAGAAAGAGGAGGGTATAAATGGCCTATATAGAAAGAGGAGGGCATAAATAGCGTATATAGAAAGAGGAAGGTATATAGCGTATATAGAAAGAGGAGGGTATATAGCGTATATAGAAAGAGGAGGGTATAAATAGCCTATATAGAAAGAGGAGGGTATAAATAGCCTATATAGAAAGAGGAGGGTATAAATAGCGTATATAGAAAGAGGAAGGTATATAGCGTATATAGAAAGAGGAAGGTATATAGCGTATATAGAAAGAGGAAGGTATATAGCGTATATAGAAAGAGGAAGGTATATAGCGTATATAGAAAGAGGAGGGTATATAGAGTATATAGAAAGGGGAGGGTATATAGCGTATATAGAAAGGGGAGGGTATATAGCGTATATAGAGGGAGGAATGGAGTATCTATATACATTACATACCCTCCTCCAGTCCTCCCACTTCTATACATTACAGTGCTCCAGACAAAAAAAAAAATACCTAGTAGCCGCTCCTGAACTGAAAAAAATGTAGTCGTCAAGTTAAATTTTGTGTCGCCAAATCGAAACCTAATCAAAATTTTGGTATCGTGACAACGCTACGCCGATCAGATCGGCGTAGGGTTGTTTCAATACGAAAATTTTGATTCGCTGTCGTCACCATAAAAAAGTATTGCGATACACAATACCACGCACAAAAACGGCGCTCACCGCATAGGAGATATTTTTTAATAATATAAGTTTGGACTTTTCAGACACAGCGCTATGTAATATGTTTATTTATTGTTTATATATTTTATATGTAAAATGGGGAAAGGGGGGATTTAAACTTAATATTTTAGGGTACTTTCACACTAGCATTTTTCATTTCCGGCACAGAGTTCCGTCACAGGGTCTCTATACCGGAAAAGAACTGATCAGGCATATCCCCATGCATTCTGAATGGAGAGTAATCCGTTCAGGATACATCAGGATGTCTTCAGTTCAGTCATTTTGACTGATCAGGCAAAAGATAAAACCGTAGCATGCTACGGTTTTATCTCAGGCGAAAAAAACGGAAGACTTGCCTGAATGCCGGATCCGGCATTTTTCCCCATAGGAATATATTCGTGCCAGATCCGGCATTCAAAATACCGGAATGCCGGATCCGTCCTTCCGGTCTGCGCATGCGCAGACCGGTAAAAATGTGTAAAAAGATACAAGACGGATCCATCTGTCCGCATGACAAGCGGAGAGACTGATCCATCCTTGCAATGCATTTGTGAGACTGATCCGCATTGCACCCGCCCTGAATCCGGACCCATTTACTTGAATGGGGTTGGGCACATGAGCGGTGATTTTCACGCATCACTTGTGCGTTGCGTGAAATCGCAGCAGGCTCCATGTTGTGCGTTTTTCACGCAACGCAGGCCCCAAAGAAGTTAATAGGGCTGCGTGAAAATCGCAAGCATCCGCAAGCAAGTGAGGATGCGGTGCGATTTTCACGCATGGTTGCTAGGATGTAAGTCTATTCACTGTATTATTTTCCCTTATAACATGGTTATAAGGGAAAATAATAGCATTCTTCAATACAGAATGCATAGGTCAATTGAGGGTTAAAAAATAAAATAAAAAATTAACTCGCCTCATCCAATTGATTGCGTAGCTGCCGGTCTCCTGTTCTTTCTTCAGGACCTGTGGTGACGTCACTGAGCTAATCACATGGTCCATCACCACGGTGATGGACCATGTGATGTCACCACAGGTCCTTTAGCCGGCAGCTCATGGTTAAAGAGGAGGAGACCGGCTGCTATGCGATCAAGAGGAGGAGAGTTAATTTTTTAACCCTCAATTGACCTTCTACTAAGCATTCTGTATTAAAGAATGCTATTATTTTGGAAAATAATACAGTGAATAGACTGTCATCTTAGCAACCATGCGTGAAAATCGCACCGCATCCGCACTTGCTTGCGATTTTCACGCAGCCCAATTCACTTCTATGGGGCCTGCGTTGCGTGGAAAACGCACAATATATAGCATGCTGCGATTTTCACACAACGCACAAGTGATGCGTGAAAATCACCGCTCATGTGCACAGCCCCCATAGAAACAAATGGGTCCGGATTCAGTGCGGGTGCAATGCGTTCACCTCACGCATTGCACCCGTGCGGAAAACTCTCCCGTGTGAAAGGGTTCTTTGTCTCCGAGGCAGAGAGAATGGATAAGTCGTCTCTACCATCCCACACCCAGACCAGTGCTGCACACTCAGCACATAGCGAAACTGGGCAAAGGACTGAACCGTTTACTGCCAAACAGCAAAAACAAAATGCCGTCACTTTGGTCAGTACAAAAGGCAGGTATTACCTACAGTTAGAGAAGAAAACCAATACTTACCACTCGTTTTAAAAGTTGTAGCTCAAGCTCAGAAACTGAGCTGTTGAACTGAGAAGCAAACGAGCACATCTGCTGACAGCGTTTAATGAGCTCAAATAAGCTGGTGTCTAAGCTCAGGGTCTCGGCAGTCCGTGTACGTAGGCTTTCAAAGTGTATGATGGTGCTGCACAGGAAGGTTACCTGTGAAACAATGCAGGAGAGGTCATCTTCTCTCCGCCACCACATCAACTGCTGTAGCTTTTAGGGACATCATCATACCTGGCTTGTTCTTTGACTCTCCTTTAGCATAAAGTTTCTTCGCTCACTTATTGTAGCCTCAAAATCTTGAAGGACTGGTGCCAACGCGGGATTTGCCCCTCCTGCCCATTTTAGACGCTGTTCAATGCTGGCTTCTAAAGTGGCAAGTTTTTCCTATGCAGAAATCGATAAAACATCACTACAAGCTAAACACAGCAGAATCCATGCTCTATAGTCAACACTACACAGGCTACAGGGAAGGTCTCATTTTATTTTTGTTTCAGTAAAGGGAACCTGCCATCCGTTTTGACCCCCACCACGCCTGAACCACCTACAAAGCCATCTCAGAATATGTCCATGTTTAGCTGCAGTCACACAGCATTACTTATAAAATAAAGTTTCTCATCTGTATCATTGGGGGGCACAGGCTTGACCATGGGTATAGCTGCTGCCACTAGGAGGCGACACTAAGCACTAATCCCTTCAACTATACCCTTCCTACAGGGAGTAAGCTAAAACTGTTTTAGCTTAGTGTCCGTAGGAGGCACACTTCCCTGCTTTGCAGGTCTGCTATATCTTTTTTGATTTTTTTTCTCTCTTTTCCTTTCTTTTTGTTGCTCAAAATTCCAATGCTGTCAGTTAGATCCCCTCTGCTCGTGCTCTGCCCCACCGCCAAGTGGCTCTGACCCTTATCCAGTCGCCCCTCCTGTCCAGCCCATGGTAGAACCGGAGTGTGCGCGTTCCCTGTCAAAGATGATACAGGACGTCTCCCATACAAAAAAAAAAAAAAAAAAACACATTGTGGAAATGCTGGGGCGTATGTCTGCAAGGCAATTCTCTAAACAGTCCGACTCTAGGGGTCCTGTGGCTAATTCCCATCGTGGTCATCCTGCAAAACGGGCCAGACAACCCTCCACCAGAAGGGTGTCTGAGTCCCCCATTTCTTCTGTCTCTCGGCCACCTCGCAGAGAGTCTCGCCTCTTCCAGGGAGGACACGTCAGAGCATGTTCCAAGGAAAAATTTTCAGATGCTTTGTCTCTTGTCTCAGCTGGACAGAGAGCCATGTTTCTGCGCTGTCGGCAGAGTTCACATCCCCGGCGTCGACAACTGGATCGCCAACTTCCTCAGCCGGGAGTGTTTCAATCCCGGCGAATGGGCTTTTCACCCGCAGGTATTTCTAGTGATCTGCGAGCGGTTGGGTCGAGAACTTCGTTGCACAGTTCAGGAATCCCCTGGCGTACAACGCCCTCACGATTCAGTGGAGTCAGTTGACCCTTTCCTTGCGCGTTTCCTCTTCTTCCCCTCCTTCTGCATCTTCTCCAAAAAATTAAGTCTGAAGGTCTGCCCGTCATTCACGAGTGCAGAGTGTGGCACGCATCCCTAGTCGCCCTCCTCGGCGACAAACCCTTGCGTCTTCCCCTTCAGGAAGAACTCTTGTAGCAGGGACCGATCTTCCACCCGAATTTAAGGTCTCTATACTTAATGGCATGGCTGTTGAAGCCGCCGTACTAAGGGCTTGGGGTTTCTCGAATGTTCCTATCCAGACCATGATTCGTGCCAGGAAACCTTAGTCCTCCCGGATCTATCACCGGAACTGGAAGTCCTACTTTAGTTGGTGCGAATGCAATCAGCTGTCTCCTATTCGTTTCTTGTTGCCACAGCTCTCGTCTTTCCTGCAGTCGAGCATGGACTTGGGGCTGGCTCTCAGTTCTCTCAAAAGGGCAAGTTTCAGCTCTTTTCATTCTATTTCAGCAGAACTTTGCTTCGCATTCTGCGGTTCCGACCTTTTGGCAGGGGGTTGCGTGTGCACGCAGCGCCCCCTCAACGTCCTCTGGTAAATCCCTGGGACCTTAATCTGGTGCTCAACGGTCTCCAGTACTCACCATTTGAGCCTTTGCCCCTTCACTTCCTTTCCTACAAGGTAGCCATTTTAGTGGCAATCACTTCCAACCATAGGGTGTCGGAACTTGCGGCTCATTCCATTCGGTCCCCCTTCCTGATCTTCCATCAGAACAAAGTAGTACTTCGCCCTGTTTAGTCCTTCCTTCCGAAGGTTGTGTCGGCATTCTATCTCAAGAGATTTTTACCTTCCTTTTCTCCTGCCCCGTCTCATCCTCGTGAGCAGTCACTTCACACACTGGATTTGGTACGAACCGTTCGCATCCATCTGTCTCAGACGTCCTCTTTCCGGCGGACGGATTCCTTGTTAGTCATTCCAGAGGGGCCTAGACAAGGGTTGGCTGCGTCCAAAGCTTCAATTTCCCGATGGATTAGTTTGGCCATTGTGGAAGCGTACCGCATCAGTGACCGGGCTTCACGGTTACTGCTCATTCTGCTCGGGCAGTAGGGGCCTCTTGGGTAGTGCATCATGGGGCTTTGGCCCTTCAGGTATGCAAGGCGGCTACACACCTTTTCGTCTTGTGACGCTTCTCTGGGGCGTAGAGTTTTGCAAACAGCGGTTCTCTGATTGGCTGGAGGGTTTATTCGTTTATGACCCACCCTTGGGGCTACTCTAACGTCCCATGCTCAAAAGCCTGTCCCCTAATGATACTGATAAGAAAACACTGTTTCTCTTCCGTTCATTGGGGGACACAGCTCCCACCCGTTCTCTCTTTCTATGGGCCTCTTTGTGGCCTACTTGGTTCTGGGTTTGTACATTGTTCGGTTTTCCTGTTTTTTCTTGCTTCTCCTACTGCTTTTTGCACTGTTTTAGTTTAGTCCCTCTAGGAAGGGTATAGATGAAAGGAAGAGCTCACACCTTTGTGCTTAGTGTCCGCCTCCTAGTGGCAGCAGCTATACCATGGTCAAGCCTGTCCCCCAACGAACGGAAGAGAAACAGATTTTACGGCAAGTACAAAAATCTAGTTTTTTTTTAAGAACTTCAGCACCGTCTGCATTTTACAAGTGTGGGCAGGGTGTTTCTTCAGCAGGCAAGAGTTCTGTAAACCCAGTGGCAACCCTTCCCAATCTAGGTTTGAATTCACATGCGATGCCTCCCGTCTCATTTACCGTCTCCTCCCATAAATCGAGCCTAGATGGGAGGGGTTGCTGCCAAGACTACAGGACACTTGCCTGCTGAATGACACTTTGGGGGCTGCGTTAAAACTGATGCTAGGTGCTTATGTGGAAGTAAATGTATTTTAATTTTTTTTTAAATGGTGTATCAGAGTTGCCCAACCTGGGGCCCTCCAGATGTTGCAAAACTACAAGTCCCAGCATGCCCGGACCGCCTACAGCAGGGCATGGTGGGAGTTGTAGTTTTACAACAGCTGGAGAGCCGCAGGTTGAGCATCCCTGTAGCTAAACAGTCTCTATGAAAGGATGGAATATGTCTTCTTTTCTCTAGATAGCATCTATCATATCTGTGTGTATAGTGTTATTAGGCGGCCATGCACTTCTGCCGTTTAGCTGACTGCTATTGCTCCTGACCATCCCAAACATGCATGTGTTTTCAATGGAGTAAGGAAGAATAAAGGTGCCCTTTATGCACCATTAATAGTCATTGTCCCAATGCTTGAGAGATCAGCCACACGAGATGTAATAAAAAAAATATATACCTGGGATGCAGCAATAGAAGAGTCAATTTGTCCAAGTGTATGAAGTTTTTTCTTCATGCTTGTTAAAATTGCAGACCTTGGAGGAGGAGGAGTAACAGATGGCGTCTGCGGGCGACTGATCAGTAAATCTTCATGTTGCCACTGAAATGAAAGACAAGTAACAGATGTCTAGTTATTTTTTTTATTTGCATGTTACTGGATAAGAATATTCATGACGACTAATGAACAGTCATTGGGTCACGTAGATATATTTGGTTGCAGATGCAAGACAGAACAGTCTGAAAATCACATTACTGCTCTGTAATACGGATGCCGTTAAAAGGCATGTCGGCAGATTTGTGCCTATGAACTTGGCTCACCTGCTGCGTGCGCTTGTCAGCTGAAGGCATCTCGGTTGGTCTCTTGTTCACACGTTTTAACTAATGCAAATGAGCCTCTAGGAGCAACGAGGGCGTTGTCGTTACTCCTAGAAGCGCTGCTCTCTCTGCAACTGCTGCGCCCTCTGCACTTTGACAGAGCCAGGTGTGATAAGGTTTACATTGCCTGGCCCTGTCAAAGAGTAGAGGGCGCAGCAGTTGCAGAGAGAGCAGAGCCTCTAGGAGTAATGACAACGCCCCCATTGCTCCGAGAGGCTCATTTGCAAATATTAAAATTTTTCTCAGGAATGTGGGGCACATATGAACATGGGACCAACACAGCAGCCCAGTGCACATGTAACAGGTCAGCCAGTTTCATAGGTACAAATCTACTGACAGATGCCCTTTAAACTGCCTAAGAAAGTCATAGTATGCATCCACAGGAAGGCACAAAGGCAGTCCTAGGATATGGTAAGTGTGCAATTCAACAGTAAATGATGTCACTACGTTCCAAAAGCATAAAGAAAAAGTTTACTAAAAGTATGCTTAAAACCCCTTTAATGACCTGTGACGAAAATGGTCATGTACTTGTTCCTGCCTCATGCCATACATTTTTCTCATGGTGATCTCACTGGTGTGTAGATCCATCCATTAACTGCAGGGCTGCTCCCATTCACTTTTACTGGGCGGAGCTGGTTGCTGCAGCACTCGGTCCATTGATGTAGTGGTGTAGTTCTGGTGCCAGAGCAGCTGGTTGGCGGAGAGTCTGACCCCCGCTGATATGATACTGATGGACTGTCCTGACAACAGGCCATCAATATCAAAATCCTGGACAACCTCTAAGAAATATATAGGCGAATAATCAGCTTCTCTCTCATAAGCATGTTGCAACAAAACTATCTGGTTTATCATTACCTGAAACATTGCAATGTGCAGCTGTAAACGTTGCATGCTGGTTTTGCAGGATGCAATGTTGGTTTCTAGGCGGCGGACCAAGTCTTGTTTCTTCCAAGCAGTGTCAAACGAACTGGCCAAGACAGTAGCTCTGTTCATCACAAGCTGTGAGAAGCGGGAGATCTGAATGTTGTGCTCCACGGCCTTCTTACAGAGATCATCAACAGAGACTTTGCTTTCAGCCCCAAAGTCCTTGGCTTCTACTTGGGCAATTATATCCACCCCCAGTGCACTGATGTAGCTGCACAGGGTCAGCCCCAAGGCCTGTGTAGGGAGGCCGATTAATAGCTGCCTCACAAAATCAGCAGTAAATGACTTAATTGGTTTGGCCATCTGCTCTTCACTCAAAGAAGAATTTCTATACATGGTTTTAACATTGACTAGCTGAACCGGTCCATTTACAGGGGTTTGATCATCTATTGGGGACTTTCCTAATGAGACAAAAGAGGGGGAAAAAACAAAAACAAACATGAATAAACCTCTGGATAGGTCATCAGTATCTGATCAAAAGGGTGTCCAACACCTGGGACCCCCCACCGATGAGCCGTTTGAGAAGCCACTGAAGCTCGCAATAGCGCTGCCGCCTTCTTGCAGCTTTCCCTAGGCCATGTGACGTTACGTTCATTGGTCACATGGCCTAGATGCAGCTCAGCTCCGTTGTAGTAAATGGGGCTGAGCCGTGATACCAAGCACAGCTGCTATCAAATAGACGCTGTGCTTGGTGAGCTGTGAGAAGCCCCAGGTGTCGGACCCACGCCGATCACATACCGATAGGTCATCAGTAAAAATATGTTGGAAAACCCTTTTAACATTTATATTGTAAAATTATATTAGAATAATGTATTCATATGTACATGGTCCCTTTACTGGAGCCACCTATAGGTTCTTCTGTTTACAGAATCTCCGGCATGAGAATTACACAGTAAACAGCTCCGTCCACTGTGAATTGGATCAGCGCAATAACCAAGCACTGCAATGTATGCAGCTGTACAGTTCTGGTGCCAAAGAATCTGAAAACAGCTGATCGGCAGCGGGTGCCAGGAATCGAAACCTTGTGGAATTTTTTATTCCCCTAAAGTGGGGAAAATTGGCTTTACCTTACAGGGTTTTTTTTTTTTTTGCCTTCCTCTGGATCAACTTACAGGATGACAGGCCGAACTGGATGGACAAATGTCTTTTTTCGGCCTTATGTACTATGTAACCTATCCTAAAGATTGGTCATCAATAAGAAACCCAGAAAAAACTAAGTCAGGGATGGCCAACCTGTGGTTCTCCAGGTGTTGCAAAACTTCAACTCCCAGCATGCCCACACTGCCTACAGCCATCAGCGTGCACAGAAGGGCATGATGGAAGTTTGGCCATCCCCGCTCTAAGTCAATGGGCACCAATGTGATACACAGATACATCAGGGTCCACCAAGGCTGACCATGTGGATTGGCTACTAGGTCTGGATAATAGAAGTTCACAAATGGGAAACTCAAAGCAAATGGACATCGGTTGTCCAACTTGTATAGGTTTGGGCCTAGTTCACTCAGTGATTTGGTCAGGGATTTCCATCAGTGACTGAGTCAATACCAAAACTGGGTCCTATGAAGCTTATAATGAAAAGATTTGTATCTGTTGTGTGTTTTTGACCCGCACCGGCTTTCGACTCACAATCGCTGACCAAATCACTGGAGGTGTGAGCTATGCCTTAAAGGTATGCTACATGGTAGGTATAAATGAAATGGGTATTAATTCGTTTTCCTTTTTGAGCACAGCCATGCATTTTACTATGATGCGGTAAGAGGCCTGAAAACAAACAAGCAGAAGACTACGGTCTTACCTGGATATGATTTTATAATCGACAGACTAGAGAATTACTTACCAGACAAGGTTTGAGAGAAAACTCCACAAAGTCGGAAGAATTCCCTGATGGTTTGTAGTCTCTTTAGGAAGAATATTTCATCCAAAACACGCCGAAGTTCTTCATCTTCAAAAAAGTTCACTTGAGTACTGCGTGCTTCACGGATGATGTCAACCTTTCTCCAAGCAGGTGGGATTTCCATTTGTTTCAACTAAGGCAAAAAAAACAAAAACAAACATAATTGTCATAATTTGCATTTAATAAGAATCTTATTCATCAGGACATCAATAAATACTTACCTTTTCAAGTAATAATCCAAATGCAGTTTCGACCTGAGCGAACATCCCATCAAACGCCACAAGAAGCATCTGACCAGCTGACATTTTTGGAGTTTCATCCACAGATCCATTTCTTGGCTGAATTAGGTCTCCATATTGAGAATGAAGTAACCTGCAAAAAGAAAGTGCACCCATCAATACATATTCATAAAAAAAGTATCACTACCACTCCTTAGGCTTCGTTCACATAACCACTCAGCCTTTCACCTGCTCAGTTTAGGAGCAGGAGAACGGAAAGGACGGAAAAGGCACATAACCGACGCCAAACGGAGCCCTTAGGACCCCATAGACTATAATGGGGTCTGTTGTGTTTCCGCTCAGAAGACGATTTTGAAGAGGAGACAAAAGTTGTGCATGCAGGACTTTTGTCTCTGCTTCAAAATAATCTTCTGAGCGGAAACACAACAGACCTCATTATAGTCTAGGGGGCCTAAGGGCTCCGTTTGGCGTCAGTTATGTTCCTTATTCATCCTTTGTTCTCCTGCTCCTAAACGGGGCAGGAGAACGGAAAGGCTGAACAGAGATGTGAACAAAGCCTTAGACAACTACAAGGCATATATTACATGCAATGCAGCCAGAAGTGTTGGGTATAATGTTTCATGCTCTCCCTGTCACCATAAACCTTCCCTCTATTATGGTACTGAGTGGATGGGAGCTATTCTGTATGAGCTGCCCGCCTTCTCCTCCTCCCCTCTCACAGCAAAAACTCACAGAGGGGGAGAGAAACAGCTGCAGACAAACAGCAGACAAGGAAATTGAAACTACAGGCTGCAGGAAAGTAAAACACATGTCACCGTCACCTAATAAAATCTATCATAGTATCATGTACTTTTGATGTATGCCAAACAGAATACCTATTTTAACAAATTATTGGTTTCTTAGGCTTTTTGTATGCATAAAATAAATGCAGAAATGTCTGCCACTCATTCCCTTATAAAGACAATCGACCATATACAACACACCCCAATTCATATACTGTAGTTCAGACTGCTTAATACCTGGCAATGTCAATGTAGTGAGCATTTGCCTCGTCTTCCAGACCCATGGCTGCGTTCCTCAGATAGGTCTGCAGTGAATCGACCACAGCCTGCAGCGGAGTCCCATCTGTTGTCTGTTCAATCAGGTTGTCCAATTCTTGCAGCATGGCCTCTAATGTCTGCTCGCCTTTCATCAAGCATCTGAGAGCTTCAGGGAAAATTATCTGACAGAAGTTTGAGTTCAATTCCTTTATAAAAAAATAAATAAAAAATTAAGAATATGCAATGTTCAGTAAACAAGGAACAAGTCAGAATTTAAAGGAGTTATCCAATTTCAAGAAAACCACCCTACATGTGCCGGGCCCCTCACTGGTAATATACTCCCCCCGCTTCTCCCTGTACACTGATGAAAACATCCGGTGTCGGGCAGGAGCAGCCAATGGCAGACAGGGACGAGCTGTCTGTAAAACTTTTTTTTTTTTTAACAGTAAATTTTTATTGGTTTATAATATATTTTAAAGCTACAATCTTGTTATGTTATGAATAATAAATATACATTTTACGCTCGTTTCTTTGGTTCTGTTATTTCTGATTTGAATAGGTTATAGTTTACAAATTAGTAAATAGGAATGTAAAGAATAATGTGTCGTTATAGTTATACATTTGATTTTTTATATAAAGTAATCAATCTATATAAATGTATGAATATATAACTTATAGAAATATTAGTGACAAATAATTATGATGGTCATTAACTATTAAAATTGTATTTAGTTTAGTAAAAGGGATGGGGTGGTTGGACCTGCCGATATAGACTATAAGGCTACTTTCACACTAGCGTTCGGGTGTCCGCTTGTGAGCTCTGTTTGAAGGGGCTCACAAGCGGCCCCGAACGCATCCGTCCAGCACTAATGCATTCTGAGTGGACGCGGATCCGCTCAGAATGCATCAGTCTGGCAGCGTTCAGCCTCCGCTCGCGGACACCTGAACGCTGCTTGCAGCATTCGGGTGTCCGCCTGGCCGTGCGGATCTGTCCAGACTTACAATGTAAGTCAATGGGGACGGATCCGTTTGAAGATGACACACTATGGCTCAATCTTCAAACGGATACGCCCCCCATTGACTTTCAATGTAAGGCCTCATGCACACGACAGTATTGCTTTTTCAGTGTTTTGCGGTCCGTTTTTTACGGATGCGTTGTTCCGTTTTTTGTTTCCGTTTTTCCATATGCCGTATACAGTAATTACATAGAAAAAATTGGGCTGAGCATAACATTTTCAATAGATGGTTCAGCAAAAACGGAACGGATACGGAGGACATACGGATGCATTTCCGTATGTGTTCCGTTTTTTTTGCAAACTGAAATACTGAAATGGAATGCACACTGAGACACTTCAGTATTTTTTGCTGAACCATTGAAATGAATGGTTCAGTATATGTTCCGTATACTGAGCTCAAAAAACGTCCAGTATACTGAACGCAAAATACTGTCGTGTGCATGAGCCCTAAAAGTCTGGACGGATCCGTTCAGGCTACTTTCACACTTAGAATTTTTTTTACAATATAATGCAGACTGATCCGTTCTGAACGGAGCCACCGTCTGCATTATATGAGCGGATCTGCTCTGAACGCTAGTGTGAAAGTAGCCTAATATAGCTAAACATAAATATAAATATATAATAAAAAAATAATATGTCTGTAAAACTTTATACCACAGCTCTTTTCATGAAACAACCTAGAAATTTCAAATACTAAATCAAGAGCATATATGGGAGTTCTTCACTATGTTTTCAGTGACAAAACTCCTAACTCCTTATTTGTAAGGAGAATTTTAAGCTTCCCATTTACCTGAAGGGAGGTGTACACCGCATTCGCCAGATGCACAGCTTCAGACGCCTCCATAGGGTTTGGTATATCCAGATCTTGTGGAATAAGTTTGCATTGTTTGAGTAACTGTACAAGACAGGTGACATTGCCACTCATGCTGCAGAGCTCTTCCAAGAACCAGGCTCCGTCCCGCGATGTTAGATCCACCAGCTGTTCCCCTGCACTAGAGGCAGCTCCTTCCATCATTAGATTGCGTCTGCCAAATGCATAATAGAACTATTAAGCCCTGGGGCTACGTCAGTGAAAATGACAAACAGCAAGTAGCTACAACAGGACACCTACCTTGTTAAAGTACAAAGGGCAGAGATGACAACGCTGGCCAGACTCAATGAGCCCTCGTCGCCATTTTCATGCAGGAAAACTTTGATACAACGCTCAATTTCTTTGAGCTGCTCCTCACACACTGGCACAGAAACCGCCTCCTGCTTAAGTCGCTCCACTTGTCGCAGAAGACGACTATTAGTATCTGCGTAATGACGCTGCAGTGCCAGCTCTGTGGCAGAAATGAACTGCGCTTGAGAGGGCTGAGGTGCATACTGAATTTCATACCTTAAAGGTTTAAAAAAATAAATAAAGCATTTCAGTATGGTTTGTATTCTACTTCTATTGCATATAATTATTTGCAGCAATTTGAGCGAAACATCAAAGTGACTATTTATTACTTTCTTATTCCACAATGCATTCCCACGGAATGATTCTATAGAACTACCTGAAGCGGTTTACGCAAAGGAATGAATGGACAACTGGGAGTATTTCCACTAATCAGTGTCAAAAAGGCTTGAACCGGAGCCACTGTCACGATCCAGTCCGCTCTGACAGAGCCGTCGTGGCTTCAGGAACGTGATCTCATCAGACTGAAATCAACTTCCGAGCAGATCCCGGATCTCTATTGTGTCCCCTGCTGATGCTCTCCTGCTTGAACTTCAGTGTCTGGATCCCCTCAGCACTTGCTGGAGCCACTCTGATGTGGACCAAAAATATGGTCATGTGCATAGGGCCTTACACTGCATCAGGTATGGGCAGTTTAACTTTTTAGAGGACATGATCAGCAATTTTAAGGATAAAGCAGTCTACAACTCTACATAAATATAGGCTCATTTCTCTACTTACTTCCGGTATAATTCTTGGCAGTGCTCCATTGTCATGCTGCATATCAATTCTTCCATCCAGGTCTTCCACTGTTCCATTCTGTGTTTCTGAAACACTGACCTTGGATACAGCAGAGCAACGGTGGCATAGTTATGCAGATGCTCAAGGCAGCCGCGAAGCACAGACCGTCGCTGTTGCAGCAGTGCGCCTATCTCTGCCTCGTACTGTTCGCACTGTGTGATGAGGTGTGCCTGTCCGGCATTTTGTAAGAAAGCTGTAGCAGGTACATAACTGGGAGGACCTGAAGAAGCAAATTAAAGAAGTCTTCTAATACATATAAAGTATACATTTTCTACCAAACAAAACCTTCACATTTTGTAGGTGCACGTGGCAATTTTAGATGTCTAGTTCTTTTACAAGTTAAAAGAACGTCCTACATTCAGGATATACTATAATGCAGCTTTGGTGCATTAAAGGGTATTTCCGGGAGTAAAATATTGATGACCTATTCAAGGGTAGGTCATTAAAAACCAGAATGATTGAGTTCAGACTCCTGGCTTACCCATCGATCAAGCTGTTTGAAAGGGAAGCATGAAGCGTTCGGATCAGCACTGTGGTCTCCACACAGCATACCAAATCACAGCGCTGTACATCATATAGTGGCTGTGCTTGGTATTTAAAGGGGTTACAGGGGAATTTATATTGATGACTTATCAAGCCATCAATATTGGAGGGGGTCCGACACCCAGCACCCCACGTTGTTCAGCTGTTAGAAGAGGCTAGCGCTTCATGAGCGCTGCGGCCTCTTCCTACGCCATGCGATGTCAACATACATCAGTCACATGTCCTAGTAGCAAGTCCACGGGGCTGAGCTGCAATACCAAGCACAGCTGCTACACAATGTATGGCGCTGTGCCTGGAAAGCTGCCAGGAGCCAGCTGCGCTCATTAAAGCTCCAGCGAGCACGGTGGCTCCATGAAACACCCGATGGGTAGGGGTGCTGGGACTCTGCCCTCTGCCGATATCCTGAGGATAGGTCATCATCATCAATTCCTGGATAACCCCTTAAATTACAGACCTTGGGCTCAGCTGCACGTAGGCCATGTGACCAATGAGCAAAAAGGCTGCAGTGCTCACTGAAGTGCAGGCCTTTTCAAATAGCTGACTGGAGCAGGCGCTGGGAGTCGGACCCCCACTGATCTGACACTGATGACCTCACTCTAGGATAGGCCATCAATACTTTACACTCGGAAAACCCCTTTAATTCATGTTTTTTAAAATGGCGAGATTAATTGCGAAGTACCTAGGTCCATTTGGCTGCTTATTTCCTGAAGCAAGCCTGCCAACTTTGTAGCCTCTAAATTGCTGAAGGCAGCTTGATACTGTGTTATCCACTGTTCAAATTCATTCAGCTTCACTTGGATAGATTCCTGGACCGCTCTCTGCTGTGTCTGGAGTTGGGTGTGTTCAGAATACCTAAAGAAGCAATTCACAGCCATGTATAAATTAGGCAAGGACACAAAGGATGTAAGGAAGCCCAACCTCTGCCAACCCTGAGAATGAAGGAATGTGGTGGAGCAGCGATTCAGTGATGAAGCCTCTTCACAGTCTGTCCCTGCACAGCAGAGAAACTACAGCACAGCTCTGTTCCAGTGAAGGGTCTGCCTGCAGTTTGCTTCCCAGCCGGGACGCTGCTGTGCAGGAAAGGAAAAAAGTAAAAGGGGCTACATCAATGTACTGGCTCTGTGGCCATTCATTCTCAGGACGGTTGGGGGTCCCAGAGGTCAAACTCCCACCGATCACTTAAAGGGGTTCTGCAGTTTCTTTAAACTGATGATCTATCCTCTGGATAGATCGGCAGCATCTGATCGGCGGGGGTCCGACCCCCGGGACCCCTGCCGATCAGCTGTTTGAAAAAGGCAGCGGCGCTGGCAGTAGTGCCGTGGCCTTCTCGCTATTTACCGCAGGCCCAGTGACGTCACGACTAGTATCACTGGCCTGGGCGCAGCTAAGCTCCATTCAAGTGAAGAGAGCTTATCCCCTCCCAGGCCATTGATACTAGTCGTGACGTTATTGGGCCTGCGGTAAACTGCACGAAGGCCGCTGTGCTACTGCCAGCGCCTTCTGAAACAGCGGATCGTCGGGGGTCCCGGGTGTCAGACCCCCGCCGATCAGATGCTGATGATCTAGCCAGAGGATAGATCAGTTTAAAAAAAACTGCAGAAGCTCTTTAGTGAGGTGGGAATAACCTGTTAAGTATTTTTTAGGATGTATAAGGACAAAACTATTAAAAAAATAAAATAAAAAATATACAAAACCACCAACCGATGCTGCAGAGTATGAGCAGGGTGATCTGCTGCTTCGGCTCCCTCTAGGAACGCCATCTCTTCCACAAGTCTGGCCTGCAGCTTCTCCACGTCCGACAACCCTTCATGCAAGTTTAGGTATTCCTCTAAACTGTTGTCTAGTTTAGGAAGGACGCTCAGCATCTCATCTTTGTTTTTAAACCAGTTGACCTGTCATGAATAAGAGGCCTATTATACATAATGGTTATTGTCACCACAGACCCTTTAAAGGGGAGGGGTAGCTAAACCTGCCATTCAAATTCTATTATTACCAGAATATGTGAACATGTGTCACTACCTTGATTTCTGCTACTCTGGAAGAAAATAGGCTCTGTGTGATTTCCCGCTCCATCTCTCGCTTGCTTTGTTTGTTTTCTGCTTGCTGACCTCCTCCACCATACACCGCACCAGCAAATCCAGCTTCTCCACCAGCTGTCCAGTCCACAAGTGGGTCATAAACAAAAGCCTCAAGTAAAGTCAGCAATGTCTCTCTGCCTCTTCTCATTATGTGAAGGACCTGCATTAAAGCACAGCAAGTTACATATAGGATACATATTAAGTAGTAATAAGCAGCTAACAGACCGGCAACAAAATAAAACTGTACAATAGCAGCTAAATGGGACCACAACAGTCTACGGCACAACTTCGCTATCAAGCAGATCTGATACAAAGCTTCTCATTAGAGATGAGCAATCTTGTGTTTCAAGTTCGGTGTACAAGGTTCGTGTTATCTAAGAATTCCGTTATTGATTCCGCTGCCACGAACCATAAGTTACAGGGAAAGAGCTGCAGCAGATAGGACATGCCCCCTGAGAAAGAACACCCCCCCTACTCAGCTGCTAGGATTTGTCACCTGTTCACATGACAGTCTGAATACTCCCTCCACTCCTGTTACTCCCAGCGCACTCTGAATGTTCTGGGTCATCCGGAAAGGGACTTTTTCAGGAACACGCAGACTTTTGCCTAAAGAATAAAGAGTTACAAATATTGTAAGAGTTGCTTAGTAGTGATGAGCAAACGTGCTTGGCCGAATACCTCTTCGGTTTGAGCATAGCTCGGCTGAGTAATTCGGGTGCTGGAATACTATTTAATATAATCGAAGTCAATGGGAGACAACCAGGCACCCCCTGCTCAGAAGAGAAGTGGGTGCCTGGCTCATAACAAAAAAAATATATGAAATTGTTGGAAACTCCATCAAAAAGGTTTGGCAGCAGCATCACAAGCATAGCTAGACGAGTCTTAGACTCCTATTACGTACAACATAGGATAGACAACCACACAAAAGCTATATGCCAAAAGCCAGGTATATGCAAGCCATCCATCTATCCAAGAGACATAACAGCCAGTAAACCTTACCATGGCAGCCTTGAGCACTATGAGATATTCCAAACCAGCTCTCATCTGACTAAGAACCAGTGAACCTCAAAGTTATTTTGCATCTGTTGGATGCCTTGGATGAACCTGCACACCTAGATCAATATCATTAGGGCGACAAAAAGTTTTCTGATTGTCCTAACATAATAATTAATAACCTTTATAGTTTTGTCATGTAAAAACGAATTAGCATAAACATAGGCATATGGGAAAAACATGCAAATGAGCAGAATCTGCCTGGTTTTCTGCCGTCATAAAATTATGAAAACCAACAGATGGCGCTATGGAGTTATGAACAGCGCCCTCTATTGGTTTTACAGTCTTATGACGAGACAAATATTCTTGTCAGAAGACTATAAAACCAATAGATGGGGCTGTTCATAACTCAATAGCACCATCTGTTGGTTTCATAGTCTTCTGACGACAAGCTTATTAGTGTAGCCTTTTGCATGGAAAATTCACAATAAAAATTTGCAATTCGAATATTTGCGATCTACACTAGGATGATGTCTGACACTGGAAAAGCTGGGTAATAACTCAGTGATAAAATCTGGCACTGGGAAATAACTTGCGATCTACACTGAGTTATCACGCAGCTTTTCCAGTGTCAGATATTATCACTGACTTACTACATAATTACATAATATTCGCTACATTACGAATATTCTAAAAAATGAATATAGAGCAATATAGCGAATATGATCTCCGCGAATAGTCTTGTCATACCACTATGCAACTAATAGAGGGAGCTGTAATCATGACTCATGACTCACAAATCATGATTACAGCGCCCTCTATTAGTTGTATGTCGTACGGAAAAGGGGTCTAAGATGCATCCAGCTATCCTCGTAATGCTATGGGGTTTCCATCAATTTCTAACCTTTTTTTTTATGAACCAGACACCCTCTTCTCTTCCAAGCACCGGGTGCCTGGTTGTCTACCATTGACTTCCGTTATAGGCCTAGCACATGAATATAGCAATGTGTTCGGGCCGAACATCCGAATACTTTGGTGCTCGCTCAACACTATTGCTTAGGCTACATTCACACGACAGTGAAAAACAGCCGTGTGACAGACGTTTCGTTTTTTTAATGGCAGTCACACGACCATTCTAAGAGCAATGGTAGTCTATGGAATTATTCACACAGCCGTTTTATTGAGGACCTGTGAACAGTGTTGAGCGAACTTGCGATTTGCAAGTTAGTGTTTGGGTTATCTAATGATTCCGCAATGGATTCTGTTACCACGGACCTATAAGAAGAAAAAATAAAAATGCTGGCCACAGACTTCTATTATGACGGAATGCAATGCGGAATGCCTCTTATAGGCTTCCGTGGTGTAGGCCGTCGTAGAATTCCGTTATGGTCCGTGGTAACAGAATCCATTACAGAATTCTTAGATAACCCAAAAGCCGAACTTGAAAATCGCAACACTACCTGTGAACAACGGCTGTCAAAAATTAGAAACGTCCCCTTTTGTCTGTTTTTCAGGGACCGATAGCCCCCATGCACATGTAGCCGTAGTGTGTTAAATCACGGCCGTCAGTATACAAGGAGAAGTCACTCACCTTTCTCAAAGCAAACGTTGTAATCAATGTGCACCACCTCTCCACTGGTCATATCAATCAGCACATTATCCAAGTGCCTGTCACCCAGACCTATGATGTAACCAACCATTGACATTACAGCAGTTGATCTAGCGTAGGACTGGGAAAGAAAAAAAAAAAAAGACAATAAAATGAGAATTAGAGATGCTATAGAATTATTATATGGTTAATAAATAAATAAATAAATTTGACAGTTTCTTTGGTTTTGTTGTTATTTCTGATTTGAATAGTTAAGTTGAAGTATATTAAATAATGTAAATGAAGAATAATTTGATGATCTAATTACATATTTGATTTTAATATTATACATCATTAACGACAATTATATTAGTCATTAAGATCTCTGACACTTTAAAGGGTTTGTCATCAGAAAAATCTTTATTTTAGTATTAGGCGCAGTGAGTGAATGATGCTCACCTGCTGCCGTCCTTCACTCACTGCGCCTAATACTAAAATGGACGGCGCAGGATTTGCGGGGCACGGAGGAGACCGAGGATGTCAATCACCTTTACAAGGGCGCGCCAAACAGAGAGGACGGAGCCTCCAAGTGCTGCAGCAATGCTCCACTAGTACCTAGAGGCTCATTTGCACATTATAAAAGTCATTATTTAGCGCGAACGGCGGCAGGGAGATACAAGTCATACAGTTATGTTCTGCTGACACTAGCACATCGCTAATGTCAGCCAGCTACATAACGATTTTTCTGATGACAGAACTCCCTTTAAATCACATTCAAATCTTGTGAACCACCACAGACCATTTCCTAACAGTGAAATTACTTGAATATAGCTAACTTCACACCAATATAGAATGGTACACACCTGTATAAATTCTAACAAGTTCATTTCCACAGTGATTGAACTCCAGTGGCCTGCACCATCATTAGACCGTGCCCTACTCTACTAATGGAGACTTAAAGCATGAATGTGCAGCAACCGTGATTCTACTAGATCATCAAGTGTCATCAGATTAGGGTTTTCAGCACTTATCCACTAGGAAGAGGGATGGGTTGGCTACTTAAAACATGAAGGATGTGCCTAATCAGACAGGATCCCTGCCCTGTAATTTAGGTCAAGCCTTGAAATATTGCTGTTAAAACATAGCTTTCACTTTGCTTTAAAAATAATAATTGTCAATTCCCTGATTAAGGCAGCATTTCTACGATCCGGTGGCCTCACGTAAGAAGTATGAAATTCCGAAGGGAAGGATTTTCCTCCAAAATTAGGCACCCAATGGCAGTAGGAAGTTTCATTCGCATAGGACTGCCAAAGCACGATTACTTGGTCTTCTACCTATTCAAGTGCAGCATCTTTTCCATTAGACTATTACTTGCAACCACTCTTGCTTATTAACCAAATCATTCCAGATTGCAAAGGAAATGAGGGTCATTTGGCCACAATAAAGGACAGATGTAAAGAGAATTCAAAAAGAGAAGATGCGCTGTAAGGTCATCTAAGGAGATCTGGCAAGCAATTTTCTAAATCAATTGATTCCAATTTTCTAAATCAGCAAGATGAAAATCCCAATGTGAGTAAAATCTCAGCCTCACATCTATTACACAATATGATCAGCGATTTGCACTTGCACAGGACTTGTTACACTTGCACTGGTTTGACATTTTGTGCTGTGTAACCCAGACACCAGCACTGATTTGGCTATTCGAGCTCCTCTTACCTGTGTAACTCTCCACCATTCATCAGGAGTGGCACATGAGCACCACAGCTCTTTTGCTAGGAGGTTTGGAGGTGTAGATTCCATTAATTCTTCTAGCACAGCCTTCATTACATTAATTGGCCAGTCTCGACGGGACACATCCAGACTTAGTCCGACTGCTTTTAGCGCTGGGCCGATTTTGCTGTAATAGAGCTCACTGGGACGGGGAACCATAGCTGGGTTCTGAGGAGTTTGATAGGAATCTTGGGCCTAAAAAGGAAAAAGATTGCTTAAAAGGGGTTGGGCCAAGTTTAGAAGTCATCCCCTATCCACAAGATAGGCGATAACTGATTGCTGGGGGTCCGACCTCTGGGACCTCCACCAATCCCAAGAAAAGGGGTCCAGGTCAAACGGTCTGATGGCAAGTCAGGTCCAGCACGCACCCTACTGCTCCAATCATTCTCTATAGGACTGCTGGAGGTAGTAGAGTACAACTAGAGAATAAATAGAACAGCACGATGCATCCCAGACCTTCTGCTCCATCAGATCAGAGAAACGGGATCCCCATTCTTAAAACGGGTGGTGGTCCAAGCAGTCAGATCCCCAGTGATCAATTAATTATTTGGAAGATATCTTCCATCTTGTTGATAGGGGGATCATTTCTAAAATCGACCAAGCTCCTTGTTCGGCATGAAGCTCACACAAACACCGGCACAAAGTATTACCCAGAACTTAAATACCGATGAACGACCCTAGGTCATTAATAGTTCATTCCTGAAGAACCCCTCTGAACATTACCTACTTGACTGCAAGTCTTCTATTGTACCGTGGGTTGCATTCCTAAACTTGGGAGAGGAGGGGAGGGGGCGGTAAGGGGAATCTTATAATGCAACGTTCGGACACACTATTAAAAACCCTCCAGTTCAAGAAAAAAAAAAATAAATCCCATTGACTGGGGAATGAACAGAAGACTTACATGGTGACTTCCTTTTCATCTTTTTAGTTGCAGACCTGCTAATTCTCAGGATCCTCTTCTGTCATCCAAGATGGCCGCACCGCTTCCCAAACTTCTTGATGCACATTGTGTATTGGTAATCGAAGACACTTCCTACCTGTCCAGCACTGCAGTGTGCATCAAGTGGTTTGAGAAGCAGTGCAGCCATCTTGGATGGCAGAAGAGGAACCAGGGAACTGATGGATCTGCAGCTAAAAAGAAAGGAGGGCACCATGTAAGTGTTCTGTTCGTTCCCCAGAAGGTAAATTTTTTCCTGAACCGAAGGGTCGCTTTAAGGCATTACAATGCTAGTTTAGCTGGTGGGGGACTGGCTGGCTAAGGGCTTTTTCACACTTGCGTTGTCCGGATCAGTCATGTACTCCATTTGCCGGCAGTGCCCGCCGGATCCGTAACACCGCAAGTGAACTGAAAGCATTTGAAAACTGATCCGTCTTCAAAATGAGTTCAGTGTTACTATGGCAGCCAGGACGCTATTAAAGTCCTGGTTGCCATAATAGTAGTGGGGAGCGGGGGAGCAGTATACTTACCGTCCGTGCAGCTCCAGAATGATGTCGACGTGATCCATGCGATCACGTCATCCATGCGCGTGGGGCACCCGGACGTCACTCTGGAGCCGCGCGGACGGTAAGTATACTGCTCCCCACTACACTTTACCATGGCAAACAGGACTTTAGCGTCCTGGCAGCCATGGTAACCATTCAGAATAAGATAAACGTCGGATCTGGTAATGCGCCGAAACAACGTTTATCTTAAGGCCGGATCCGTATTAATGCCTTTCAATGAGCATTAATTCTGGATCCGGCTGGATTTTTGGCCGGAGCAAAAAGCACAGCATGCTGCAGTATTTTCTCCGGCCAAAAAACGTTCCAGTCCGGAACTGAAGACATCCTGATGCATCCTGAACAGATTTCTCTCCATTCAGAATGCATTGGGATAATCCTGATCAGGATTTTTCCGGCATAGAGCCCCGACGACGGAACTCTATGCCGGAAAAGAACAACGCAAGTGTGAAAGAGCCCTAACAACGCAGCATCACTTCTTGTTGTGGGTAATCCCCGTTAACCCCTCACTTAGATGAACATTTTCTATTAAACTTTATTAGGCGGTCTTCTCCTCACTGGAACTTAAATAACAACCAGTACTAAATATAACAGTTTATACCTTTTGTGCTTGCAGTGCAGCTTCCCTCTGTTGCCATCTTTTATAAAGACCAAACAGTGGAGTGGCTCCATCTACCCACTGAATGAGACCGGACCGGGTGCCAAGGGGTGTGACAGAGTAATGACGGGCACGGAAGTGAGGGGACTCTTGACCATTGATGGTGGCAAACATTGTGTTCACAATGGACAGAAACTGCATAATCCTTTCATCCAGATGCAAATCTTCCAACCCTAAAACAAGAAAGTAAGTGTCAGACCCGCAGACGCAGTAATATCGTGCAGAACACGAGTTACAATACAAACTAGAGGGATACCTTTAAAGAGATAAGGGTAATTTTTGCCATCAGAGCCAAGGAAAATGAACTTCTTAGGCTTTGTTTTAGTAGGCAGGATGGTGATCGTGCTGCCCACACTATGAATTGTGATCGTGTCCCGATCCGAAACTTCTCCTGGGAGAGCGATTTCTGTGTTAGTCATGGAAGCTAAGCAAGGGCTGATTTCTTCAAGCCGTAACAAGTAGCTTGCCCGTTTCTGTGCTCTTTGCTGTAAACTCAGCATGATCTAGAAAAGTAACAAAATGTTATGGCATAAAACACCATGCTCTTCCAACATTCGCATCATCATGTTACATAACTATCCACTCTGGTAGAAAAAGAATACTGTAGCACTCAAGTGTCTTCAAGGATACTTCAGGTTTATTCAAGACATCTGACGTTTCGACTCCACAGAGCCTTTCTCAAGCAATGTACTTGTCTTGTAGAGAAAGAGCCGGGCTGAAACTGCGGCAAAATGATCAAACTCGTGATCTAGGTCTTTGTTAAGATCTGGACCATAAAGGCTTATTCTGGGAAAGCAAGGTGCTCTTAACAGCCTAAAAAGCTTAATTGGGTTAAAATTAATACAATTAGTAGATCTAAACTACAGTATCTTGTGCAGATTCATGAACAGGCCTATGTATTTATTACAATGTAGTTGTTGATGCATTTAATATAGTAGACAAAAAATAATAAATAATAATTATTAGGACAGAAACTAATAAATTACAATATACCTGTTTGAACGGCATCCAGCTATTACCAGGATTAGCCGGATTGGATGGATTTCTAAGTTTTTCTAAAGCATTTTCAATTGCTTCTCCATAGTTGTCCTGGAACCACTTTTCATGGGGAGTTTCAGCAGGTGCTGATGTGATACTACAGACGTGCTCTAGTGCAAAAACTATGGGCTTCATCAGCGCGGTGTGCTTTTCACGCATAATTGCAATCTTCTCCTCCCTAGTGAGGAAAAAAATATAAGAATATTTAAAGGAAGAAATATGAATGTCCATCAATGCAGTCTAAGAACTATTAAAGGGGGTTTTCCTGCAATATTGTTTTTTTATAGCAAGTGCCCACAGCCTGCCCCCTGAAATAGAAGATTCATACTTACCTGCTCCACACCGATCTGGTCCTCCACTTTTTCAATTTTCCAGTCTCGGCACTAACATCCGGCATTGCATGGATATGGTCACATGCACTGCTCCAACCAATGACTGGCTTCAGAGGTGAAGCACTGCGTGTGGCATAAGCTGGAGCAATGCATGTGACCATACCCATGCATTGCCAGATGTATACAGTGGAGGGGCTGGAAGATGGAAAAAGCAGAAGCAGCAAAGAGGACCGGAGTGGCATAGAGCAGGTTAGTATGAATTTCCTATTTCGGGGGCAGGCTGCTGACACTTGCTTAAAAACCCCTTTAATGGGGTTGGCTACTTTAGAAAAGTATTTCTGAAATGGCCATAAAAAGCTTGCTATGGCTTCCTTGCCCTGTAAACTGTCCAGCACCTCAGCGAAAAAAGATGCAGCTGTGGTGGCCAGACGAGTAGCTGGGGGACATCGGAACAGCAGCTCAGCCGAGAAAAGCATTCTGTGAGGTTATTGGTCATTTTAGAGATATTCTTCTGAAGCCCCTTAAGTTGGCCATACACATTAGTTCTATGTCAGCCGTCCATCTAACGTCTAGTCTTTCAACTTTCCCTGGACGGCTGACGTTGGGGGACATAAGGATGGGGCATTATGGATTTCAACCGCCAAATCTTACTGTTCTCGGGCAGATAAAGTGTCTGGCAGCAGCTTTCTCCTCATTCACAACATGCTCCGCCAAACACGTATGTATGTATGTATGTATGTATGTATGTATGTATGTATGTATGTATGTATGTATGTATGCATGCAGCTCTCTCTCTCCACACACACGAGGATCGAGTGAGATGCCCATCAGCCAACAGACATCTTTCGTGTACAGCTAGCTTTAATGAAATTGGAATGACTATTGCTACGCATATAAATTGAAGGATAAACCAAATTCACAGAGAAATCTGCCACTTAGCCAGTTTCTGAAAGCAGAGTCCACAGAATCCATGTGTTCCTTCAATAAACCACCTAAGCAACCAAGAACAATGCACTAAACCCTATGTTACTATTACGTGCATACATGTATATCTAATACATTAACATACTTGCGAAGAGTGTTGTTGTTCTGGACCCTCTTGACCTCATCCTCCAGCTGCTGGATACGACGTAGCACGTACATGTGTTGCTGAAGCAGGACACCCAGCCACAGCTCATCCCAAAGCACCGTGACTCTCCGAAGTTCAGCTACCAGCATTTGAACCTGTGTAAAAGGATCATAACTGAGAAACAGACAATCCTCTACCCTTTACTATGAAAAGCACAAAGCTGTGGATTATCTACCAATAGGAAAAATGCAAACCTGTAGCACCATGGTGGGGCTGGCGGACGATAACTTTTCTACAATTTTACTGTAACAATCCTGCATCATGGTTTGGTCCTCACTGAGACCATTCTTCGTTTCATCTCTGTTGCTTTCTTGAGAAGCTGGAAGACTCTCATCATCACACTCACCACCCATCAGCTCATCATCCTGCATGTTACTCAGTAACGTGGGAATGGCTGATGACAGCTTGGTTCCTGTTCAGAAACAGATGAGTATTAACACTTTGCTGTACTGCATTTAGCAGACAATTCCAACCAGACATCTCCTATAACCGCTTAGTGGCCAGGCAATTTTTTTTTTTGTTCATTTTTTGACAACGTAGCTGTATGAGGGCTTGTATACAACTCATTAAAGGGGTTGTCCCACAAAAATATTCAACATTTTTCAAACCAGCACCTGGTTTATAATACTTTTGTAATTGCATGTAATTAAAAATTTAGTATAGCCACTGAATTATTCAATAAATTCTATCTGTATCGCGCCACCCGCTGTTTGCTCTTTTTCTAAATTCTCTGTCCAGCTCACTGAGGTTGACATACAGACTCAGTCGCATCCTTCAACTGCCACCAGCTGCAGCAGAAAGCTTAGGAGTGGGATTTCCCATTATGGACACTACTGTTGTGACAGGAACACATCAGCATTATGATTTATAATGCTGTGTGTCTCTGCCCGACCTCTGCTCTCCTGACTTGTACTCCCAGAATGCAGTCAGCACAAATCAGGACAGCGGAGGTCATGCAGAGACACCTAGGTAGCGAAACTATTCGTGTGATATGACCCCTTAAAGATCACTTTTTATTACAAGTACTCACCAGACGACTGAGATTCATTGCTCAGTGAAATGCTTCCCACAATTGCTGGATAGAGAATGAGGTGAGGAGAGTCATGTGCTACCCGGCACAGTAAATTACAGATGCTCTGTCGAACATATACTTCGGGGTGATTGAGCCGTGAAAAAAGTTGTGGAATTATACCTACAAAATGAAGCACATGTATGATCATACACTGGAAGCCACACATTACAATGTCTACCTATTGTAGCTTAAAAGGGGGATACAGCTGTTGTAAAACTACAACTCCCACAATGCCCTGCTGTAGGCTGTTCGGGCATGCTGGGAGTTGTAGTTTTGCAACTGCTGGAGGGCCACAGGTTGAGCATGCCTGGGTTAGAGGAATACAGTAAGGTTTTCCTGATTTTTACAGTGAAAATTGAAAAATCCTAGCTCTGTATGCACCATAAAGCAATTTCCTTGTAGCAATTGGGATACTTTGAAGGGGTTTGTCCAGGCTTTTGCTGGCCTATCCTCATTCACTTCAATGGGAGCAGAGATGCAGTCCACTACAATGCAGTGCATTTCCGGCACCTACTTGCGGCGACAGAGCTATACAGAACAGCTTATCAGCTTTGGAGTGGGAAGTTGGACCCCCACCAATCAGCTAGTATTGACCTATCTTGAGGATAAGCCATCAACTCCTTTAGACAGTTTGCATAGTTTTAATTGTCCGATTACAGATTCTGTGCATCAAACATGCTAATACTTTTGCAACCCATGCATCTTTTTGTTGTTGTTGCTGCTAAGCTAAACATGGGGGGAAATACCCTTGGTTTATGTGACGCAAGTTCACCTCTCCAGGGAGCTGTGGGTGTAGTCTCCAGACCTTGCTCCAAATACTGTCTAAGTTCTCCAGCGTGTTTTACCAACAGTCTGAGCAATCGCAGTGTGGCCATAACGATGACATCATCAGTGCTCTGCTTAGATGAGCTGTTTAAATGAATCCGAGGATCATCTTCGTCGAGTGAAACCTACACACAACAGGTTAAAAGAGCAGAAAAGTTACAGGCTTCACCCTGTGTCAGAATGTCATCCCTGGACCAGGCAGCATCGCTCACCACGCAGCATACACTCAAATATAGAACATAATTTTTCTAAAAGAAACGTGCTTTAATCCCTTCGCTACCCGGAGCGAAGTGCAAATATTGTACTGGCTCACGCATGCAGCAAGCATCATGGATGGCGGATCTCCGCTGATTTAGACAGCAGGGACCCGTGGCTAATGACAGAAACCGCCGATCGCGGTCATTAAAGCTTTTAGATGCCGTGGTGTTATCACAGCATCTAAAGGGTGAAAAATCCGGAAGCTCGCACTTTCGGGACTTAACGACATCCTCTGTGGGGAAGAAAAATAAAAATGCAAAAACATCTGGTATCCTAAGGGTTAATGAGCCATTTATGGGCTGTTTGCTATCTTCACTTCCGATATGGTTCCCCTAATGCAGCATACATTTCCAATCATGGTTTTGCATGGAGTCTGAGGGAGGAGTCTCACTGCACTTCACTTGCTCTGCTCTAAGTTGAAAGAGCAGCAAATGACAGATCACTAACTCTGTCCCTAACTCATACTGCAGACCAGGCATCAGCCACCTCCGGCACTCCAGCTGTTCAGAAACTACAACTCCTAGAATGCTTCATTCGCTTCTGTGGTAGTTAGAACAACGGTCCGAGCATGTTTGCATGCTGGGGGTCTTCGTGTCACAGCAGCTGGAGTGCCGAAGGTTGCTGATCTCTGCTGTAGACTATAGTGCACTCATAGGGGAAGCAGCTGCAGCCAGTCTCTCCTGTCTCCTGATTGTAATAGACTTCTCCCTGTCAGCTCTTACAAGTACGAGGAAGGGGAGAACAGTGTGATGCTGCATCACATAGGATACCCTGGTGGTTCTGCACAACGCACACACTGATATTCTAGACACTGAGTCAGCTACTAACTGTCCATCGATGGGGGGTGGGGGGTGATGGGTCACAGATTATCAAGCATAATTTACTCACCCGTCCAGCATTCAACTTCAAGAAAGTGAAGTAAGCGCTGCAGGACAATTTATACAAGCTGAATATCCGGTGAACAACTTTACGCCATAACTTGATAAGTCCCTCTGAGGCAGTCTCATCTAGGTCGGCCAGCCAAGGGCAACTGGCCAAAAGTTGTCTCCAGATGACATCGACTGTATCGTCTTCACCGTTGCCCTCATTCTCCGTAATCTGAAGGGACATATCCTCATCCTAAAACAGGAGGGGGAAAAAAAAATAAAAAAAATGCAATGTCACACTAAAATGTACTTGGTGAAAAGGTAATTTGCAATTTATCTCATGTATCAGACATGCAAACTATCTATCAGTGCATTAGCTACACTGCAACCATTAACCTTTAAAAGGACCTTTCCATGGGATTACACATTACAAACTGGTATGCTTGACAGTGCAGCCCCTACAGATGCAAAAATACTCCTCCATTCCGCCGCTGTGCCCCCCGCTGTTTTTGCCTCCTGATATGTTAATATGGATCATCGGTACAGTGAAGGGGAGACATTTGGTTTTCTCAATGGGCGTCTCCTTCTCCCTGGCTGTGATGCCGTCCAACCACAACAGAGTGCGTCGCAGCCAGGGAGAAGGGCGAGCTGTTTTTTTCTCCCTTGTTGGAACGTCCGCTTCACGAATCTAGGTGTAGTAACATTACTGGGCCTTTATTTAGAAAAATGACATTGCCATCTCCATGAGTTTGTACGCCACAGACTTCAAAATATAGCCTGTAAGAGTCTTTAAAGGATAACTGTCACATTTAGACCCCAATTTCAATTTTCATATATGTAGTTACTAATAACATGATATTCCAGAATCAGTTACTATTAGACCGACTTACCCCATATTTAATAAGAATCAGCCCTTAGCAACCAGTCTGCATAAAACTGCTATTTCACTATTCAGTTAAGATGGCCGCCACTGCCCTCACCCTGAGGCTAATCCCGCCTGCCCTCACTAGCCAGTAACAATAGCCCCCCAAAAGTGTCAGTAACCAGAGCTCTCCCCCCTGAAGGGTTAATCTCCTGCAGCACAAAGGGGTCCTCTTACCACATGTTGCCTTCACTTATACACTGAGCAGATGGCAGATCTCCCTTCCCTGGTCTGCGCTGCTTCCACTCTGCATTCTCCAGCTCTGCTGAGTGAGGGAGCGTCTGCCAAGCGCAGGGACAGGGAGAAGTGCACACAGCCGAGGCACTGTCATCAGCTGCTGGGGAGGACCTGGCTCTAATCATTTACTTACAGTCCCTGGCTGTCAGTAATGTGACCTTGCATGCTGCTGCTCCCTCTATCTGTTTAGACGGACCATGCCTAGAAACCCTATTTTAAGCACAGGTAAAAGGCAGTACAGGGAACAAAAGTGTGGAATTAAGGGGTAATTGAGTACACAGTGAAAAGTTGAAATAGGGCCACCAAGGTGATATCACCACAATCCAATACTCGGGAAAAAAAAATACGACAGTTATCCTTTAATTTAGTCTTGTTTGAATACACTATTAGCAAAGTTGAAAAAGACTTGTGCATTCAAGAAATGGGAGCAGATGTGAAGATGAAGGGGAGTGGTAAATGAATAGAGAACAGACATTCTACACTTAATGTACAAAATGTACGTACAATGTAGTACATGTTAGACCTGATCTGGTCAGTTGTCTTGCAGTCAGACACAGGGCAGGGAGTAAGAGTAGGGACTGAGCTTCTGGGACACAGGAAAATGTTTCATATTTGTCAGTATTGATTAATATGGGATCAATGGAAAGGACGAGATGGAGAAGAAGTGCCTCGTTTGTGAAATCTTTTGCTTTTCCATCATTGTTTACCTGGATACCAGCAGGCCGACACATTGCTTGTCCCAAGATACCGTAGATCTTTTCTTTATCCTCTTCAGATACATTATCTGGTAAGAGGCTTTGCACCTCTGCTTTCTCTTGCTGCAACAATTTCACGCCTTCACCTTGACTAAAAATACATAAGAGGAAAATCAAAAACATCAGATTAAGTGACAAAGGTCAGTAAAATGTGATACATGCAAGTGCAAGCATATTCCCAGTGTGGTCTTGTGGTATTCATTAAAAATTACTATATTTGAAGAAAAAACAAACAAAAAAAGAAAACATATTCTTGGTTAGCAACCTATGTACACGTTCTCAGAATAACAAAGGAACTGCACAATGCAGAGTCCTAAGAAAAGACTGCCTGCTATTCCTGGTCCCTGATGGAACCAAAATGATGGTGCCCCATGTGAGGTCACGTGCCGCTCAGGGACACATCAAAGCGGAGGCCAGTGATCAGTGGGGGAAAAGGGGATACAAAGGTTATGTTTTTAATTTTTTTAATTTGGCTGTCACAATTTTGAGGTCTGCCAACCCCTTTAAGACTCAGCAACTTCACCCACCTAGCATTGTCCACCACCTTTCTTCCCCATCTGTACGCCCAACTAGCCAGAGCTGCCCAAGACTTAGCAACTTCAGGAGCTTGAACTGAAGACAAATGATACAGCTGGCCCAGTATGAAATCCGGCTCGCCAACACCAATGTTCACTGTCACAAAAAAAAAAAAAAAAAAAAAATAAAATGAAAGAGTCAAGAATTACACCCAGAATAGAAATGTCACTCTCCGCATTAAAGAGAATAAACTGAAGTAGTGACAGCCTAATACACAATTCCTCAAATGAACTTTCAGATCTTTGCGGTACCTGTGGATTCGCTTTCAATACGTGGGTACTCTTCATCGAAGGTGCTAACAGGCGGCAGATCGATGAGAGCCAGCACGTTTTTACCCAGAGAAGACAGACTTGTAGCGTTTGCTTGTGGACGTGCTCTGTACACTTGCTTCATCTGTCCCTGAAATCTCTTTCCAATCTGCTTGGATCCATTTGGCCAGAGTCAGGATAGATTTTGCTACAGCATATTCAGCTTTCGCAGATTTACAGAAAGAAATGGCACAAGAGCTCAGCATTTCCATGGCGTGTGTAGACTGACCTGCCAACCAAACCGCACACAATAGAGGGTCACCAAAATCAAATACAGTCTATGTGATATTGTTAGAGTGTATGGAAAGAGTTTATACAGAATATGTTTGAACTCCATACTGACCTGCAGCATACAGTAATTTAGCTTTTTCAATATCGAGCTCTGGTCCCCACTTTTCATCCATCTGCCCGTGCAGTGAGAGCTTTTTAAAACTTAGCAACCAGATCCTGTGCAGGTAGTCACTTGTCCAAGTTGGATATTGCTGCACTGGCCAATTAACCTTGCAGCAAGTGTGACATTGCCCCGCTTCCTTGCGCACTTGGCAGCTGTGAGACCCAATTCCATCAGATGACTCTTGACTGACATGGTTTGTTCTGTAAAGAATCAGCAGAAAAGGAAGTCTGAAGAACTGAGACTTAAATGTGGAGCAGGCTTATGTATACAGCAACTTGCCAAAGTAAATGACACATTCCTAATGACTATAGCACATACTCTGTACAGCCATGACGGTATATTAACTCATTAGAAATAGATTGTCTATTAATTGTTTATTAATCAGTACATTTTTATTGGTTTATAATATATTTTAAAGTTACATTTACATTACTTTTTCATGTAATAAATAGAACAATGGGTAGAACAACTTCTACAAGAGTTTTTTGGTATGGTCGTTATTTGCAAATTTGAGTAGGTAAATTGTAGTGAATGATGTAAATATGAAGAATAATTTGCTGGTATAATAACGTATTTGGATTTGAATATATATATATATATATATATATATATATATATATATATATATATATATATATATATATATATATATATATATATATATATATATATATATATACACACAGAAAAAAGATTCAGTGGCAGCACCGTCAATGAGAGATGTGGGTGCAGCTGGCCCAAATACGGATAAAAGCCAATCCAAATAGATAAAATAACAAAAGAGGGCAGCACTCCATCAAGTAAAAAAATGAAAAATACTTTAATTACCCATATGGGACAAGCGACGTTTCGGCTCAATGTGTGAGCCTTTCTCAAGCAATGTGTACAGATAAAGTGCCAAGCATATATACACTAGTGCAAATCAATACAATCAATGTTCAACACAGGTGTACATAATTCGTATTAAGTGAATTAATTGACTTAAAAATACAATATAGACATCATGTCCATAGATTATTTCATAAAGAATCAGTGCAAAAAATAATCGATTGAATAATTAATTAAAACATACAGACGTTATTCACCAGAGTGTACAGAAATGATCAAAAAGTTCATAATTATTCATTATCATATAATTGGTGCCAGCTGTATACATCAATAAAGTGCTGAGTGCTTACTGTGTGGGTCAGGCAAACGGGGGGTGAAGGAGGACATAGGGTATGGACGGCTAATTCACCACATGCGGTTCGGCGTGCCGGCGACATGACTGCGCATGTCATGATGACGTCTACAGAGTACTTCCTGGTTACGGTGTTGATGCGATGCCGTAGCTGTGTATTAACTTCCTGATGTCTCCTACACCATCTTGGATAAGGGCATCGTGCCTATATTGCCAGATACCCAAGATGGTGGCAGCCAGTCTATAACACACACAGGTATGGGCACAGTTAAGTGCTCTTTTTAACCTATATAATTGGCAAGGTGAGTCCAGATACGGGAAGCGACCGTAAAGCCGCCACCCACATCCATGATCCCAGTGCAACTGCGTACCCACAGATTAGTGTGGGATCGCAATGCATCTGCGGTCAATGCCCACACACAGCCATCCTATAGGGAGGGATCTCCTCATATCAACCTGCTATGTAGGTACGGGCTGTCACCACCAAGGCACCAATCGCATCTAGAGGCGCGGAATATACTAATAAACAAGAACCGTCATTGCATAGATGTAAATAGAAACCATTATTGTGTGGATGTGCCGTCCATTGTAGCCATCTCATATCTCCTCACTCCATTCACCGTGGCCCACCCACTACAGGAAAAAGAAAAAAGAAAAAAAAAAATTAATAAATATATTAATTATAACGAGAAATTAAACAAGAACAATATATTCTTTATCTTGTACAAAAAATTGCAATACAGGCAGGTGCGGTTGACAATACACCATACGTACAGAAAGCAAACCACAGTCCTAACCCACCCCAATCTTGTAGTCCACATTTAGACCACAAGGTTTGAGGGAATTGAGGGTGTGTATCCACCTGAGTTCCCGTCTACTAAGAAGATTAGCCCTATTGCCACCTCTTCTGGGCATGGGTATAAAATCAATGATACAGCACCTAAGATCTTTTTCAGTGTGTTTGAGGTCCGTGAAATGTTTAGCTACTGGCAAATCAAGCCGTTTTTTTCTTATGCTCAGGCGATGATTATTAAGTCGTGATTTAAAATCGGTGGTGGTTTCGCCTACGTAAATTAAATTACATGGACATATAAGTACATAGATGATGTAGCTGGAGTCACAGGTTAGATAATGTTGTATTGGATATGTTACCCCAGTTTGTGGATGTACAAAATTTCTGCCTTTCACAATGTATCTGCAGTTTACACAAGATAAGCATGGGAAACATCCTGTGCTGGTTGCTGTCAATGTTGTCTGTCTAGATTTTTTAGAGGTTCCTACATCAGCCCTGACTAGCTGATCTTTAAGGCTTTTGGACCTACGGTAGGACATCAGAGGGGGGGAATGGAATTCTTTTATGTTACTGTGGCATCCACCCAGTATACCCCAGTGACGTCGGATGATGTTCCCTATCATTGTGCTTTGTTCTGAGTGCATGGAGATAAATGGAATTCTAGCTGGCTTTGTCCGGTGTACCTTACTTTTAAGCGTGTCATTCCTATTTAGTTTCTTAACCAATTCTTTTTTGTCATGAAGTAATTGAGAGGGATATCCTCGTTTTCTAAATTTGTTAGTCAACACCTCAAGTGTGGTGTCTAACATATGCTGATCTGAGACTATAGGTCTTGCTCTCAAAAATTGAGAATATGGCAAAGATCTAATCATCTTTTTAGGATGGTTACTGCTGTATGTCAAAAGTGTGTTTCTGTCGGTCGGTTTTGTGAAAAGTTTGGTCTGCAGCTTACCGCCCGACACGAACACACATGTGTCAAGAAACTGCATATCAGTATGGGAGTGCACTAAAGTGAATTGTAGTGCTTTATCGAACCCATTCAGAAAAGTGTGAAAATCAAGTAGTTGTTCAATAGTGCCAGTCCAGATGAGGAAGATGTCGTCTATGTACCGCCACCACGCCATAGCATGCTTGAAGTGGTGGCTTCCATAGACGACATCTTCCTCAAACCGCCGCATAAATATATTGGCGTAAGTTGGGGCCACGTTGGACCCCATCGCCACGCCCTGTTCCTGCACGTAATAACAATCTTGAAAAAGAAAATAATTGGATCTCAAAACAATTTCAAGAAGAGATAATATGAAGTGTTGAGCTTGACTGGTTAAAGAAGATTCATTCAACATGTGTGCAACTGCTGTTAAACCCTTGCAGTGATCAATTGAGGTGTAAAGGGATGTGACGTCAAAAGATGCTAACGTCACACTCTCCACACCTAACAAATTGATCGACTGAAGCTTCAATAAAAAATCAGTGGTATCTTGTACATAGGAACTTCCTCCACATGCAAAGCTGTGAAGTATCTTGTCTAAAAAGATGGCAACATGGCTAAAGATTGAATCAGATCCTGAAACAATAGGACGACCAGGGGGATCGATGAGAGACTTGTGGATCTTAGGCAACACATACAGTACCGGAGTAACTGGATGCGCTACTGTAAGGTAATCCACAAGTCCCTCATCTATGATCCCCGCGTCTAAAGCAATGGTCAATACACTTTTGATTGATTCAGCAACCTTGAATTTAGGGTCAGCATCAATGGGTCTGTAGATGGTGTTGTCACTCAACTGTCTCAATACCTCCGCAATATATTTGCTGGTATCTAATACGACCACCGCTCCGCCTTTATCGGCGGCTTTGATGGTGAGTGCGGGGTCGCATTTTAGTTCTTTAAGAGCAACAACTTCATCAACAGTTACATTGGGATGACTGAAAGGTTGTCGAGAGTGTGTCTCTCTTAATGCCTGTATATCAGACTTAACCGCAGCCATGTATGCCTCAATAGCAGGATCATGAATAACAGGGTTAAAGTTGCTTCCAAGTGAGAGATCGAACATGCCAAGAGATAACTCACTCATCTTGGCATGTCCGATCTCTCCAACAAGGAGCGGATCGGACATGCCAAGATGAGGGAGTTATCTCTTGGCATGTTCGATCTCTCACTTGGAAGCAACTTTAACCCTGTTATTCATGATCCTGCTATTGAGGCATACATGGCTGCGGTTAAGTCTGATATACAGGCATTAAGAGAGACACACTCTCGACAACCTTTCAGTCATCCCAATGTAACTGTTGATGAAGTTGTTGCTCTTAAAGAACTAAAATGCGACCCCGCACTCACCATCAAAGCCGCCGATAAAGGCGGAGCGGTGGTCGTATTAGATACCAGCAAATATATTGCGGAGGTATTGAGACAGTTGAGTGACAACACCATCTACAGACCCATTGATGCTGACCCTAAATTCAAGGTTGCTGAATCAATCAAAAGTGTATTGACCATTGCTTTAGACGCGGGGATCATAGATGAGGGACTTGTGGATTACCTTACAGTAGCGCATCCAGTTACTCCGGTACTGTATGTGTTGCCTAAGATCCACAAGTCTCTCATCGATCCCCCTGGTCGTCCTATTGTTTCAGGATCTGATTCAATCTTTAGCCATGTTGCCATCTTTTTAGACAAGATACTTCACAGCTTTGCATGTGGAGGAAGTTCCTATGTACAAGATACCACTGATTTTTTATTGAAGCTTCAGTCGATCAATTTGTTAGGTGTGGAGAGTGTGACGTTAGCATCTTTTGACGTCACATCCCTTTACACCTCAATTGATCACTGCAAGGGTTTAACAGCAGTTGCACACATGTTGAATGAATCTTCTTTAACCAGTCAAGCTCAACACTTCATATTATCTCTTCTTGAAATTGTTTTGAGATCCAATTATTTTCTTTTTCAAGATTGTTATTACGTGCAGGAACAGGGCGTGGCGATGGGGTCCAACGTGGCCCCAACTTACGCCAATATATTTATGCGGCGGTTTGAGGAAGATGTCGTCTATGGAAGCCACCACTTCAAGCATGCTATGGCGTGGTGGCGGTACATAGACGACATCTTCCTCATCTGGACTGGCACTATTGAACAACTACTTGATTTTCACACTTTTCTGAATGGGTTCGATAAAGCACTACAATTCACTTTAGTGCACTCCCATACTGATATGCAGTTTCTTGACACATGTGTGTTCGTGTCGGGCGGTAAGCTGCAGACCAAACTTTTCACAAAACCGACCGACAGAAACACACTTTTGACATACAGCAGTAACCATCCTAAAAAGATGATTAGATCTTTGCCATATTCTCAATTTTTGAGAGCAAGACGTATAGTCTCAGATCAGCATATGTTAGACACCACACTTGAGGTGTTGACTAACAAATTTAGAAAACGAGGATATCCCTCTCAATTACTTCATGACAAAAAAGAATTGGTTAAGAAACTAAATAGGAATGACACGCTTAAAAGTAAGGTACACCGGACAAAGCCAGCTAGAATTCCATTTATCTCCATGCACTCAGAACAAAGCACAATGATAGGGAACATCATCCGACGTCACTGGGGTATACTGGGTGGATGCCACAGTAACATAAAAGAATTCCATTCCCCCCCTCTGATGTCCTACCGTAGGTCCAAAAGCCTTAAAGATCAGCTAGTCAGGGCTGATGTAGGAACCTCTAAAAAAATCTAGACAGACAACATTGACAGCAACCAGCACAGGATGTTTCCCATGCTTATCTTGTGTAAACTGCAGATACATTGTGAAAGGCAGAAATTTTGTACATCCACAAACTGGGGTAACATATCCAATACAACATTATCTAACCTGTGACTCCAGCTACATCATCTATGTACTTATATGTCCATGTAATTTAATTTACGTAGGCGAAACCACCACCGATTTTAAATCACGACTTAATAATCATCGCCTGAGCATAAGAAAAAAACGGCTTGATTTGCCAGTAGCTAAACATTTCACGGACCTCAAACACACTGAAAAAGATCTTAGGTGCTGTATCATTGATTTTATACCCATGCCCAGAAGAGGTGGCAATAGGGCTAATCTTCTTAGTAGACGGGAACTCAGGTGGATACACACCCTCAATTCCCTCAAACCTTGTGGTCTAAATGTGGACTACAAGATTGGGGTGGGTTAGGACTGTGGTTTGCTTTCTGTACGTATGGTGTATTGTCAACCGCACCTGCCTGTATTGCAATTTTTTGTACAAGATAAAGAATATATTGTTCTTGTTTAATTTCTCGTTATAATTAATATATTTATTAATTTTTTTTTTTCTTCTTTTTTCTTTTTCCTGTAGTGGGTGGGCCACGGTGAATGGAGTGAGGAGATATGAGATGGCTACAATGGACGGCACATCCACACAATAATGGTTTCTATTTACATCTATGCAATGACGGTTCTTGTTTATTAGTATATTCCGCGCCTCTAGATGAGATTGGTGCCTTGGTGGTGACAGCCCGTACCTACATAGCAGGTTGATATGAGGAGATCCCTCCCTATAGGATGGCTGTGTGTGGGCATTGACCGCAGATGCATTGCGATCCCACACTAATCTGTGGGTACGCAGTTGCACTGGGATCATGGATGTGGGTGGCGGCTTTACGGTCGCTTCCCGTATCTGGACTCACCTTGCCAATTATATAGGTTAAAAAGAGCACTTAACTGTGCCCATACCTGTGTGTGTTATAGACTGGCTGCCACCATCTTGGGTATCTGGCAATATAGGCACGATGCCCTTATCCAAGATGGTGTAGGAGACATCAGGAAGTTAATACACAGCTACGGCATCGCATCAACACCGTAACCAGGAAGTACTCTGTAGACGTCATCATGACATGCGCAGTCATGTCGCCGGCACGCCGAACCGCATGTGGTGAATTAGCCGTCCATACCCTATGTCCTCCTTCACCCCCCGTTTGCCTGACCCACACAGTAAGCACTCAGCACTTTATTGATGTATACAGCTGGCACCAATTATATGATAATGAATAATTATGAACTTTTTGATCATTTCTGTACACTCTGGTGAATAACGTCTGTATGTTTTAATTAATTATTCAATCGATTATTTTTTGCACTGATTCTTTATGAAATAATCTATGGACATGATGTCTATATTGTATTTTTAAGTCAATTAATTCACTTAATACGAATTATGTACACCTGTGTTGAACATTGATTGTATTGATTTGCACTAGTATATATGCTTGGCACTTTATCTGTACACATTGCTTGAGAAAGGCTCACACATTGAGCCGAAACGTCGCTTGTCCCATATGGGTAATTAAAGTATTTTTCATTTTTTTACTTGATGGAGTGCTGCCCTCTTTTGTTATTTATATATATATATATATATATATATATATATATATATATATATATATATATATATATATATATATATATATATATATACATACACATACATACATATACACACACGCAACGGGGTCAGTTCGGAGCGACTAGGATATGTCTGAAGGTCCTCCATCCGGATCTTCTGTAGAACCTTGGAAAGGAGGGAAGAAACACGTGGGGGGGAAACACTCCCACCAAGAAAAAAAGGTGGGAAGCTTTTGTGAAGATACTGTTAGCACACCCGGACCAATGAAAGAGTCCCTGTAGGAGGAAGAATGTGAAGCCACCAAATGAATGGAAAGCCAACAAATGAATACCCCTTGTAACGCAGGTGTGGGAAGGTAGCAACGTAGGAACCACCCAGGCATACAGGGTGACTATGAACCATGAGCCAGAGGAGGAAATAACAGAAGAATAGGCTAGGTTTAAGTCCAGTCCATAACCTGTCTAAGACCGAAGGAAAACAGAAGTAGCCAAGGATCAAGTGGCCATGCAGAAAAAAAAATTCTGCCTGAGAAAGAAGCCAGGCAAGGGAAGTCACACTGCATTGCTAGCCCCATACCCCAGCAGAGGAGGGGGCCCAAGCATGTAGTGGAAATGTAATAATGCTCCCACAGTGTTAGCCAGCACTTGCCCCGTCAGCGCAAAACCGAGGGGGAGGCCCGATACTATCCGTAGAAGCCACGTGCCACACTGCCCCAGTTACGTGGAACTAATCTTAAAAACTCTACCAGGAAGGGTGCTGAACAGGAGCAACTGCCAAGCTAGCTCCAGGGTAGGACCCCTACCAGAGGGGGATGCCCCACTGCAGCGACCATGAACTCTAACATTAACGAAAAGCTGCACCTGTGGAGAAAAACAAGCTGTAGGAGCTAAACCAGAGTTGCCAGCATAACCACTTCCCCAGAGAAGGGGGAGTGGTGGATAGAGAATACTGAGTCCGCTGGAACGTACTAACTAGATATGCGCAACGGAGTATGCATTACGTATTGACGGGGACAATATCAGGACCGACTAGAGCAACAGAGGCCTATGGAGATGGGGGTCTGTAGGACACACAAGTGATGCTAGGAGCCCCCTGGGAAGACAGAGGATGTTATAATCATGCACGAAACCAGCACCAAAAGAAGGATGCAATGAGGAATAGCCACCGTATCCACTGGTGGCACCCATATAGCACTAGGGTAAGAGTGCCGGCCACCTGCGACTGTTGCCACACCCCCTTCGAAATAAGCAAAGGCACCTATAGCCGTGGTGCCGCAGAATTGTAGCATCTGAATATGTTTAGTTGTTCCCCGCTAGTGGATCACTAGCAGAAGGGGGAAATGCGACAGAAAGCACGGTGATGTGCAACACTCCGCCTATGGAAGGATAGCGCGGAGTACTGGTCAGAGCTAGGGAGAATACCCCACCTATGAAGTGTGTCTGAGCATGATTTAGGGAGGAAGAGCGAAGGAGAGGAAATATTTGAGGAGAAACATCCTGCTGCGGTTCGCTTGTGTGTAGGACTACTCTTCAGAATCTCGCCCCTGGCAGCTGTGGACTGCGCAGACGGGGACTTATCAACCAAGCCACCCGAGGGTGGAACGGGAACTCCCAGAGGTCTCTCCACCGGATTGCGAAGGAGGTGCATTAATCAACCAAAGAACCCCAAAGGGTGGATGGGAGGTTCCAGCGGACCCCACTGGATTGTGCAGGTGGAGAATAAATAACCAACAACCCAGGAGGGCGGATTGAGAATCCCAGAGGTTCTCCACTGTATGGCGCAGGTGGAGAATTATCAACCAAACGGCCCCGGAGGACGGATTGGGATCCTGCAGTGGTCCTTCACTAGATTGCGCAGGTGGAGAATCATCAACCAAACTGCCCCAGACGGCGGATTGGGAACTATGCAAGGTCCCCCTTACCCGAGATAGCACACGGCCCAGTGTGGGACCACACAGACCGGGTGGCCCTGCGGCTGAGGAGGGGGACCCGTATGGACACACATTTCCTTTACTTTCAATTACTATCATTATTATTTTTTAACTAGGAAGCCGGCCTCTATGACAAAAAGCAAAATCCTCCATGCATGCACAGTGTAATTAGGGGAGAGCCCCAGATAATCAGGTGCCAGCCTAAGAATGGTGGGTGGCCATGAAAGGTTAAGGCAGTCTCGAGACCGGTGGCTCAGCAGGTATCTGGGGGAGGGGGAGAAGGGCGGGAAGAATTCGCACCAGAGTGCCCCCTAGGGACAGTTGCACCAGGTTCATGTCAGAGTCCGAATCAGTGATCCCCATTCGAACCGAATCTCTCCAGGGAGGAAGGATGCGTGTGAGCGTGACCCTGGGGAGGAAGGGTGGGGGTGCGGAGGTGACCGAGGAGGAAAATATCCTGCTTTGGGCCGCTTGTGCGCAGTTCAACCTCTCAAAATCTCGCCGGTGGCCGTCGCAGGATGCGCCGGCGGGAACTATCAACCAAACTACCCAGGGGTGGAATGGGAATTCTAGAGGTCACTCACCGGATCGCGCAGGCGGTGCTTTATCAACCAAATGACCCCGAAGGGTGGATTGGGAAGGTCCGGAGATGCTCCACTGGAGTGCGCAGGCAGTGCTTTATCAACCAAACAACCCCGAAGGGTGGATTGGGAAGGTCCAGAGATGCTCCACTGGAGAGCGCAGGTGGAGAAATATCAACCAAACGACCCCAGAGGTTGATTAGGAACTATGAGAGGTCCTTTATGAGGGACAGGACATTTTTTTTTCTTTTTTAAAGAAACTGGGATTCCCAGTCTTAAGTGGGCAGGAGGCAGGAAGGTGTTAAATTCTTCAGATTAGAGCACCTGCACTGCATATATAAATGGCAGATAATCCTTTGTCAGCCCCAAGAGGTGACTGGCCAGGAAGTGGTTAAAGCTGACTAAGGACTGGGGGCGGGGCTCAGCGGGCTCCTGGAGGAGGAGGAAGCTAGGCGTGAAAGTTGCGGCCTACGAGTCCGCAAAGCCGGGACCTAAGGTTTTGGAGTACTGCCGGAACATAGAGGGATCGAAGCGGTGGGCCGGAACAAAGCCGGAGTAACAGGTAGGCCCAATAGAAGCCGGGGTCTAAATTATCATGCACCCGGCTACCGCGCATGCATAAACGTTACGGAGCGGCGCGCATAGCTCTTGAAAATGGTGAATCATGGGGCTAGAAACAGGGAGTGGGAAGCCTCCTGCGCTCCCCTCCCTGCCTGTGTCCGATAAGAGCAGACGCTAGGTCCACAGTGGAGCGCTCGGCCACCTGCTGTGATAAACAGCGCCCGCCAGGGGGATATGGAGCATTAACCTCCTATGCGCCCAAGTAACCAGGGGGAGGAGAGGGAAGGTCTATAGAGGTCCTGGGCTACCATAAACTGTGCCCGTTTCCTGTGGGGGGGGGGGGGGGGTACACCTACTTAACTAGTCCTGTGTACTCACGTACTCACCTATCTTTCTCCTCTTCTCTTCACCCTCCCTAAGCGTACCTGCAAGGTCACCTTTTCCAGCAGGGTCACCTCCTCAGCAGCTGGCACCGGAGTGGCAGAAGTCTGGCATGGCGGGAGGGTATTCTTCTTTGGCAGACCTAGGTGACCCCTTGGCTGGCGGAAAGCAGGGGAGATGGACTGCCCTGGTCCTCCTTTTGCTTCTGTGGGGAGGTGAGTGGTGGATTCTCTCACCGGTCTTGCTCCCCGGGACAACTGAGAGGCTGGGCAACTCTGCCCAACTTAAAAGGAAAAAGGAAGAATCCATTAAGGAAGCCGCCCTGCATAAGGCAGGGAGGTCTGCGTCCTACGACACTAAGCTAAAAACTGACATGCTCTCTCCAGGCTGTTAGGGGGTATAGCCTGCAGGGGAGGAGCCAAGTCTTTCTTTCAGCCTAGTGTCTCCTCCTAGTGGCAGCAGCAAGCTATACCCACGGTCCTGTGTCCCCAATGATACCAGCGAGAAAACATGATTTTCTAAAAATGCTCTTATTGTGTAAAACTTAATTTTTTAAATAAAAAATAGACATATCTGGTATCGCCGCGTCCGTAACAATTGGCTCTACAAAAATATCACATGAATAGTGTAAAAAAAAAAAAAAAAAAAAAAAAAAACATTTTTTTGCCAAAACTGTTTGTCACCTCACAAAAAACATAATTATAATCAATCAAAAAGTAGTATGTACCCCAAAATGGTAGCAATAAAAAAAAAAGTCACCTCAGATTAAGAGCTAAGAATATGGCCACTTTCAGACGAGCGAATTCCATGCATCGGACTCTGTGTGCGTCTGCAGTAGCTCCTGATAGGGTCACATAGCATTATATTGACTTATGATGCTGTGTAACCCTTCAGGTTGCTGCCAGTGTTATACAATACATCCCAAAACTGTAAGGGTTACATAGCATCACAAGTCAATATAATGCTATGCGACCCGTCAGTGCTGGGAGGTCAGGATGGGAGCTTCCACATACTCACGCTGCAAGTCTGGAGTGTGGAACAAGCTCATCTGAAAGAGGTCATGAACAGGTCATCCAGAGCGACAAATGCTCTTTGCAATTGGTCGACACTCCGGCCATGAGATGAGACTCTTACACTTGGAAGCACCGTCAATTAACTCAAAATTCCAAATAAATATGGGGTTTCAGGACTGAACACTTTTAAAGCAAGTGTTGTGGGAGCTGACCTTTATACAAAGTGTTCTATACTTTTCATTAAATAAGCTCCAGTTAATAAACCATGGACATCTAGGTTACTTTTCTGCTTCCCTGACATAATGAGACATGCCGCAAGAATTACCTTTGAATTTATCATCGAGCCGATTCTGGAAGCTGGTGTATCTCAGAGCATGTATCCACGGCCGTACATCGTGCTGTTTACAGGACCTCAAAGCTTCACTGAAAAGTGGAATCTGACAGTCCTAAGAGAAACCATATTAGAGTCAACTTAGTGACCAAGACTGGAATAATGTAAATAAAGTCACAGACGCTGTATGACAATACCAGACACCATACGTTTACTTACTATATAAAATCAAGTTATTTAACATGAAAAGGCAGATACCATAGAAGCAATGCTTACCTCAGTCGTAAGTCTGCTTGACACCGTGCTCTCCAGAGACGATGCACAGTACAACTGCAAAGTCCCTAAAACTGGAAGTGACTGGGATATAGTCAGCGTGGAGAGTCTTACTGGTCCCATGGCTATACGGGCTGTTTGCTTCAAGTGTTTTGTGAGATTTCTATAAACCAGTGTATAATGAAATCAAATTAGTTTGTTTTGATTAGATACAATTGAAAAGCAATTTAAAGAAACACTAAACCTAGAAATTAAAGGGGTTTTCCAAGACTTTATAACTGAAGAGTTCAGTTAAGAAGGCAGTAAAACAGAAGCATTCTCACAGCTTTTCCTAGGCCGTGTGACGTCATGCTCATCTGTCATGTGGCCTAGGCATAGCTAAGCCCAATTGAAGTGAATTGGGAGTGCAATACCAAGCATAGCCACTGTTAGGCGCTGTGGTTGGTAAGCTGCGAGAAGGCCGCTGTGCTCACAGGAGCGCCGATACCTTCTGAAACAGCTAATTGGAAAGGTTCCTGGGTATTAGACGGCTAACTATTAGATACTGATGACCTATCCTGAGGACTTTATTAAAAAATACAGTAGGTTTCTTTAAATATCTTTCTGTAATATGAGAGAAAATAGGCCCAAAGAAAAGGAAGATATATTAAAAGGGGTTGTGCAGTGGGTTTATACTGATGACCTATTCTTAGGACAGATCAATATCAAACCGGTGGGTGTCCGACTCCTGAGCTGGCTGAAGAGGCGGCAGCGCTCGTGCAAGCACGGCTTCCTCTTCAAGATCACACTGCGCATTCTCTTGCTTGTAGATGGCGCAGAGTAATTACAGCTGCTCATCCAATTCACTTGAATGAGACCAGCACTTGTAATTATTGACAAGCACTGTAATCTTGGAGAAAAGCTCACTGACTAGCGCTGCCTGCTCTTCAAACAGGATATCAGGCGGGGTGTCGGGCATTGGAACCAAACCAATCAAATAACCTATCCTGAAAAATAAAATACATCACAGACTGAGGAAACGAAACACGCTTTTCTTACTCGGAGATGGCTTGCCATTTCTGTTCTTGCTCTGGTTCGCTCAGAGCCAAACTCAAGCACACAGAACTTCTAAGCAGCTGAACCTCAATACACTTCTGAAGTTCTCTTGGATCAGGACTAAGCAGACTGGGAAGGAGCTTCTTCATGTCTAAGAAGAAAGGCAGAGTAAAATGGGATGTCTTTCAGATGCAAAAACACAAGCCACAGAGGTTATGAATCAAAGGTAAGAAGAAAAAAAATTAAAATAAATACAGCTTCTAGTGTATAGTACAGAAATGACACTGGCTGATGAGCTCCCCCCACTTATCAATGGGCGTCCCCAAACCCCCTTTAAAAGCCAAGTTTTTGTTCACTACCAGGTCCATACAGAATAGTCTGGCCTAAGGCTATAAATGTATTGTGACAACCATTGACGTATACATGCCATCCGAAGTACAAGAGCTACTCTAACTATACCTGGTCCTTTAGTCACATCAGTTAGTCAGGAACACTGTTTTGTAGAGAGCTAAGAATTTTACCTATTTTTTCCTTAAAGCCACCATTTGCTAGATTTAGATTTTCCCCAGGCAGTAATTCCAGTTGTTCTGCACATTCAAGATACTCCCCATACTCAAAGCTGCTTAGAGACCTGTTAAATAAAAAAATGCAAGAATTAAAATAGTTCACAGTAAATTAAAAGACAACAATTCTATTCCAGAAGCAAACATATCACTTAAAATTTGGTTAAACTGAATTTGTCATCAGAACATAAACTTGTGTTTAAATCACTTTTTTTATGACGATTATGTTTTCAATTTTCCATGTATTCCATATATTTAAAAACTATAAAATCCAGCATTTTTTGCACTGGCCACTATGTCTAATAATTGGGGCCCTGTAATGATATCACCTCTGTGCATAGATAAGACAGGATCCACCAGTCACAATAGGCGATTGTCACATCTTATGTATTCTTCCCTTGTACAATGACCTATGCACAGGTCACAGAGCATGCCCAGAAAACTCTCCCATAGAAGTCAGTGAGGTCTCCTACTGACCATTGTGTCTATGGCCCATGGGGCTGCCGTAAAGCAATTTTCTTAGGCTACTTTCACACTTGCGTTTGGTGCAGTCACGGATCTGCACATATGGATCTGCACCGATAATACAACCGCATGCATCCGTTCAGAACAGATCTGTTTGTATTATCTTTAACATTGGCTGAACTGATCCGTCTTGAACACCATTGAAAGTCAATGAGGGGGGCGGATCCGTTTTGCATTGTCAGTGAAAACGGATCTGTCCCCATTGACTTACATTGGAGACAAACTGATGTATTCTGAACAGATCCTTTTCCATTCAAAATGCATTAGGGCTGAACTGATCCGTTTTGGAACGATTGTAAGAGCCCTGAACGGATCTCACAAACAGAAACCAAAACGCCAGTGTGAAAGTAGCCCTAATGCTTTCAAAATGCTGTTAAGAACAGCTCAGGCAAGATGGCCGCCCCCATAATCATGTTCAGCAAATAGAATAAAAAAAAATTACAATCAGAAAATAAAAAGAAAATTAGAAAAAAAGGAGATGTGCTACTATCTGATTTTGGTGACACATTTCCTTTAAATCACTTTTGTGCATTGTTTGCCAGATGAAATTTTAAAGAGGACCTGCCACCACAAAATGCAATCCAATTGGCATGCACCATGTTACAGAGCAGGAGAAGCCGAGTGGATTGAAATATATTTCTGTGGGAAAATATTCAGTAAAACTTGCAATTTAAACATTTATATCTTTGCTTTTTCCACCTCCTGTGAACAGCTATTGGTATGGGGAGGAGGTGATAACAGTGATTGATGGCATGGTGTATACAAGTGTGCATAGAGATAGCCGTCAGTCACTGATAACCCCACCTCCCTGTACCAATAGGTCTTCACAGGAGGTAGAAAAAGCAAAGATATAATTTTATAAGTCCCAGGTTTTACAACCAGTTTCCCACAAAAATATAGTCATCGCCTGCACTACAACATAGTGATTGCATTTTGTGGTGACAGGTCCTCTAACTTTAATGAGCTATTAAGAGTTGGGCACACCATTGATAGATGCAGGAGTTCCTCGGCCAGCCTGGTGTCCTTAATCATAAGTACACAGTCTTCAGAGCTTTTCTTACTGAAATCCTAACTGGTCCAACAGAGGTGGTCATATACCTTAGAAAGCTAGTTCTCCCCCCTATCCACATGCATGCTCAACTAAGCCAAGCCTGAATGTGTTCTCAATGGAGAGAGTGGAATAACCTGATGACAGACTAATCTCCCACGAGAGCAAAATATCAAGCATGTTAAGAATCGGACAATTGGATTCCCCCTATTCCACAATGAACAGTCATAATGTAATAACATGCAGGAGACAAACACGCTATCGAACTCACTTAATATAATTGAAGTCAGTTTTCATGTTAATACAGCTTCCCAATGCTCCTTTCTTCAAGTCATGCATGCTGTTCTGCCATTCCTGGACTGCAGCCCAGTCAGCTATTGAAATGTAGCACTCGCATGCCTTATTGCCCAAGTAGTTGACGACTTCAGGGAGAGGATCACTAGGTTTCGACAGGACTGTTTTACGGGCATCTCCTGAAAAGGAGACACGTCTTATAATTCAGCATAGTTACCGTAATGAACAAGGCTTAAAGAGACTTATACTCGGATAGGTCATCAGTATAAAAATCTCAGAAAACCCTTATAAGACCCCCATACATATTAATGTACTGTCGGCCAAACTCATTGAGACAGTCTGGTTCAGCTGACCGTCTAAGGTGTGTGTGTGTGTGTGTGTGTGGGGGGGGGAGGAGCTCCCAAATCTCCCCCGATAGTTGATGTCAGGGAGAGAAGGATCGGTCCCATCCTTTTGTTCTTCCAGGAGATAAGCCGCAGCCAAAAGTGTCAGTGGCTTTCTCTTCTCTCCACATTGAATACACATACACTTTCGTCTCAGCTGAATGTGTATGTGTATGGCAGAGCCAGGAGAAAGTTGGAGAGACAGCTGCCAGCCTAACGTATTTTTGGCCAACAGCTATCGAATATGTGTGGGCGCTTTAGGTTGCTGAGAAAAAAAAAAAAAAGAACATTTTTGAATGCAGAAAAGTTACCAGACTGCAGCGTAACCAAGATGTCTGAACAGCAAATCATCTCGATGCAATACATACCATTAGCATGCTTAGGGCTGGCAGATGTGCTGTTCGAATTTGCCAGTTTCAGAACAGCCTTATCAAATCCTGAGGTGCTGCAGTCTACCCCAGTCATAGCACATAAGTGTTCCTGATATTCCACCGCCGCTTTCTCAAACCTGCCAGACAAAAACTGGTCAGAAACCAATGACAAACAGAACACTTCCTATTTCTATGCAGAACAGAGATCTTATTTCCCAAAAGACTACAGATCACCAGTCATTTATATTCATGTTAGTGCATCTTCCACTGTTTACTAGCCACTCGCATCCATTTATTAGCTTTGCGCCCATTAGGACAGAGCCCATCATCAGTGGCTGTCTGCTACCAACAGACAACTCAATGGGGAGATTTATCAAACTGGTGTAAAGGAAAACTGGCTTAGTTGCCCAAAGCAGCCAGATACCATACTCAGCGGGGTGTGTATACCTGTTATAGGAGCCCAGGCATGCCTTCTGACGGGCCCAAGCCTCCTCTTCACTTGTTCCCTGTACCTCCCCTTGCTCCATCCAGCCATCCGCCTTTCACTGTGACGTAATGATCCTCCTTCAACTCCGGCCGGCGGGTTAGCAATCCCTTGGAGAAATCAACCGTCTGCGCTTGTGCACTGAATGCCCTGTGGTGGGCATCAGCCTCACTACACTGCGCATGTGCTAAGCAGCCAAGGAAGATTGTGATGTTGCAGTGGAGGGGACGGGCGTGATGGAGCATGGGGAGGTACAGGGAACAAGTGAAGAGGAGGGCTTGAGCTCTGGCAGAACGCATGTCTGGGCTCCTATGACTGTCACCTTGAGACCATATTTGCATATGAATCAAATTATTTTTCTGCACTTCGAAAATACACAGTATTCTAAGGTACGTTTTTAATTGTATTGGGCAGCACTATGTAGCCTTGGCTTGGGTTACACATAGGTTAGCTGACAGACTCCCTTTAAACAGAACTAAGGAAACAAAACCACACCATGCAGGTAAAAGTACCTTCCATCTGCTTGCAGGGCCACGGAATTGATCCAAGAGAGACTTTTTCCAGCCACTGCTGAAGACCATACAGCAAGTCCCTGTATAGCTTCTGGGCACTGAAGTTCACAAAGGGCTTCCACCACCATCATCACAGTCAGCTCAAATTCTGTTCCCTTTACAAATATAAATATATAGTTAGGCTGTGAACATATCTGTCTATCCTAGGACAATGGCTGCTTTATGTATTACCTGGGGGGCACTGTTATTCTTCATCTCAGAGAGCAAGTCAAAGCCATGTCTGACTGTTACAGCGGGCTGGCCAGCTAACAATCCTACTCTCATGATGGCAATTCGGATACGAGTGAGCCAGTCTTGGCACGTTTGTCGGTTCGTATAGAAGAAGGTTCTGATGACCTTTGGGAGAAAAAAAATAAATAAATGAAGATTTAATTAAGCTTTCAACGCGTTTGACACTGCACAAACTAAGCAATAGAATATGAATACCTTGGGTGGGGAGGTTAAGGCATTCGCACATCCTTCGTAAGCATTGTACATCAACTTGTCAAGGTTCTCTAAATACTGTAAGAGAAGCACTAGACGCAACTGGTTATTGGCATGCCCTTCATCGTTGTCTGCAGTCGTCCACTGGCTAACATCCTGGTCTGGATTCAGAGTGTGAGCAGCCAGGCCTCGGATAATACCTTAACACAAAAGGAAATTTCAGTCAAAGAAAAATAAATAGAAGTAGATAAGAAAAAGAAAAAATATCTAAATATATATATAAAAAAAAAAAAACAACCTATATAGACATGAAACCCTGGGAGTCATTTATGAAGCTGAAATACGCCCATATTAGATGTACTTCAGGCGCAAATTGAGACTTCTCCCTGCTCACACCAGGTCTAAAATAATGGGCGTGGAATGGTCTAAATGTAAGTCTAGCGCCTCTTCAAAACTTCAGGGGATCCACCGCCAGCTATGGGGGTTTATTAAGAACAGCGTCTAAAATGCCGGTCTTAATAAATGTGCCCCTCTCATCTAACATTCATAACCACTACAAACCTTCAATTGTTTGGAACGTATCTTGGGCTCTTCCTAGAGGTGTCCGTAACTTTGACAGGACAGTGAACTGAGCTGCTTCCCATAGAACCCACTGCCAGAGGACAGCCTCAGTCTTCAGCAGGTTTCGAGGAATGAGTGAAGAGTCTTGCTTCTCCAGTCTCTGGCAGCTGTAGAACAACCTCTCCAGCCAGTTCTCCTTCCTATTATAGAGAATTAAAGCATAACTAAACTCACCCTGAAGGAAGTGAGTAGACTTACTGACAAGAGCTTATGCCACCATCATTTCAGGCCAGAGGGTTGGAAAAATGGAAGCTCGCTGATAAGACTCGTGTTTTTTCCCAATCAAGAATACAATAAAAAAAAGATTTTTAAACAAATAAGGCTATGTTCACACAGCCGAGTATTCACCCTCCAATTTCAGTGTCACGTAGTCACTCGTGGTTTAGCCCCATTGAATGGAGTTATACTGAGAGCAGACTCCAGCCACGGTTTCCGTGTAAATTCTCAGAACAGTCAGGTAAACCACACGTAAATAAGGCGTGGCTGTATAAACTGCGCCGCAGACTCCCAGTGATGACAGATCTGGGCTGAAATCTGTAGCAAAAATCTGCTTTGTAAAGACAGCCTAAGGGCTTGTTCACATGACTGTATGGCTTTTTCAGTGTTTTGCGGGCCGTTTTTAACAGATCGGGTTTTCCGTATGGCATATACAGTAATTACATAGAAAAAAAAAAATTGGGCTGGGCATAACATTTTCAGTAGACTGTTCCGCAAAAACAGAAGACATACAGAGTACATTCCGTATGTGTTCCGTTTTTTTTGTGGACCCATGGAATGCGATTTGCAGGCAATAATAGGACATGTTCCATTTTTTAACGGAATGCATGCAGTACATTCTGTTATTTTTTTGGCGGAACCATTGAAATGAATGGTTCCGTATACGGAACTAAAATGAGGGGGGGGGGGGGCTCAAATTCAGCCTCATTTGACTGTGAAAGCTTTCCAGATCTGGGTCCAGATGCAGAGGATAATTTCTGCCGTGGACCCTGCAGTTGCTATGTGCAGATGTTGGGTATTTCACACTATGCACTGAAAACTATGAAACCTAAAATCAACAACAATCCTTCAACACGACACTGCTGCAGATGTGAAAACCCACAACATTGCTTTAATTTCTTCAGGGAATTTTCTCACTAGAGGTCGATGAATTACCAGTTTCGCAGCACTGAATCCACATGGCAAATCCGCTTTGTCTAGACTCATGTCTAACAGCATAATAACATAACACTGACAAATAAGTTACACAAGTGACCCAAAGGCCTAAACACAAAACCATTCAGTTCCAGATTCATCCCTTCAGACTTACCCAGATCTATGGAAGCTCCCATACAGTATAAAACTGATGACATCAGAAAAATCTTGTGGATGAAAAGTGTTGCTGGGAGATTTGTTCATGTGGATTCTCACTGCACAGGAGATTTCCTGCATTTCCGTGTGACTTGTATTCCTTTTGAGAAAGTGGTTGGGGTGGGGGGAATTTAAAATTACTTATGTAATGCAAATGACCAGATCAGTTTTTTAAAGCAGATAGAAAGGTAATCAAGACAGACCAGTGACTTATAAATTAAACCATCAAACTTCTGCTATTTATTTTTTTACATCAAGAATGGTGCTGCAGACCGCGCTATTCTAGCTTTAAAGGGGTTGTGTCACTTCTGCAAAAAGCATTAATCATGTAGAGAAAGTGGATTCAGTAAGATATTGCAATACTTGTACGATAGGTCAGTGTCCATGCAAGTATGCATTTCAAGAACAGAAGCAATGGCAATACAAAACAAAGCAAGGTAACCATTATGTGGTTCTTCTAAAGACTTGGCAGTTAGCAGAACGTACCTTAACACAATGTCTAAAGGAATAGACTTCAAAAGCTTTCCGAATGCTTGCCTGATCCGTGTTCCACTTGACACAAGTTGCACACGACACACATCAACACACCTGCAACAATAAAATATGAAATTACATTAAAGGGGTTGCCCCACCTCGGCCTTTCATGGTAGAGATGGGAATAACCCCAGTAAGGGTCCATTCACACATCCGTATGTGTTTTGCGGATCCGCAAAACACGGACACAGGCAATGTGCATTACGCATTTTGCGGACCGCACATCGCCAGCACTATAATAGAAAATGCCTAATCTTGTCCGCAATTGTGGACAAGAATAGGACATGATGTATTTTTTTATTTTATTTTTTCCTTCGGGAACGGAAGTGCGGATCTGCACAGCACATAGTGTGGCCCGATAGAAATGAATGGGTCCGCAATTCCGTTCTTCAAAATGCGGAACAGAATTAAGGACGCGTGAATTGACCCCAAGCGTCATCCAAAAAACAGCCGGCGCTCTGCTGTTTCCGTAAGTCCCATCACAGTGAATGGTAGCTACACAAACTATGAAGGAGCATGGCTTTCTGCGCAGCTCTCAATCACTGATCTAGGAGTCACAGAATCAGAGGGGAACCAGTTGCTTAATTCCACTTCCCCTGGCCACCACCATGACCATGAAAGGCAGAGATGGGACAACTTATTTATTAAGCCATATTATTCTTGGTTATTTCTCCCCTCCCCCCCCGATAAACAAATGAAAGGCACACATCAACCTTGACACGAAAACGTAGAAATACCTACAACTGATGTCATCCATGTACTTAGACTTACATTGGTATCCAACATTGTACCCCGACAATATGACTTAAAATTGTAATGTGCTCAATAAATGGGATTTTTTTGTATGCCTACTGGGGGACACAGCGACCACCCAGTTTTGCTGGATTTACAATGGGCACAAAGCTTAGCGGTTCTGACCAATCTAGAGTTTTCTCAACTTTTATGGTTTATCTGCTGTTGGCCTCTCCTGTTGCTTGTGTAATTAATTAGCTCAGTATCTGCAGGAGGGTTATATCTGATGGGAGGAGCTAACACTTTTTTCACTTCGTGTCACCCCCTAGTGGCAGCAGCTATACCCTCAGTCTTCCAAGTACCGCAATGATTTGCTGGGGGACACAGACGACCATGGGAAGTTCCAAAGCGCTCATGCTTGTTGGCAGGTTAAACTCTACTGGTGGTCTGTCTGGGTCATCCAGAGTGTTTCCATTACCTCACGTAACCACTGCTCCCAATACCCCCTGACAGCTAGGTCAAAACAGCATAGATGGCAGACAATTCGTTAAGACGAGCATCCTGCTTCCCTCAGTCCAATGAGAAGCCCTCTCAAACTCTGTCAACTGGGCAAAAAGAAGCACACTACCCCAAAGTAGCCTCTGACAGCCTTTTTATAAGATAGCGGGGGAAGCACTTCTACACCCTTTTGTTGCAAGACTCAGTGTCTTGAGAGCACACCTGTAGTAATTTACATATCTGCATGCAGAATTTTAAAAGGCAATATGAAATTTCTACCTGGATTTGCCAACGAGTGTATATGACAAGTGAGCTAGTCCTTTACACACATACCTATGCAGCAAGTCTTCTGGTAGTGATGATGCTACAACATGGAGGCTGTTACAAGATTGTAAGCTGATAGTCACATCTTCAGAAAGGGCTAAAAAGCGGAAAATCATTAATATTTGTCAATAAAGACCTGATCTTTAATAAGAAAAATAATTAGTTTGTAGAAGTGGAAACACAGGCTTACTATTTTCCAGCAGTCCTTTGCAGAAATTGTGAAAGGATGGCAGTGAAAATAATGGAGCGTATGTGTCCGATTTCTTCATGAGGACAGCCACTTCCATAGCCCAGCTCATCAACAATCTCCTAAGACGAAAAGAAAAATAAACTCATTAGATACCAGTGGGTTATCTACATATGAAGGAAAAATAATACAGAAGAAACCTTCTCTACATTACATTTCCACACAGAAAGGTTAGAGGGATTGTATGACAACATAATCTATCTATAGACTATGCATGGTAATGTAGTTCACCCGCTTCCCTCTTTTTAAATCTGAACTTTGCATTAATGGGAGTTTGTCAACAGAAAAAGTACTGTTAATCTATATGTAAGTGAGCAGTCACCAAGGGATGGTCTAAGCCACTCTGTTCCTCCGCCAGCCCCTTCCACTCCATCCTGATCGACAGGGTCAGGGTCCTGTACAGTCATCACCCCTGGCCATGTCAATCAGGGAGAAAGAGGTGCTGGAGGAGCAAGAGTACACAGCGTCTTGGGCCCACCCTCGGTGCACTAAAATGCTCATTTACACATGGACTAAAAACGAGATTTTTGTATAACTTACCAGTAAAATCTCTTTCTCGCTCTTTCCTTGGGGGACACAGAAGACCTTGGGTATAGCTCATCTCCATAGGAGGCGTGACACTAAGTGAGAACTGTTAAGCCCCTCCTCCACAGCTATACCCTCAGCCTGGAGAGAGAGACTGCCAGTTGCGTGTCCAAGCAGTGAGAAAAGGCAAAGTCCAAAAGTGGAACCAACAAGCCAACTACCCAACGGGTAAAACAAACTCTGAAACCGTGCAGAGAAAAACAAAGAATGGGTGGGTGCTGTGTCCCCCAAGGAAAGAGCGAGAAAGAGATTTTACTGGTAAGTTATACAAAAATCTAGTTTTCTCGCCCAATTTCCTTGGGGGACACAGAAGACCTTGGGACGTTCAATAGCAGTCCAAGAGGGGAGGGACCACAGCACCAAGGCAAGGCACCCGAAGGCATCAAGAAACCGCCGCCTGCAGACCAGGCGGCCCAAGGCAGCATACGCCGAAGCCCCAGTGCGCACCCTGTAGAACTCGGCAAGGTGTGCAAGGAAGACCAGTAACCGCCTTGCACAAATGCATGGCCGAAGCCTTATGCCTCCGGCCCAGGAGGCACCGACCGCTCTGGTGAAATGAACGGTGACACCAAAAGCAGAACCCTGCCCGTGGTGCGGTAACCACAGCAATAGACACTCAGAGAGCGAAGGAAAGCCACCCTGGAGGCCGTCAACCCTTTGCGCGGACATCCCGGAAACACAAGAGACCGAACGCCGACTAGAGTCGGAGATCTCCAAGGAACAACTGCAAACCCAAACAATCTCCAAGCGGTGAAGCGCCCGTTCCCGGAGACGGGAAGGGGATGACCAAGCCTCGTAGATAAGAAGGCAGATACCACCCTCAGAAGGAAGGGACGGGATGGAGAAACAGCCCTGTCCTGGAAAAGGACAGAAGGCACAGAACACGAAGGGCCACCCCTCAGGCACCCGCCAGACATGATGGCAACAGCAAACACAACTGTACAGGACAGAAGGAGTAGGGAGAACTTCTACAACGGCACCAAGGGAAAGAGTGGAGCGCCAAGAGCTCAGTGTGTAATTCCCAGGACGGTACCAGGGAACGGTACAGAGGAACCAAAGAGCCACTCTGTGGAAGAAGGTCAGGACAGGCCCAGGAGTGCCAGAAAAAACGCTGCAAGGGGAAGGACAGCGCCGACACTTGACACTTCAAGTAACAGAGTCCCAGTCCCAGGGTCAGGCCGGACTAGAGAAAGACAGAACCAAAGGGAGAGAAAAGCAGAGTGGGGGAATGCCCCGCTCACCACAAACCCAGGCAAGAACCCTAAGTCCGACAACCGAACCTGGACGAAGCACAGTCGGGAGCGAACACTAGCACGCTCGCAGGAATCGCCTGGCAAGCGGGAGAAAACCCAATGTCATCAGGCGCAGACCAGTAACATGGCCCAAGGGTCGGAAAAAAACTGTCTCGTCGGCCCCTGAACAACATAGTCCCGTATCCAACCGGAGTGGGGGAGCAGAAGGACAGACGGAAGAAACTGGAAGGGTCCGCCCAGCAGCCAACAGATGCCAGGACAAGCCAGGCCAAGTCCAAGTCGACGTAGCCACCACAGGAAGGAGTTCTACAGTCCTGGTGGGATCAAAGGACAAACGTGACCGAAGGGTAGTCCTCCCAAGTTACCGAAAAGGTAAGTCCAGCAGGACCATATGCCCAGAATGGAAAGGCAATCTGCACCCAGCGGAAGGACAGAATGCAATAGGCCCGGCAACAGGCACACAGCTAGTACTGCCAGCGAAAACGAGGGAGACGGTACGAGACCACAAGTAACGCCAGAAACATCCAAGTGAACAACCATGCTCACCCCCGAGGGGGAGGGGGCAATGACGAAACAGCCTCTGAGGCCTGGCCGGTGCAGAAGCCACCTCGGAGTGACAAACTCAGAGAGGAAGCCAAAAAAAACCGAGCCGGCGAGGAAAAGCAGCCGAGACAGAGGCCGGCATAACACCCTCCAAACCGAAAGGAGGAATGGCAAACAGGGAAGCCACAGGACAGTCCAAAAGCCGAATACCGGCTACCCTGTGAGACGACCTGCACATCACCTCGCAAAAGGCGAATACCCTGAAGAACCCAAAGTGGAGGTCCCTCAGACCTGGACAGACGAGCACCCAAGAGAAGTTGGGTGACCTACCCGAGAGGAACGGTCAGTTCCTGGTAGCAGATCAGATTGAAGTGCAGAAGGCGCCAAAGACAACACTCTCGACCCCGACGGCTTGCGCGGGGAAGCAATGTCACGGGAGGACGAACGGGTACGCATCAAGGGACCCCGAACACTCCCCAGGTGGAAGGGCCAATGAACATGGCTGGTGCAGTCACAACGGGACCACACCAGAGAATGAGTGCCACCCAGCTCGGTGCAGTAGCAAGCCAGCAAAGCCCGTCTACACATATACAAGGTATACAGCGGTGAATACATTGGGCATTCAATTGTTGTGTGTTGGACAACACCTTAGGCTCATACAGGTGGACAGAATGACCTCCTCAGAAAAGAGTGCAAAGCTAGCGACAATCAGCCTCAACCCAAGAGAAAAAAGTATGTCGCAGGAGGAAGGGAGGCATACGTACTAGGAAACCGCAGGCAGCGAGAAGGCCAACCCACCCACTGGAGGAGAAGGCAAACACGGCCCAAACAACGCACCGAGCGCACAGCCACAGCATCCCACAGTATCCATGGAAGTGCAAAGTGCAACCCGAAAGGGAGTTATGCACAAGGCTAGTACAGGAGGCATGCTATGGAACGCAAGCAGTCCGCCCGGAAAAGGGGAGAGAAAGGCACCTGGCAAACTCTGCAGACGGCAAGAGTGCAAAGGCCCGCACCAAAAGGACCTAGTGAAGGGGGAAGGGTATGCACAGGATTATCCTAGCACCAAATGATTGTGCAATAATCCACCCAATACCGAATTTGTGAGAGTGCAACGAGTAGTTCGCCAAAGAAAGGGGAACGTCCAGTACAGCATACAGAAGGACAGCCGTGAATCTCATGAGCGCGCAAAATACCGCCCATGGAATGCGAAGTGGTCATGCACAAGGCCAGCACCGTTTCCAAAAGGAGTGCAAGCAGCGCACCCATGTTAAGAGGGCCATGCTCCTGGCCAGCAACGTATTCGGTGAGGGTGCAATGAACCGCACACGGCAGCATCGCATCCCAGGAGAGCGCGAGCACCCCGCCACGGATGGGGCCATGCACATGGCCAGCAACGTACTGGCGCAAGAACAAACACCGTCAGTGAAGGTGCATGTATGTCGCCTGAGGAGAGGAGGCATACCCACGCCGGCAGCAAAGCCAGCGAGAGTGCGGTACACCGCCCAAGGAAGGGGGGGGGGGGGCATGCATATGGCTGGCAGTGGATCCGGTGAGAGTGCAAGCACCCCGCCATGGAAGGGGGTCAAGCACGTGGCCAGCAACCTACCGCGAGAGAACAACCCCAGCCAGGAAGAGTATGTATGCCGCCTGAGAGAAGGAGGCATGCTCAAGGCCGGCAGCGAAACCAATGAGAGTGCAGCCTACCGCTTATGGAAGGGAGTCATGCACAAGGCCGGCAGCGAATCCAGTGAGAGTGCAGCGTTCCGCTTATGGAATGGGGACGTGCACATGGCCGGCAGTGAATCCAGTGAGTGCAGTGTTCCGCATATGGAAGGGGGACGTGCACATGTTTCATACCCATGGCCGACAGCGAACCCAGAGAGAGTGCAGCGTACCGCCATAGAAGGGGGTTACACACATGGCCGGCAGGAATCCAGCGAGAGTGCCGCGCTCCGCAAGAAGGGGGGTCGTGCACATGGCCGGCAGGAATCCAGCGAGAGTGCCGCGCTCTTCAAGAAGGGGGGTCGTGCACATGGCCAGCACCGTATCCGGTGAGAGTGCAATTATTCTGCCCCAGAAGGGGGTCATGCACCTGTCCGGCATTAAATCCAGTGAGAGCGCAGCATTCCGCCTATGAAAGGGGGGCGAGCACATTGGCAGCACAGATCCGGTGAATGTAGCACTCCGCCTAAGAAGGGGGCCATGCACATGGCCAGCCTGTAACTGGAAAGGCGACGTTCCGCCTATAGACGGGGCGCCTACCTTTGGTCAGCGCCGTATCCCGGAAGCTGGCAAGGGTTCGCCTAGAAGGGGAACATGTAGCTGGCCAGAACCGCAGCTGAGGAGCGCAACATGCCGCCCACGGAAGGGGGGCATAGCGTGCGGCCAGCACTACTGCATCAGGCTGCAGCGTCCTGCGCAGCCATTCCGTTATTTATTTATTTTATATAATATATATATATATATATATATATATATATATATATATATATATATATATATATATATATATATATATATATATATATATATATATATATAATTTATTTATTTTAAAACACAGCCACTCTGAGGCAAAAAAGGGGCCACCATACATGGCACAGTCACGTACAGGCCAGCTAGGAAGCCCAGAACAGAGAGGGTGTCCTCTAGATGGGAGCCGGCCCCTGGAGATGGCCGGTACCCAACGGGTTAACAAACATCCGGCCTAGGGGGCGGCGCTGCGAACCCCTGGGGGCGGGGGACCTCCAGGCGGTAAGAATTCGCGCCGCGAGAAGTTCCCGCCCCCTCCAACCGAGGCTGGAAGTTTGCGGCCTAGTAGGCCGTGAAGCCGGGGCCTAGATTCTTGCGGCGCCCGGCCGACCGGGAGTACCAGCGGTCGGCCGGGACCGGGAGGGAGCCGGCTGACGCCTGGACTAACGGCCGCGGGTGCCCACCCCGCGTGCCGGCAGAGACAAACGGCCGGATTGCGGCCGAGCAGGCCGAAGCCTGGGTCAAAAGTTCGCGGCACCCGGCCGACCGGAAGCCTCAACAGTCAGCCGGGGCCCGCTGGAGCATCGCGCTCAGTACATGCAGGCCGTGAGGGCCTTGCGTCCGGCAGCTTCTGGAGCGGGCCCCTGGCCCTAGACACCGGTAAGGAGGGGGGGGGGACCAGAAGTCCAGCACTGCACCCCCTGCCCTAACGGACCAGGCGCCCGTGGAGGAGGGACAGGGCAGCCAGCGCGGGCCCCCTGCACTTAATCTGCGACCGGTAAGGGGGAGGGCCGGCATAACCCGTGTCGGGGGCAGCTAGGAGCGGGTCTCCGGCCCTAAAGCAGAACTCCTCCATGTGCAATGCCCTATGGAGGGGCAGTGTATAGTCGCCCCGCGGTCACCAGTATGGTGGTGGTGTGGGGCTATATGATTATTGGGAACCTCAGGGGCCAGCCTAGGTCCAGCAGGGACCAGTATGGGGGTCCAGCACGCAGGAGACCGGGGAGGGACTGAGGGGAACGTAGGGCTGGAGAAGCCTTTCTCTTACCACAGCCGTCTTCACCCTCGGTCCGTTCCAGCAGGGTCGCCCCTTCAGCTACTGGCACCGTAGTGGCAGGACGCTGGAAGAGGGACTTGGCGTGCGGACGACCCTTGCGCTGGCGGGATGCAGGAGAGCTGGGCTGCCCTGGTCCACCTTGCCTTCTGTGGGGGAGGCAGCAGTGCGGATGACCGGCACTGGCGCAGCTCGACCCCGGGAGAAACAGAGAGGTCTAGTGCGTCTCTGTTGTCCCTGATGATCTGAAGAAAAAAACAAAGCAAAAATCAAAACTAAAAAACCAAACAGGAGAAAAACAGCCCTGCAGAGCAGGGAGTGTCTTGCCTCCTTGGACACTAAGCAAAAAACTGGCAGTCTCTCTCTCCAGGCTGAGGGTATAGCTGTGGAGGAGGGGCTTAACAGTTCTCACTTAGTGTCACGCCTCCTATGGAGATGAGCTATACCCAAGGTCTTCTGTGTCCCCCAAGGAAATTGGGCGAGAAAGTACTATTTCTCCACACTGAAGCAAACGGATCACTAAGTGAAAGGCATCATTCAGCTGGGATAGCCCTACAAGACAATGGCCCCGATTTATCACACTTTCACTCAAGAATTCTGTCTAAAAGTCGCAAAAAAATAGTGCATTTGCAACTTTTTGCTTTTGTACACCACTCACTCCAGTTTTGTAATGTGGGAAAGAGGGCGTGGTTAGCTACGTTAATGAGTAGAGTTGAGGGAAGCGAGTGTTGAATGCTTAATCCGAAGTCGCTTCATTCTAAACTTCGGAATAATACTGTACGGAGATTCGTCTTAGTATAGTATTAGAATGTATGGGCTCTGATGAGCCAAAGTAAGTTATTCACAAAGTTGCGCGAGACTTCGTTAAATAACTTCAGTAATAGATTATTACAGTGAAAAACCACTTCAAAACTTGGAACCGAACTCTGCTTCAGTTCCGAATGGTACCTTGGATCCGAAGCAGAGTTCTGTTCAAAGGTTTTTCACTGTAAATCAATTACCAAAGTCCTGTGTGACTTTGTGAATAACAGACTTCAACCTCATCGGAGGCAGTACAGTCTAATGCTGTACGGAGAAGGATCTCCGTGCAGCATTATTATACATTTTCTAATGAAGCGACCTTGGCTGTAGCATCCAGAGTTGCTTTGCTCATCTCTATTAATGAGTTTCACTCCAGTTTTATCATTTATCAAAGTCGCAATCTCACTCGAAGGGAGGGGGGAGGGTATATGAAAACTGTAGTAGACTCTCTAGACAGTGTTAAGTCTAAGGATAAGCCAAAACTCTCAAGTAACATGAGACATTTGATAAATGTGGCATAAAGTACTCCAAAGCAGACTCAAGCAAAAGTGACTTCCAACTTTCCCCTCATAAATTCCCCTCCCTCCATTGTATCTGGGTTTTCTCCACAATGAAGCAATGGATCACTAAGTGAAAGGTATTACTACATTCAGCAGAGCTAGCCCTACAAGACCGTGTGCCTGGTGTAACCGTGGATTGTTAGACAGATTTTATTTAATTAGGTCTTAGTTTAGTCCACAGCTACATGTCTGCAATATGGCCTCACATGGGAACTAGAATTATTTGCCAAAAGCTGGATTGGATGCCTTCAGAACAAAAACAGAAAATAACACATTTCCCAGTGGCTTTTGGGTCAATTAAAAACAAATACCTACCGAGAATCTTGACATATATTGTCTTTCTTCAGTAGCATTCCCAGGAGATTTAGAATAACGGAGAAATGTTTCTTGGTGGCGGTGGTTACTGTGCTGATCACTGCGCCATCGAACAACGAGGGAGATGATGAACTGAGACTACTGGAAATGAAGTGGTCGTGCCTAGAAAGAGGAAACCATTGTATTTAAAGCCGTTGACAAACCCATTCCGTACACACGTCTCATCATTTCAGCGGCACCTCCATACCTGGTACAATGCGAGTACAACGTGCAGAGCACAGCGTACTGCACCTCCGGATAGTGAACTGCAATTTCTTTATGCACCACCATTAGATTCTTACTCAGCAATGCAAACACGGTGGGAGACAAAGCCCACATCTGCGTAAAAATAAATACAATAATTACATGGACTATGTAAAGGATCCAAACACGCACAGGTCAGTCATAACATTAACCCCTTCACGACATCCACCGTACCTAAAGATGGCGCCCGCTCCACAGCAGAGCAAGCTCCGTAGCTGCCGGCTGCCTGCTGTTTCATACTGCTGACACCTGTAGCTAATGTTCACGATTGGCTGTAATCCCAACTGTGGATATTTAAGGGTACATTCACACTAGCGTTATTCTTTTCCGGTACTGAAATCCGGTGAAGGCTCTCAATACAGTATTTGACCAGACAAAATACCGCAGCATGCTGCGGGTTTTTGTCTGGCCCAAATCCCGGAACAGTACCGCACTTGCCGGATCCGGATTTAATTTCCAGAGAGATGTATTAATGTCGGACCGGTACCAAGTTTTCCGGAAATTGCCGCATCACCGGATTCAGTTTTCTAGTCTGCGCATGCGCAGTTCTTTCTACCTTTGAAAAATTTTAATACCGGATACGTTATTCAGGATGATACCGGAAAGATGGATCAGGTATTTCAATGAATAAGTCTAACGGATCCGTATCTGGATTCGGGAAAAAAATAAAAAAAGTTTGCATACAGATTTCCGGATCCGCATTCTAACAACGCTAGTGTGAAAGTACCCTAACCCCTCGGATTCCAGGATCAAAACGTGACCACAGGCTAAAACCCAGAAATGAGAACTTCCGAGTAAGGAACGCTTTCCCCTGTTGGAGATTGGAGGAAGACGTTCCTTTAAAAGGAGTTCTGCAGTCTGTTTAAAGGACTTCTATCACCCCACTAAACTTTTTTTTTGGGTACTTATAATCCCTATACTGCGATATATCTATACATTGTTATTAATAATTTTCGTTCTGTAGATAAGGCAAAAAACGTACTTTTTATAATATGCTAATTACCTGTCTACTTGCTGGTAGCAGCTGCAAAAAACCGCCCCCTCCTCCTGTTGATTGACAGGGCCAGCCGCGATCTCCTCCTCCGGCTGGCCCTGTCTGCATTTCAAAAATCACGCGCCTGTCTTGATTCGGCACAGGCGCTCTGAGAGAAGGAGGCTCGCCTCCTCAGCACTCCCTCAGTGCGCCTGCGCCGAATCAAGACAGGCGCGCGATTTTTGAAATGCAGACAGGGCCAGCCGGAGGAGATCGCGGCTGGCCCTGTCAATCAACAGGAGGGGGGGGGGGGGGGGGCGTTTTTTTGCGGCTGCTACCAGCAAGTAGACAGGTAATTAGCATATAATAAAAAGTACGTTTTTTGCCTTATCTACAGAACGAAAATTAATAACAATGTATAGATATATCGCAGTATAGGGATTATAAGTACCCAAAAAAAAAAAAAAAAAGTTTAGTGGGGTGACAGAAGCCCTTTAAACTGATGATCTATCCTCTGGATAGATCAGCATTTGATCGGCGGGGGTCCGACGCCCGGGACCCCCGCCGATCCGCTGTCCACAGCGCTCCAGGAGTGCCGCCGCCTACTCACTGTTTACCGCAGGCCCAGTGACGTAACAACTAGTTTTAATGGCCTGGGCGGGGCTAAGCTCCATTCAAGTGAACAGAGCTCAGCCCCGCCCAGGCCACTGATACTAGTCGTGACGTCACTGGGTCTGCAGTAAACAGTGAGTAGGCTGCGGCACTCCTGGAGCGCTGTGGCCTTCTCAAACAGCTGATAGTCGGGGTCCCGGGTGTCGGAACCCCGCCAATCAGATGCTGATGATCTATCCAGAGGATAGATCATCAGTTTAAACAAACTGCAGAACCCCTTTAATGAGTGTGAGCAACATTTCCCGAACTCAGGTAATAACTTCGGCTAATCTGAGCCAATACATTCTAATACTGTACGGATTCCAATTCCACTCCATTTGGATTTTATTTTCCAGATTCCCTCTACATTGTATGCCATATTAAATGGTGGCATTAGAAAGTACAACTTGTCCTATTAAAAAAAAAAAAATGGAAAAAATAAATAAGTTATGGCTCTGGGAAGTCAGGGCGCGAAAAACAAAAATGGAAAGTCGCTGTGCCAGGGAGGGGTTAAAACGCCTGCCTAATATTGTGCACCTCACTCGCCCTGCCAAACCAGCTCTGACCCATTGAGACACGCTCGGCACATAGCCAACATACGTTAAACTGTGGATTCAAATTAGTTTGGGTTCACATTTTCTGCACAGATTCTACTACAACTAAAAGTGCGCTGCTAAATTTCGACCCACTGCATGCCACATTGTGGATTATTGCTGAGCATTTCACTCGCTGCAAGGCCTCATTCACACAACCGTAGGCAGTCTGGCGCTTGTATTGTGGACCGCAAACAGCAGGTCTGCAATATACAGGAACAGGCAGTGTGAATCCTGTATCAATCCATTGACTTGAATTGGTCAGCAATCCGCAAGATACAGCGCGGAATGGAGGCATGGATCGGAAGCCAACAAAAGCGCTTCCATGAGCTTTTGGGTCCTATCTTTTGCCGTATAGTGCGGACCACAGACCCATTCAAGTCAAAGGGTCCATGCCGCAATAAGGGATTTACATGGCCAGTGCATTGCAGACAGCAGTACGAGCACAGGACACACACGGCGAGAAGGAGGGTGAGGCAGTATCTGTCCTTTATAATTCACACCTGATCTTGGCTTCCAAAACTGCAACCAGACTAAAAATCTGCTCTCATCGAGTCGGAATTATTATGCACCTAAAGTTGCATCCTGATATATGAAGATTTACATGCTGATTTTGCCGGGGTCTGCTGCATACAAATGCTTCATTTAGAATTTCTTATGCACAGAGGACCAGCATCTGGAATTCCAGACCATAGAAGATTCATTGGGAATTATTTCTTCTTCTCTTCATTATAACTTACCCCAATCAGTGAGTTCTTTGCGTTTCCAATTGTCATCAGAACATTCAAGTCAAATACAGCAACAAACTTTGCGCTGTCCACACCAAACGTATGATTCTTAAAGGCTTCATGCTGAATCTCAGCACAGGCCTCGGGTAGTTGTAGACATCCCAAGAGACTGTTCAAAGCACATGTAATTTCTCCTAAAATCAGTTTATATGCAGTCTCCAAAACTGGAATGTTCTTCAGGGTCAATACTGCCTGGTACAGGGCATTGGCTGCACCAATTACCTAATAAAAAAAATAAATTAAGAGATATTACAACTAAACATTTATTCGTTTTGCTCTCGCAACTAAGCTAAACGTTCGTAAAGCATGTCACTTAATTTAATGGGCATCTGTCAGCAGATTTGTACCTATGACACTGGCTGACCTGTTACATGTGCGCTTGGCAGCTGAAGACACCTGTGTTGGTCCCATGTTCATATGTGTCTGCTTTATTTATTTATATATATCTATATCTATATATATATATAAAAAGCAGGCACATATAAACATGGGACCAACACAGATGCCTTCAGCTGCCAAGTGCACATGTAACAGGTCAGCCAGTGTCAAATCTGCTGACTGATGCCCTTGAAAACCAACCTTGGGGGGTGGCTAATATGCGATATGATTTCTCCTGCATGATATTATATTGCTAGCATTTCTGAGGCAATTTCTAGGCAGTACCAACACAGCAATCCAACGATGTCTGGTACTGCGTTTGAGGCAAAGTGTCAGCTTGGTATTACAGACACTGCACATGATGTTGTACATATGCTAACATTTTCCAGTAACAGAAACCTGCCACATAAGGAAAAAAAAATATATATATATAACAATCACGTGTACTAGGTTGTCACAATTGGATTTAGTTCCTTCAGAGATAAAAAAAATAATATAATATATATAATAAAATGTGTGTCCAAGACACTCATTTTCTTACTTCCTTTTCCTTATGGAATCGTAGTGCAAGCAGCTTTGAGTTGGGCACAAAGAGTTTCTCCACAAATGTAGAAGGTAATTTCGTATTAATCAGTTCGACAATCTGAAAGCATAAAACATGACGTTTCTATAAATTGACATCACCTCCTTCAAATCTTACATTTTTTATTAATTAAAATGCTGCCATTTCAATTGTACGCCACAGAAATAGGTATTTTGGGGATTCTGCAGAGGTGGGACCCAAATCTAAAAGACATTTATGGCATAACCCTTGACCTTTTTTCACTACCGTGAAAGCGGTGCGACTCTCAACATGACTCCTTGTCTATGAAGGGAGCATGTATCCCTTGCTGGGCAGCACAGTGTCCTAGCAGCAGAGATGTTGCCTATGAAGACAGAAGTAATGACAGCACTGCCTTACACTATTATAAAAGGGGCATGCAGGCAGCTGTAAAAAAGGCAATGTATGCGAGAGAAGAGAGCAATCATGGTTGCTGTATTCCTTTACATGGGTAATCCTATCAAAATCCATGGAAGCATGAAAATAACTGTGCTGCACAGAGCTTTGCAAGCTAATGAAAGTAAAAAAGAAAAAAAAAGAAAAAATTCTAAGATATGGATGTATCTTCTGCTGACAATGCAGCCACATTCAGGAGTTCTGCATTTTTTGTGTAAAACCCCTTTAACTGGCTTCCTATGAAGTGGTGCCAATGGCGCATCTGTTGAAGAAAGGGGATGTTAGACAGTGAGCCCCACTGGGGATGGAAATCTGTGCACAGTACAGCCAAAATATGTTGGTGCTACATAGCCAAAAATAAATATTACAAAAATAGTCAATTTTGTGGCCATTTTCAGGGTACAGGTGAGCACAAAAATTATGTAAGCATTTCTCAGCATCAAGCTGAAACGCATATTGCTGTATACCACTTATCTAGTGTATGTTATAGTTGGGGTTACAATAAACGTAGTCAAGGCTAGGTTCACATCAGTGTTTAGAAATCGACAGGGGTCCGGCTGCTTTTTGGCATAAATAGCAGCTTTTGGAAGGACAAAAAGTCCTGCATGCCCGCCCGAAAGCCGGCATTATAATCAATGGTGATCAGGCGGTTCCCGGCATTTTTCCTGGCTTGGCCTAACACCGTGAACTCCGGCAGGCTGCTCCTCTGCCCGATTTCAAAATGCTGATGTGAATGTAGCCTAAGATTACAACATGGTGGGTAGTCAACAAACCATTAAAGGGAGTCTTTCACCTAATCTGAGCGTTTTAGACCGCTCAGATCAGGTTATAGATTCTTTAACCCTCATTACGATCATACCTTTGTCTTATGTGTCCCTCGCCCAGATAATGAAAATAATACTTTTTAAACTTATGCAAATTACCTTCTGAAGGTGCCCAGGGGCGGCGTTACTGGGCGATGTGCCCAGAAAAAACACACCTCCAGCCGGCGGACGTCACGAGCGGCACCAGAGGACGGCGGGCTGGGAACTGGCCCGCACCTGCGCACTGCTCTGCCCATTATGGGCAGATGAACAGCTTTTCATATTGCGCATGCGCCGGCCAACTAAAGACAGCCGGCCGGCGCATGCGCAATATGAAAGGATGTTCCTCTGCCCATAATGGGCAGAGCAGTGCGCAGGTGCGGGCCAGTTCCCAGCTCGCCGTCCTCTGGTGCCGCTCGTGACGTCCGCCGGAGGTGTGTTTTTCTGGGCACATCGCCCAGTAACGCCGCCCCTGGGCACCTTCAGAAGGTAATTTGCATAAGTTTAAAAAGTATTATTTTCATTATCTGGGCGAGGGACACACATAAGACAAAGGTATGATCGTAATGAGGGTTAAAGAGTCTATAACCTGAACTGAGCGGTCTAAAACGCTCAGATTAGGTGAAAGACTCCCTTTAAAGAGGACCTTTCACTCGTATACAAACTAAAAACGAACTATACCTGTGGGCAGAGCGGCGCCCAGGGGTCCCCCTGCACTTACTAGTATGCCTGGGCGCCGCTCCGTTCGCCCGGTATAGGCTCCGGTGTCTCAGCTCAGTCTGTTTTATTGGACTGATTTTTTTGTAGGAGGCGTGTCCCTTGCTGCAGTGCTGGCCAATCGCAGCACACAGCTCATAGACTGGCTATGAGCTGTGCGCTGCGATTGGCCAGTGCTGCAGCAAGGGACACGCCTCCTACAAAAAAAATAAAAAAAATCAGTCCAGTACAACAGACGGAACTGAGACACCGGAGCCTATACCGGGCGAACGGAGCGGCGCCCAGGCATACTAGTAAGTGCAGGGGGACCCCTGGGCACCGCTCTGCCCACAGATAGAGTTAGTTTTTAGTTTGTATACGAGTGAAAGGTCCTCTTTAAAAGGTGGACATTTAGAAAAAAACGCCCTCCCATTGTTACACTGTACTCTAAGAGCAAGGCTACACAAGTTGTTCACTAGATTCCTACACTAGTTCTGCAAAATTCACTTATTTGTACCAATGATACAAATATTACAATACACTTACCAGAGTTAGTAAGTTGAGGACAGAGATAATGTAATCAGTACCAGAAGTCTGACAGTTCTCCAGCTGGTCTAACCCGTATGAGATTATCATTTCACAGTGTATAGCCATGGTAGGATCCATACTGCCGAGTAATACACCAACACATTCATTGGCAGCTGTTAATACAGTCTCTGAGGAGAACACCTGGTTGGCTGCAGTAACGCACCTCATCACTCGATACAAGATCTGGGGATTAAAGTGGGACATGAAATGTTTTCAGGGCCAAAAGCCTGTGTCGGAATAATTGAAATTAGGACTTTTGGTACAATGCTGAAAGGTGCCCAGAAACCCCAATTCACATAAATGCCAATCCAATGAAAATAGGAGCAGATGAGAAAGGGTTTATCCACTTCAAACCACCCAAGTCCATAACCGAGCCCCCCATTCTCATGATAGATATTCTGCCTGTAAGCATTTGATAAGTCTAAGGTTAAGTGGAAAAACATTTGACTTGAAAGGACTTGCGATGCCCACTTCTACTTCAAGTAACATCTAACCAAACCATGCTCCATAGAACTATGTTTGATGGAGGGTTCTCTCATCAGACATTGCATCGGCGACTGATCAGCTGATCACAACTGGTCCAGCTCCCAGCAACTAGAAGGGTTCACCGAGACAAAGCCTTCTATAGTCGCAGCAGGAGAAATGCAATCACCTAGTAGTCATGCAGCTAAATTTGGTCAATTTAGGCTTACAAAAGAGATGGAAGCCCCCCACCCATGTACCCTACTGGTAAAAAGGAGTTGCACAATTTTTTACAGGTGACATTAAATCAACAAGAGAAACCTAGACGACGATTTCCACCGTATTATAATTTTTTCCTTACATCGGTGACATAAGCTTCAGTAATCGGGGGTCCTCTGATCGGACTGAATCTCTCCCCAATACTTCGTACCACTGTACTGAACACTCTGAGAAGAGCAGCGAGCTTAGGCAATGAAACTGATGGAGGAGGAATGTCTTCATCAACAGATTCACCAGAAGCAATGTTGCCAAGATCCTGAAAAGGAAAAATTAAAGAAGGGTTAAAAATTTAAGAATTAAATTCTGACTAGGGTTTGTCGCACAACTGAATTGTGAGCCTCCATCGTGAATGGGACTTTATTTGCAGTAAGCTGGCACAGCCACTACACAAACAATAGTTTTCTGCCACCAGCTCCGTTATAGCACCAGCTGTGAGCAGTTAAAAATCGGTGGGATTGCTGGATGCTGGACTCCCCACTGATCTGATATTGATGACCTATGCTAAGGATAGGTCATCAATATCTATAACTCAGGAAACCCCTTTACACTGCTTCTTACATCGGCATAGGCTTCCATGTCTTCCAGGAACTGCCCCAACAAAGTAGTGGAAAATGCAAGGTCGGCAACCCAAAATGGCTCCAGGCTTTGTAGCCACCCTGCAGGTGTAAGCCAAGAAAACGGTAAAATTAGACGTTAGAACAAATTCAAGACATTAAAGGGGTTCTGCACTTTCATTTAACTGATGATCTATCCTCTGGATAGATCATTAGCTTCTGATCGGCGGGGGTCCGACCCCCGCCGATCAGCTGTTTGAGAAGGCAGTGGCGCTCCAGCAGCGCCGCGGCCTTCTCACGGTTTACCGCCGGGCCGCCCGCCCACTGACGTCACGACTAGTATCAACTAGCGTGGGCACGGCTAAGCTCCATTCAAGTGAACAGAGCTTAGCCCCGCCAACGCTAGTTGATACTAGTCGTGACGTCAGTGGGCGGGCGGTAAACCGTGAGAAGCTTCTCAAACAGCTGATCGGCGGGGGGTCCCGGGTGTCGGACCCCCGCCCATCAGAAGCTGATGATCTATCCAGAGGATAGATCAGTTAAATGAAAGTGCAGAACCCCTTTAATGACTACAAAAGGGTATTACAAAACTGCAATAGCAAATTTAAATGGAATCTGTAGCCCCATCAAACTGCTAGAAGTAAAGCATAGTGTGACCTACACAGATTCTGAATATGTCTTTTTTTCCCCTCAAACTCACTTGTAGTACCCTGCAATTTGCTTGAAAAGGTTCTACATGTAGATGTCAATCACAAGTAAACTAAGCATTCTCCTTCCCTGCACTCTTGTCCCACGTCTTAAATATTCAAAATCAGCAGCTTCTGGGACAGTGTATATTAGGGCAGATGGATGGGCCTCAGTAATGCCTAAGAGGACTGCTGAGCATGTGCACATCGTTAGGATGACTTATCTGGACTCGGGGAGAAGCAAGGGATTCATAATCAGGGCTCTCCAGATATACCACAGTGGTATTAGCCGGGGGTGCCAAAATGTAGTGACAGATTCTCTAACATTATTTACTGGACAAACTATTCTGCAAGTGGGGATTCTGAAGGCCACCAGACATACGTTACAAGGCATTTCAGAAATTTCTACACAATGAATGTGTAGAAACACACACCAAGTGTCCATCTGTCCAGGTAGTCCTCAGTAACCTTACCTGACACCTGTTGAGTGAGCGAAGATTTCTGTGTGAGATCTATGTGCCATCCAACCAAAATATCAACTGTGTCCTAAGAGTGGAAACAAAGGTTGAAGCTCATTTCGGCTAATCCATCCTGACAGCATTCATATTAAATTAAACGCACAGAATTTATTTATTTTTTTACAGTGGAATTCTGGCATGGAGAACCGCATCAAAATTCCACCAGCAGCCACCGCACCGGGATCCTCAGCGCTGCTTCCCATTGAAACGAAGGGAAGCCAGAAATCATGCGGCCCCTGGTGAAATTTCAGCGTGGGTGTCTGCGCCAAAAGATGCCATGTGATCCGAGGACACTGCAAGATGTTGCACTTTTTTATATTTCTAGACAGCTCACCCTGAAGTTTGTGCTGAAGATATGTGGGTAGCAGCGGGACACGAGCAAGATGCACTTCACACATTTACACAGCAGTTCTGGTGTATCTAAATTCTCCAAGATTGACTGCAAGCTGGTCATTACCAACTAAGAAAAAAAAAGACAAAATACATGTTCTCATATACAAAATGGATAAAGGTAAAGAGGCTGAAACCAAAAACCATCACAAGCATTACTATTTCACCGTCTACAGTTAGAATAAGTTCACACCACCATAGTTTATTTTTCCTTTGTTCTGCTCCATTAGAGAAGCAAAACAACGAAAATAACAGACGTGTCGGATAGGGAACATAACTGACCCGAACGGAGCTGGATAGACTCCATTGACTACAATGGAGTCCATTGAGTTTGGTGTCAAAACCCTGCTTTTTTTAATGCATGCAGGAATTTCTCATTTGGTCCGTTTGACTGAATCTGCAACGGAGCTTCCAACGCAGATATGAACTAGCCTTAATGGGTTTTCCTACCTCAGGTACTGATGGTGCAGCCACAAGCATGCCCGGCCAGCTACATCATTCATTTTGGGGTGCTCCATGGGTTACAGTGCCCCGTTGTTGTAATTGGTGGGGGGTCCCAGAGGTTCCACCCCGATCCAATAATTAGATTATTAACTTAATATAACCAGAATACCCTTTTAGCATATACCACCTGTTGCCGAGCAGACTGCTGGGATCACCAACGATCACAAGAATCTAGTGGACGTGTCTTTGTGGAGCACAGTGCTCTCCATTTGGATTTCTAGCCCTGCTGCACTGTGTCACTTCCAACCCAAACCTACTGGAGTAATGCAAATCAGATGCATTCTGTCCTAAACAAAATAGCCACTCACAATTCATCATCATACATTTAAAAGGGGTAATCTCTTCATCTAAAGAGACCTCTGGGACCTCAATGGATCCAGACAAGGAAGAGGCTTCAGAGCTGCGTTCCCTTCACGGCAGTGCTCTAGCCATCCACTGTACTGGAAACTGCAGGCATGCCCATTCATGTGGAGCACTGCAACACTTTCATTCACATTCATCACCTGTAAAATCCTAAAAAACCCATTAGAAGGTATGTTCAGATGGATGATTTTGGGAGTGGGTTTTTGCACAGATTCATAGATGAAAATCAGTCTGAATCTGCGCTGAAACCACATTCCATTGTTTTGAATTACAGGCTGTGCATCATGCGGGCCTTTTTTTTTTTTTTTTTTGGGCTGCGCAGGTTTTAAGACTGTGCCAAGAATGTTCAGGTCCATTCTTGGCGCGGTTACCACGAGAATAACGGGCCTGGAATGAAAACCCCACGGCAAAATCCTTTGTCTGAACATACCCTAAGGTTGTGATGGCTATCCTCCAGAACTCCAGCGATGGTAAAACTACAATTCCCAGGATATACACTTGCTTGGCTATCCTCAGAACTCCATAGAAATGAATGGAGTATGCTGGGAGTTGTAGTTTCACCACAGCTGGAGTGCCATCACTGCTCTAAGGCCTCATGCACACAACCATATTTTTTTCAGTGCACTATGAATTTTTGCATACAGAACACTGAGCCCTTCTTTCCTATGGAACCACGAACACATCTGCGTTTTTTGCACTTCCGTGTGGCAGTTCGGCAAATTATAGAACATGTCCCATTCTTGTCAGTTTTGCGGACAAGAATAGCCATGCCTATAAATGGGACTGAGAAAAATCGGATTGCACGCGAAAGGTACCCGTATTTTGCGGATCCCATTCCTGTGCAGGAGGCCTAAGGCTTTTCCTTTGTAAAAATGTGAAAGTTTAGCATCTTACATCTCTCTAAAGAAAACACACAGACAGGCATCCAGTGATGATAAAAATACTTCTAGGCCCGTGCCTCAGTGCTGCCACAGAGAAACTTTCCCATGCTTCGGCCCAGACTACGTGCTTTCCTTCTACACTCACCTGCATCACGGAGGAAAATGCTTTCTTTTCTCCTACAGTTTCAAGAGCTTTGTAGGTAGCGCACAGGAAAAGAAGTTTCACTTCATCTTTAGAAGATGAGCTAAATTTGCTAAAAATCCACTTAAAGATCTTCTCTGCCTCATAGCTCAGAGCAGCGCAGAGCAAGCCCAAGCACTGCGCCCCCTCCTGCCGCAGCTCCTGGAGAAGTTTACTACTGGAGGAACAGAACAAGGACAGGTTTAGCAAACGCACAGTTAAAAACCTCAAACCACACAAAATTTTGCTTCTTACGATTTAACAAACAAAAACAGCGGTTCAAGCAAGCCCAACATGCTCATTATTTTATGAAATAAGTTTAATTAAAGGGGTTCTCTACTTTCTACATATTGGTGACCTATCTGGGTCTCTGACTCCCCTTGATTGGCAGCAACCAGTTTCGTCCACTGTGTAGTTCCCTTCTACTTAAATGGGAGCGGATTGCAGTAGGCGGGCATGTGCACTAAATGAAGGACAGAGACTACTGATTCTGGCACCGATTGGTGGGGGTGCCAGGTGTTGGACCCACAAAGATATAGGATATTGATGACCTATCCTGAGGATATATCATCAATATCATGAACCAAAGAACTCTTTTTTTTTTGGGGGGGGGGGGGGGGGGGGGGGGGCGGGGGCATTGGGGAACACATGATCAATTGACAGAGGCGCCTCTTCTCTACAGTAACCGATGTGGCGCCATCCATATCTGTGTGGCTGTGCTGTGGTACTGCAGCTCAGCCCCATTCAAGGTTAGATCAATTTTATGTCCAGGAAATAAAAATCCTCCCACCCTAAAAACGAGATTTTTGTGAACTCACCTTGTAAAATCTCTTTCTCGCTTTATTCATTGGGGGACACAGGACCATGGGTATAGCTTGCTGCTGCCACTAGGAGGCGACACTAGGCTGAAAGCTGTTTGCTCCTCCCCTGCAGGCTATACCCCCTCCAGCCTGGAGAGAGCATATCAGTTTGTGCTTCAGCAGTAGGAGAAACATACCGAAACAAAACAAAACAGGAAGACCACAGTCCAACCAAACAACCGAACCTGACCTCAGTCCCAACCGGTAACTTGGACCACTGGTCTCAGTAGAAACCAACAACAATGGGTGGGTGCTGTGTCCCCCAATGAATAAAGCGAGAAAGAGATTTTACAAGGTGAGTTCACAAAAATCTCGTTTTCTCGCTCATATCATTGGGGGACACAGGACCATGGGACGTCCTAAAGCAGTCCCCAGGGTGGGAAAACCGCTGACTCCACCTCCACAGTCGAGCCACTACACTGCGGCCTGTAAGATCCTACGGCCAAGAGCAGCATCCGCCGATGCGAACGAATGCACCTTGTAGAACTTGGTGAAGGTGTGCAACGAAGACCAAGTCGCTGCCTTACACAATTGAGACGCCGAAGCGTGGTGAAAGTGTGCCCAAGAAGCCCCGACCGCCCTGGTCGAGTGAGCCGTGACGCCAGGCGGAGGAACCCTGCCTTTGGAGCGGTAGGCCTCGTGAATGGCCGATCTAATCCACCGAGCAATCGCCACCTTGGATGCCGCCAAACCCTTCCGAGGACCCTCCGGAACTAGGAACAGAGAGTCCGCTCGCCGAAAGGAGGCGACCGCGGCCAGGTAGATCCGTAAGGCCCGCACTACATCCAGACGATGAAGCGCCACTTCCCTAGGATGAGAAGGTTTAGGGCAAAGCGAGGGGAGGACAATGTCCTCATTGACATGGAACGCCGACACCACCTTCGGCAGAAACGACGGCACCGTCCGGAGCACCACCTTATCCTGATGGAACACCAAGAAAGGCTCCTTGCACGACAGTGCCGCCAGTTCCGACACCCGACGGATGGACGTAATGGCAACCAGGAATGCGACCTTCCACGACAACATGCGGAGGGAGACTTCCCGCAGGGGTTCAAACGGCTCGGACTGAAGTGCCACCAGCACCAAATTCAGATCCCAGGAATGTAACGGTGGCCGATATGGAACCGCGGTGTGCGCAACACCCTGCATGAAGGTCTTGACGGGCCCCAGCACCGCCAGCGTACGCTGGAAAAATATGGAAAGGGCCGAAACCTGCCCTTTCAGCGAACTTAGGGACAGACCCAGCTCCAAACCCGCTTGAAGAAAGGCCAACACCGTAGGGAGGGAAAACCTCCTGGAGGGGAGGTCCCTGTCCTCACAGAATTTCAAGAACGACCTCCACGTACGATAGTAGATTCTCGCAGAGGAGGGCTTCCGAGCCCTAATCATCGTTCGAACGACCGCATCCGAGAAACCCCTGTTCTTCAGCAGGAAGGTTTCAATAGCCACGCCGTCAAACGCAGCGTATGTAAACCCTGGTGGAAGACTGGGCCCTGTGAGAGCAGGTCGGGCCTGAGTGGAAGAGGCCACGGCGCGTCGCCCAGGAGCAGAACGAGCTCCGAGTACCAAGCTCGGCGCGGCCAGTCTGGGGCAATCAGGAGCGTTTGAACACCCTCCATCCTGATTCTGCGAAGAATCCGCGGTAGGAGCGGCAGCGGCGGGAATACATACAGAAAACTGAAGACGCCCCACGGCGCCACGAGTGCGTCCACGTCGTAGGCCATCGGATCCCTTGCGCGAGACAGGAAGCACGGGAGTTTGTGATTCAACCGAGATGCCATTAGGTCCACTTCCGGGCGACCCCACCGGAGGCAAAGGTCCTCGAACACCTCCGGGTGGAGAGCCCACTCCCCCGAGTCCACCGTCGTTCGGCTGAGGAAATCCGCCGTCCAATTGTCCACGCCCGGGATGAAGACCGCCGAGACCATCGGGACATGGGCTTCCGCCCACTGCAGAATCCTCGCGGCCTCGTCCATCACCGGTCCGCTGCGCGTCCCCCCCTGGTGATTGATGTAGGCGACCGCTGTGGCGTTGTCCGACTGTATCCTGACCGGACGGCCCCGCAAATCGGTGGTCCAATGGCAAAGGGAGAGGTAGATGGCCCGGAGCTCCAGGATATTGATGGGTAGTCTGGACTCCGACAGAGACCAGACACCTTGGGCTGTCCGAGTACCGAAGACCCCTCCCCAACCGCGGAGGCTGGCGTCGGTCGTAATCACCGTCCATGACACCGGCAGGAACGACTTCCCTGACGACAGGTTGTCCGGAATCATCCACCAGGCGAGAGCCTCGCGAACGGGCTGAGGCAGCGAGATCCTGAGGTCCAGTGAATCCCGGGACTTGTCCCAGGAGGACAGGATGAGCCGCTGAAAATCCCTAGTGTGGAACTGGGCGAACGGTACCGCCTCGAATGAGGCCACCATCAGCCCCAGAACTCGCATGCAGTTGCGAATCGATACCTTGCGATGCCGGTTGAGCAGAACCACTGCATTCCGAATGCTCAATCTCTTGTCTAGAGGGAGACGGACCACGGCGGCCTCGGAATCCAACGTCATACCCAGGAACCTGATCCGAGTGGTCGGAAACAGGCATGACTTCCTTCGGTTGAGAATCCAGCCGAAGCGAGTGAGCGTGCTCATCGTAATCCGAAGGCTGTCTGCGCATTGCGGCGCTGACGGGGCTTTGACCAAGATGTCGTCCAGGTATGGGAGAAGGGTAATGCCCCTGGACCGCAGAATCCCCAGAAGGGGTGCCAGAACCTTCGTGAACACCCGCGGGGCCGTCGCCAGACCGAATGGCAGCGCGACGAATTGGAAGTGATCCGACTGGATGGCAAATCGGAGGAAACGTTGGTGCATGGTAGCAATAGGTATGTGGAGATAGGCATCTTGTACGTCCAAAGACGCCATGTGCTCCCCCTGCACCAACGAGGCTACAACGGAACGAAGGGATTCCATTCTGAACCTCTGAACCCGTAGATAGCGATTCAGAAGTTTGAGGTCCAGCACCGGTCTCACATCGCCCTCCTTCTTGGGGACCACAAACAGGTTGGAATAAAAACCTGTGAACCGCTCTTCTGGAGGTACCGGAGAAATAACCCCCCGCAGAAGTAAGGACTGGACGGCGTTCAAGAAAGCCGCGGCCCGGACGGGATCCCTGGGAGGCTGGGAAGGGAAGAAACGGTTGGGGGGAAGGGACCTGAATTCTATTTTGTAGCCCGAGGAAACTACCTCGAGCGCCCATGCGTCCGGAATGTGGGCGTGCCAAATGTCCTGGAACAGGAGAAGACGCCCCCCCACCTGAGAAGGTGGGGACAAACCTTCATGCGGAAGGCTGCTTACCTGGCGCTGTGCGAGGTTGCTGGGCACGTGGACGCCAAGCCTGCTGGGGCTTAAAGGATGGGCCCTTCCGCCGATCCTGGTTGGGTGGTCCCGCCGCGGAGGTGGGGACTGAACGGGTGCCCGAGAAACGGCGAAAGGACTGGAAGCGTGAGGACGCAGGTCTGGACTGAAAAGGCCGCTTCGCTTTGGGTTGGGGCAGATGGGTGCTTTTGCCACCCGTAGCTTCTGAGATTATGACATCCAGTTTCGGCCCGAAAAGCCGAGCCCCAGAAAACGGAAGCTTTAGGAGAGAGCGTTTAGAGGAAGAATCAGCCTTCCAGGCCTTGAGCCATAACTCCCTGCGTACCGAGGTGGTGAGAGCTGAGGCACGAGCGACCATCGATCCAGCATCCAGTGCCGCTTCACAGATATATTTTCCCGCATGTGAAATTTGGAGCGCAGACAACTCGAGCTCAGCAGGCGGGAGGTTGGACAAAATGTCCTGGCTTAACCGGATGGACCACTCCGAAACCGCCTTGGCTACCCAGGCGGACGCGAAAATCGGACGCAGCGCCGAACCGCTCGCCGTAAAGATTGACTTGGAGAGCGACTCTACGCGACGGTCCACCGGGTCCTGGAGTGACGAACCATCCGCTACCGGAATGGTCGTAGATTTTGCCAGTCGAGCCACCGGCGGATCCACCTTCGGCGGGGAGGACCACAGTTCCACTGTCTCGCGTGGAAAGGGGTAGAGAAGGTCCAGGCGCTTTGGGATAGCAAAACGCAAACCTGGCTGGTCCCAAGCCTTGTTAACCACAATAGAAAAATCCTCGTGCAACGGGAAAGCCTTAGGAGTCTGTTTCGCACGCAGAAACGACACCCCTTGTTGGCTAGTGGAGGGAAGATCCTCCTGAACCCGGAAGGTGTCCCTTATTGCCGAAATCAGGCTATCCACCATGGAAGCAATCTGAGAAGAGTGCTCCAGATCCATATCCGCATCGGAATCCCCGAGCTCACCCTCTGACAGTGCGTCGCCTAGCAGGGAGGACGCCTGTGACTGGGATCCAGGAGCAGGGGGGGATGCAGAGGCGTCAGAGGAGGAACGGTTACCTGCTCTGGGGCGCTTACTAGGAGGTCTGCCTCTGGTTTGCGTGCAATGCGGTTGCGCGGATTGCACCGGTGGCGATTTATCTACCAAACGACCCAACAGAGAAAGGGTGGAATGGGAAACCTTAGAGAGGTCCTCCACTGCCCGAGACAGGGACCTTGCCCAGTCTGGTTCCCCCTGAACAGGGCGATCTAAGGCTTCTGTGGGCTGCAGTGTTCTAGGGGGATTGCTCTGCGCAGGCTTCTGACAAGCCGAGCACAGTGAGAGTGACTGGCCCCGAGGGAATTTGGCTGAACACACTGAGCAGGCATAGTGAGTGGTCACACAGGTTGCCTGAGGGGGGTCAGTGGCCGGGTCAGACATGGTTTGATATCCTGCTGAACGGGGTATCTATCTCCTACCAGAGTGGAGTGGGAGCCAAGGTCCTGTGTCCACCACGCTGCGCTGGGAGGAAGAGGAAGTTTCAGCAGGGCGGGAGAATAAGCCACGCCCCCTGACAGCCCGGGAGCGGCAGGATAACGAAGAAGGCCGCAAGCGCCGCCCACCCCTGTGCACGTGACCGCAGCCGCGGCCAGCGTGCCTAAAGTCCCCGATAACATGGCTGCCCAGAAGGGGCCGCTTCGCTGCAGCAGAGGGGAAGAACCCGACACCGCCGTGCGGCCGCGAAGGTCCCGGCGCGCCGCGAATATCGCATCTGCCCTGCGCAGTGCCGTCTGCGACCGCACGGAAAGACGCTGCCGTGCGCTATGCAGCGGCGAAGAACGGAGGGAGACGGAGCGGATAGGTCCGCGAAGGTGCCGGCGGAACGCACAGGGTGCGGGGGCGCGGGCGGGCGGCCAGGCGGGCGGGCGGCGGGGGGGGGGGGGGGGGGCCGCTCAGGGGCACTGGTGCCGTGCAGTACGGCATGCTGTTATACCGCGAGTGGGGGCCTGGGATGAGTCACTTACCTATCTTCATCTGTAGACTTCACCCTCAGTTGTAACACCAGCAGGACCACCCTACGACCGCTGGCACCAGGCAACAGGGGTCCGGGCAGAAGAGGGCTGAAGAAAGGGTAGTCCTGTAGCTGGGGGGAAGCAGGGGAGCGAGGCTGCCCTGGTCCGCTTTTTCTTCTTGGGGCGGCAAGGCGGTGAACGAGGTACACCGGCCCGCCTCCCGGGGATGCAGGGACGCAAGCGACCCTGGACCCCCCATCCGGATTCTGGAAAACTAAAAAATAAAATAATCAAAGTGCCACCCTGCAAAGCAGGGAGGTCTGCCTCCTACGACACTAAGCTAAAAACTGATATGCTCTCTCCAGGCTGGAGGGGGTATAGCCTGCAGGGGAGGAGCAAACAGCTTTCAGCCTAGTGTCGCCTCCTAGTGGCAGCAGCAAGCTATACCCATGGTCCTGTGTCCCCCAATGATATGAGCGAGAAATAATAATTACGGCCCAAAATAAAACTTTTTTAAATGGATGAATAATCCTATATATACACTGCACAGTTTATAGATAAAAATTCAGCCAGTACTGAGGACCGGCGTGGAACAGGCAAGTATTAATCTTCTATTCACGGAGGTAGGCTGCAAGCATTAGATTTAAAAAATCTTTATTTGCGGAGAACCCCTTTAAGGCTATGTTCTCACTTACATTATGGCTTTGGTTCCTAACAGAGGCCTAAACACTTGGACCTGTCAAACAATGGATACCACATGGGGTCCACTGGGTTCTGGCAATGTGTTCATAATTTTGACAGGAAAAATAGCACCGAATGCAATGACATGCAAAGGAGGTGATGAACAGCGCCTCTAATACACATGTGAACAGAGCCTAGGAAGCCATTTGGTTGCTACAGAATCTTTAAAAACACCCAAATTGTTGCTGTTCATTTTTGGATTACAATTCCTACAGTTTAAAGGAATTTGACTGGCCCCACAATACATAGTAATGCGATCCTGCACCCCAGGCTGCTCAGCCATGACAGCATATTGTAGGCTGGATCTCATCATTACTACCTACTGCAGAGGAGAGTTCCTGCTCTACAATAGATCCCAATGAAGACATCCAGTGTGTGATATACTGTCAGGCCGAGCAGACTCACAGGGAACACCCTCCACTGTACATTTTAGGACGAGTTACTAATGGACATTTTTGGAGAATCCCTTTAACATGGAAGTCGCATCATTTAAAACGTATACATAGAAGCTTCCTCTGACATACCTTTCATTTAACACATCATTTATGGCGGTCAGGATGTTGTCAAGTTGTTTAACCAGTACCTGCACAGACAAACAATAGAAACTTGTGTGATCAATGACAAATAAAAAATAATAATAAAAAGCCAAAACAATAATGCACCTGCCTTTTACCAATTGTGTGGTAGATAATTTTTGCGTCAAAAAAAAAAAAAAATGTGGCGTCATTTGGGAGCAAAGAAAGGATGACTTCTGAGGGTGCTGATGAATAAAAAGACTCCAATGGAGGGGGCAAGAGTCAATGTGTTACAAGATTTTACCGCTCTCTTCATCAGGATCATACACCATCATGTACCAACCAGGTGAAGAGACTAGTTCAGTCTTGTAAAACACTGGTAATTCTTGCACCAAATTACGTCATTGGGATTCGACAACCGACTTATTGGAGTCTTTTCATCCAGTAACTCCGCCAAATGTAATCCTTCAGTCCCAGGCTGCATGTGCACTCGCCAGACAGCCCGGAAAGGGAGGGCTGCGGCAGCCGGCAAACTGTAGGTCTTCTGAGGTGCAAGGGAATCTATTCCCTGTGGTTCTGTTCCATTACGAGACTGCAGTTTTATTTATTTTTTTATTAGGGTCCCAGTTACCAAACCCAAACACATAACTTATAGGTTGTGATCACAGAGGCTACGTGGGTTGTCTGAGTATTCAATTAAAAAAGCATGACCTGTCCGCTCTCCACACGTCTATTGTACGCGTATTCCCCATAAATCTATTCTGGAGCATGTTTTTGTACAACTCTTTGCTGTTTTGTTCCTCTGTTATTTCTCCCAGAAAACATATGACTACACTGACAACTCTGCACTACCACTGCCCTCAGAGGAGTGTGTCCATGCACAACATGGCAAAGTCGGCACTGGATGGACAAACACCTCAAAGTGTTAACACCCAGTTCTCAATTTATTCATATATTTCTAGGAGGAATAAAGGAGAAAAAGGAACAAAAAACAGAATTATAAGAAAAGATTCTCCAAAATTGTTATATTATGGGGAACACAAGTCTGTACTAAACCAGATATGTCAGGAGAGGTGACAGGTCCTCCTGGAACAGCATAACAAATAGTTTTAAAACCAGGTCACATGAAGTAAAAAAAACAACACGTTTGTACCATTTTATTTTCTGGCTGCTGAATAAATTCTTTCAGCTGCTTAACAGTAGCCAGTCTTCGGTCCCTGTCGTCTTCCCGGGTTATCCTCCGTAAAAGATTCGACAGCCGAGACTCATCGGAATAGGACAGCGATCGCTCTATGGAGACACACAAAGACTTGTTAATACAAAAGAGTAAGAAACCGAAAATAAATATATACTACATGTGAACAGTGACATAATTCACTTTATTTCAACATTTTACCTACTTTGATCAAAGAAAAAAAAAAGGGTGTACTGGGATATTCATAAAATATAAGCTTCAGATTAGACAGCCTAAAAGGGGAGTTAGGTTCATCTCCGTGGCTGATGCTGGATGATAAATCCGGTGCACTTTTACACTGTCTAGTCTAGGTTTATACACAGTCTAAAAATGTAGGCATGTGCACAACAGCCCCAGCCATTTTGATTATTAAAATGGAGTCAGTCATCAGGAAAAGATCAATGATACATGGGCTAAGAAAACACCATCTTTTATTTTCGAAATGAACGCCTCTGTCGTGCAGAAATAAGTTCTTAAAATGTATGCAAATTAGCAGTTCAGTGCAGTGAGGACATTCTCACTACCCTTCTGCCCCTGCCCACTGACTGAAAGGCTGGGGCAATAGAAAGTCAAGGTGCCTGGCCCTGAGGGAGTGGATCTTCTGTGCACTGAGGGTATCAGGAACACCCTTAGTGCACGGAAATATTAACCTACATAAAGTTTAAACTTATTTCTGCACAACGGATTTAGAAATAAAAGACCATTTTCTTTAGGCGAGCTTAGCCTATTTATCATTGACATATTGGGCTGTTAGCGCTGCTCCAGATGAGAAACGCCCTTTAAATGTCCAGTGTAGTGATGATAACATACCCTGGTTTTTCCTCATTTCTTTTGTGGCTAAAGCACGGTTTCCATGCTGAACAGTGAAATCAGGGCTCACATTGTTAACCCTCAGCTCTTGCCCCAACGACTTCCGACCAAAAGCATTTTCTCCAGATCCTCCATTGATGCTGTAGCCATCTAACGAAGCAAGCAACAGAACAACTCACTTTTTATTTCATATCTACGACATCACTTAGGCTGAGTTCACACGAGCGTGATTTCCGTGCGGGTGCAATGCAGTAGGTGAACGCATTGCACCTGCACTGAATCCTGACCCATTCATTTCAATGGGGCTGTGCACATGAGCATTTTTTTTTCATGCACCACTTCTGCAATGCTTTAAAATCGCAGCATGTTCTATATTCTGCGTTTTTCACGCAGCCCTGGCTCCATAGAAGTGAATGGGGCTGCGTTAATAACGCATTGCATCTGCAAGCAAGTGCGGATGCAATGCGTTTTTCACTGATGGTTGCTAGGAGATGTTGTTTGTAAACCTTCAGTTTTTTATCACACGCGTGAAAAAAGCATCAAAACGCATTGCACCCGCGCGGAAAAAACTGAACAACTAAACGCAATCGCAGCCAAAACTGACTGAACTTGCTTGCAAAATGGTGCGAGTTTAACTGAACGCACCCGGACCAAATCTGTCACGCTCGTGTGAACTCAGCCTTAGAAATCCCTTGCACAGAAAAGTACAGATACATAAACTGCAAATCAGAATGAAAACATCCAACATTTCAAGTGGGGGGGGGACAACAACAAAAAAAAAACATTTTTTAATATATCTTATTACGGAATTTTCAATAAATAGGGGGTACACTGTTCAGGATCCTCATCTCTCGCCAGAGTGAAGAGGTCACAAAAAGCATCCCTCTGGAGGACCCCTCCTGTCCTGCACGGACATACCAATGATCTGAATGTGTGAACTGTGTAATGCTTTATCACCTGTGGTGGCACTGCAGGTAAAGTAAACATTTATGGCTCGTTCACGAACGTGTGCTGCCTGTTGCCGTATTGCAGGCCGCATTTGCGGATCCGCAATACACGTGCACCGTTCTGTGTGCATTCCGCATCACGGATTCAGACCCATTCACTTCAATGGGTCTGCAAATCCAGAGATGCGGAACGGAAGCACGGAACGGAAGCACGGAACGGAACACTACGGAGTGCTTCCTGGGGTTCCGTTCCGTGCCTCCGCACTGCAAAAAGATAGAACATGCTCTATCTTTTTGCGGAACGGAGGGATCGTGGACCCATTCAAGAGAATGAGTCCACAATCCCCATGCGGCTGGGCCACGGTCGGTGCCCGTGCATTGCGGACCACAATATGGGCTTTACACGGTCGTCTGAACGAGCCCTTACTGTCAGATTTCCCCACAGATAACAGCTGATCACCAGGGGTTCCAGCAGGGGGAAGTTTTGTGATCCGCTTATATAGTCAATGGACTCTCTTAAAGGGCATCCGTCAGCAGATTTGTAGCTATGACACTGGCTGACCTGGTACATGTGCGCTTAGCACCTGAAGGCATCTGTGTTGGTCCCATGTTCATATGTGCCCGCATTGCTGAGAAAAATATTATATATGCAAATGAGCCTCTAGGAGCAACAGGGGCGTTGCCGTTACACCTAGAGGTTCTGCTCTCTCTGCAACTGCTGCACCCTCTGCACTTTGACCGACAGGACCAGGCAGTGAAAACGTCATCATGCTGCTTGGCCGTGTCAAAGTGCAGGTGGCGCAGAGAGCAGAGCCTCTAGGTGTAACTGGAACGACCTCCAACACAGATGCCTTCAGCTGCCAAGCGCACATGTAACAGGTCAGCCAGTGTCATAGGCACAAATCTGCTGACAGATGCCCTTTAACAAGTGGGGAGAACCGTCATCCCACTTTCACTTTGCTTAATACAGGCATGCTCAACCTGCGGCCCTCCAGTTGTTGCAAAACTACAACTCCCAGCATGCCTGAACAGCCTACAGCTATCAGCCTGCAGCAGGGCATGCTGGTTTTTGCAACAGCTGGAGGGCCAGGTTGAGCATCCCTGGCTTAATAGATAGTGAAGAATCTGAAATGCCACGTCTTCACCTGTAAAGCATCCTTACCTTCCTCTTCAGTGTGCGCCTCAGTATGAACCCGGACATCATCATGCTTTTGTCGCCCAGCTGAATTTGAAGTGTGCGATCCATAGGAGGCAGAACTGCCCCGATCTCTGGAAGTCGAGTATTTTAAATTGTCGTGTTCAGCTGAAGCACTATCAGATCTACAGAGAGGAAGAAAAAAAAAAAAAAAACTGACTGAAATACTCAGGACATGCAGGCTAGGTTTCAGTTCTGCCATGTATTGCAGATATATGTATCTGAAGAATAACAGTTAAAATTCAGTTAGGCACTGTTCACATGGGTGACGGATTAGTTACAATCACTATTTTAAGATGTAAAGGTTTGTTTTTATCTTTTGACAAACGAGTTTTCAAAGATTTTAACAACGACGACCTCTCCTCTGGATGGTCCGACTCCTGAGACCCCCACCAATCAGCAGTTTGGGAGGGCACTGACACTCCTGTGAGCGCCGTGCGCTTCTCTCAGCTTTTCCTTGGGCCAGTGACGTCACGTTTATAGGTCACGTTGCCCAGGAGGCGCTCAGCCCCATAGAAGTGAACCTGATCAGCCGTATACAACAGTTGCCGGTGTCAGATACATAACAGTGGATGGAGCAGAAAGCTAAAGACTCTATCCACACCGTGTAGTGGTCGTGACGAAGTACCACAGCGCCAATGTGCATAGGAGCTGAGCCACGACAACATTCCTCTTCCAGCTCCATCCACTGTTACGTCTCTGGCACCAGCTGCTGCCGCAAACAGCTTCTTTTTATATAACCATGTTGTTACTTCACAAATATATTGCATGCAGTCTGCAATAAAGTTATAAAGTTCCATCTGGGTGTTACCAATGGGGGGGGGGGGGGTCGTCGGACTTGTCCCTGCACAGTCTGACAGCGTCCAGTATTAAAAACATTGGTGGCGCAGTGCGCCCCTCCCCCCCCCCCCCCCCCACAGGATCCCCTCTCCCCTGCTCCTCCGATCGGAGCCCCAGCAGTGTAAGCCTGGTGCCCCGATCGGTTACCATGGCAGCCAGGACGCTATTGAAGCCCTGGCTGCCATGGTAAGCTCCATGCTGCTGTGTGCACAAAGCACAGAGCAGCAGGGACAGTGTGAGCTCCTATTCACCCTGATAGATCTCTATCAGGGTGAATAGGACAAGGGTTCTAGTCCCTAAGGGTGCTAAAAGTTAGTAAAAAAAAATATATATATATATATATATAAAAAAAATAAAAATAAAACACCAAAATATTAAGTATAAATGAAAAAGAAAGATTTACAAAAAAAACATTAACAATAAACATACATTTTCAGCATGTGTGTGAATTTTTTTCCAAAAATAAAAATTCCCAGAATATCAGTATAAATTATCAGCTATCGGACTGAAAGTTTACAAATTATCGGTATTGGCCATAAAAAAAAAAAATCAATATCGGTCGATCCCTACGTTCTACACAGTCGTTTCCATGGTTGTGACCACCCTGCAATCCATCAGCAGTGGTCGTGCTTGCACAATATAGGAAAAAGCTCTGGCTTCTCTTGTGGCCGGGAACGTGCGGGATAGTGGGAGCTCACATAGGCTGGTGCTTTTTCCTATGGTGTGCAAGCTTGACCATCACTGATGGATTGCAGGGTGATTGTAATCATGGAAACGAGCAGTGTATAAAGTGATGGAAAAATGAACCCAACCAGCAACGGAAGCAATATGGATTACAACAAATACATTAGTAAGGGGCTTGTAGTAACTTTCTCTACATGATAAATGCCACTTGCTGAAGTGACAACCCCTTTAAGTCATCTAAGCTAAAATAGTGAAGGCAGAAGCAGCCGGGCATCCAACTGTGCGCTGCAGGATTGCAGGAGATTTACACCCAGGCCGTACACTTCCATTTTGGCACAGGTTTAAAGCCCTGGAGCACATGCTACACACTTCACAGCTTTGGCTATGTGTACACTGGGTCTGCAGGGCATGCTCAGTTTACGTTTACCGTGCATACATGGAAACATATTACTAGGCCTCCCCATTAAGTCTACAGAAGTCAAATAAGTGTCCTTTCTGGTCCAGAATACATCACTGTACTGTGCTCTTTTCTGTACAGTATTGTCAACTCAGTTTTTTCTATCTGGAAGGATGCAGAGAGAAAAAAAAAATTATAATCTATCCTATACGGTATACTTGCATGTGTTTTCTCTATGGAGTCCGGACAATTTGCTCACACACTGATAGGACGAGAGATCTCTCATCACTGGGAGCCACCAGTTCATCCACAGGACGCTGCGCTGCATACTGGTCTTGTGAACGAGCTCTCAGAAACCCCTCTGGCACAGTGTGGCTGAAAGCGCGAGATGTGACTGGGGCCTGAGGCATCCATCAGGGTGGGCATGGCTCAATTCTTTTTTTTATACCCACTTTAAGGTCATCTACGGCAAATTGTCACCCCCTGGTACAGGGCTCCAGACTGAATACAACAGACACCATTTATAATAGGATCTGAGGTGGCGGCTATCTGTAGGAGCCACGTGCACTGAGCATTGATGGGAGATGTCTTGTCTCAGCCAACATCGATATACCTACTGTTGTGCCGGCAGATCTTGTGGCAATACCAAGTGTTTGTCTGACTGGTAAAGGGACAGGGCCTGGCTAAAATGGTAGCAAATATGGCTAAAAATGGCGCTATGGCTTCTTCTCGTATACATATTTCTCCACATGTACGTCAGAGCAGGACCACTGGATGACATAAAGGAAGGGAGAAGTCCTAACTGAGAAGCTCTGCTGCAGACTTTTGGGGGTTACATTTAACGAGGATTGGCTAGGAAGGTCCTTGGACAATTAGCTGATCACAACGTATCCCCCTACTGCAGGCATGGCCAACCTGCGGCTCTACAGCTGTTGTAAAACTACAACTCCCACCATGCCCTGCTGTAGGCTTATAGCTCTAGGCAGTATGGGCATGCTGGGAGTTGTACTTTTGCAACTGCTGGAGACCTTCAGGCTGGGTTCAGACCTGAGCGTTTTACAGCGCGTTCCTACGCGCTGTAAAACGCTTAACAGGCAAGAACCAATGATTCCCTATGGGAATGGTTCTCACCTGGGTGTTTTACAGCGCGTACGATCGCACTGTAAAACGCCCGACGCCCCAAGAAGTTCAGGAGCTTCTTTGGGGCGTCTTGTCGCGCGTTCCCGTACATAGACTTCAGCAGGAACGCGCGACAATGGGCGTTCGCTTGTCTCTGTATGCGCGATTGCAAACGCCCGTACAATCGCGCATACAGAGCGTACGTTCAGGTCTGAACCCAGCGTCAGGGTGTCCATCCCTGCCCTACTGGGACCCAAAATGGTCAGCTGTAATCTAGGGGTAAGTGCTCAAATTCACAGCAGGGGGAAATCATCATTACACCAAGTTGAAGGTGTAATTCAGGGCAATACGATTTTCAGAGAAGGATCCTCATAAGTCCCTGTCGGGGAATATGAAATTTCCTAAAATAAATAAGCCCAGATTTGGCCGGAGCAACAGTCAGCCACAAGTCATAGTAAAGGCCTAGCATTACCATGTACCAAACGGGGCAGATTTACTGTCCAAAGACAATGTAAACCTAGAGGAGACAGGGGGACGACATGACATTATCACGGCAGTGCACACCATGTGACAGATCAGGTGCACTGTGACAGACACGGATACTTTTTTCTTGGCTGCCTCACTTTTCACCACTTTTGGTGATAACAGTGGCACAGGCCACGAATAAATTTAGCGCAAAGACTATCCAAAAACTTAACGAATCCGATGCACGGCAAGTACGCCAGGTTTTTTGCCCCAAGTATTTTCTATGAGAAGGTTAGGAGAACCCTGCCTTTCATATAGCACTTATGTTGTGTAAGGAGGGGCAAAACCAAACCAGTCTATACTCTTCCTTAAAGCGCTTAACTGTGTTAAACATTAACATAAGCAACTTGCTAATAAATTCTTTTCAGATGTTCCGCGCCATTTTTGCCATCAATGTAGTCACGTCCCCTGGTTTATATCTTCTGCTCCTGGCTGCAGATAGAGGGACACGTCTGATGAAGCCCACTGCATGTGCACTGGCCCTGTGCAGGCATAGAGGAAGCTTGCGCATGCGCAGTGAGTTTTATCAGACGTACAGCATCATATCATGCCTTCACATGATGCCTGGGTGTCTAGAAAACCAGAGGTGCCAGTAGGGGTGGGCGATATGGCCTAAAATCTATATTGCGATATAATTTTAACCCCTTAAGGACACGGCCATATTTCCCTTTAAGGACCAGGTCATTTATGCAAATCTGACCAGTGTCACTTTATGTGTGAATAACTTTAAAACGCTTTTACTTATCCAGGCCATTCTGAGACTGTTTTTTCGTCACATATTGTACTTCATGACAGTGGTAAAATGGAGTAAAAAAATAATTTTTATTTATAAAAAAAAAATATATAAAATAATTTACCCAAAATTTGGAAAAATTAACAAATTTCCAAATTTGAATTTCTCTACTTTTTAATAGATAGTAATATCTCCAAAAATAGTTATTTTACATTCCCCATATGTCTACTTCATGTTTGAATCATTTTGGGAATGACATTTTATTTTTGGGGGACATTACAAGGCTTAGAAGTTTAGAAGCAAATCTTGACATTTTTCTGAAAATTTCTAAAAACCCACTTTTTTCAGGACCAGTTCAGGTCTAAAGTCACTTTGTGAGGCTTACATAATAGAAACCACCCAAAAATTACCCCATTTTAGAAACTACACCCCTCAAAAAGGTATTCAAAACTGATTTTACAAACTTTATTAACCCTTTAGGTGTTCTACAAGAATTAATGGAAAATAGAGATACAATTTCAAAATTTCACTTTTTTTTTTGAAGATTTTTCATTTGAATCAATTTTTTTCCAGTTACAAACCAAGGGTTAACCGCCAAACAAAACTCCATATTTATGGCCCTGATTCTGTAGTTTACAGAAACACCCCATATGTGGTCGTAAACTACTGTACGGGCACACGGCAGGGCGCAGAAGGAAAGGTACGCCATATGGTTTTTGGAAGGCAGATTTTGCTGGACTGTTTTTTTGACACCATGTCCCATTTGAAGCCCCCCTGATGCACCCCTAGAGTAGAAAGTCAAAAAGAGTGAATCCCATTTTGGAAACTACGGGATAGGGTGGCAGTTTAGTTGGTACTATTTTAGGGTACATATGATTTTTGGTTACTCTATATTACACTTTTTGTGAGGCAAGGTAACAAGAAATAGCTGTTTTGGCACAGTTTTATTTTTTGCTATTTACAACATTCATCTGACAGGTTAGATCATGTGGTATTTTTATAGGACCAGGTGGTCACGGATGCGACAATACCAAATATGACTACTTTTTTTGGTTATTTGTTTCAGTTTTACATAAAGCATAAAAAAAAAAAAAAAAAAAAAAAAAAAAACACGATTCTTTAGTGTCTCCACATTCTGAAAGCCATAGTTTTATTTATTTTTTGGGCGACTGTCTTGTGTAGGGGCTCATTTTTTTCAGGATGAGATGACTGTTTGATTGGCACTATTTTGGGGTGCGTATGACTTTTTGATCGCTTGTTTTTACGGTATTTACCTGAGGGGTTAGGTCATGTGATATTTTTATAGAGCAGGTTATTAGACACAGCGATACCTAATATGTCAACTTATTTATGTAAGTTTTACACAATGATTTCTTTTTTCAAACAAAAAATAATAATAATCACGTTTTAGTGTCTCCATAGTCTGAGAGCCATAGTTTTTTCAGTTTTTGGGCGATTATCTTAGGTAGAGTATGATTTTTGCGGGATGAGATGATGGTTTGGCACTATTTTGGGGTGCGTATGACTTTTTATGGTATTTATCGGACAGGGTGGATCATGTGATATATTTATAGAGCTGGTGATTACGGATGCGGTGATATCCAATATGTGTTTTTTTTTTATTATAAAATAAGGGGAAAGAGGTATTTTTTTTCTTTTTTTACTTTATAAATGTTATTAAAAACATTTTTTTTTACTTTACGATGTTCACTTTTCGGGGTCTGATCCCCTCTGCAATGCATTACAATACAGGTTGCATAGGAGACCCAGCCTGAGGCTGGATTTCCTTGGCTCCTGTAGAAGGCAGGTCCCAATGCCAAGCAAGGCATTGGGTAGCCTCTGCACGGCATCGGGCTGCCTTCTGAGACATCGAGTCCCCGCCACAGCAGTGCGGGGACTCGATGCGCTCCCTCAAACACAAACCCCTTCTATGCCATTGTAGGGGGGGGGGGGGGTTGGCGGTCATTGACTCAATGATTTGAGCAGACACCTTGTTCCAATCACTGCCCGCCGCGCAGCGGTGATCGGAAATACACAAGGCATACAGGTACCCCCTGTGTACTTAAGTACCAGGACATCAGGGCGTACCTGTGTACGCCCTGTGTCATTAAGAGGTTAAGCATGTGCGATATAGATACACACACACACTTTTTTTTTTAATAACTATTAGCCTCCTTAGGGGCTAGAACCCTTGTCCTATTCACCCTAATAGAATAGAGCTCTATTAGGGTGAATAGGACTTCACACTCTCTCTCCTGCCCTGGGCATAGTACACACAGCAGCAGGGGGCTGACTATGGCAGCCAGGGCTTGAGTAGAGTCATGGCTGCCATGGTAACCGATCGGAGCCCGCGATTACACTGCTGGGGCTCCGATCACAAGCTGCCACCCTGGAGCCACTGCCATCAATGATTTAATCGTGTGGAGAGGGCCGCAATTAATATAATACTTAGAAGAGGGGGAGTAGAAAGGGGGGGGGGGGGGGGGGGGCTGTGGCCACTGCGCCACTAATGAATATAGTTAATATGCCTGAATACGAACATAGCCTGCATGTGCCGGCCATATCCCATACCTGGCCAGGACCCGAGGGGTTAATTGTGGCGGATCACGGCGCGCAGTAATAGAGGCCAGGTATGGGATATGAGGCCTAGGTCCCAGCATGCCGAAATAAAGCATTGCTTCAGGAAGGAGGTTTGCCCTGGATAGGACTGGACCTATAACCGGTAAGCAGGCACCAGTTGCCGCATACTTGATGTGTATATAGGTAAGGGCGCATTCACATCACCGTTTAGCTTTCTGCTCTTCTGATTCTTCAGAAGGAGAGAGAAAAAAAAAAAAAAGGATCCTGTTGCATCAGTTGTCATCCATTTGAGCCATTTCTGTCTGAAAGCCATTATTTTAGATGGGGGAAAAAAGTCCTGCAAGGTTCAAACCGATGATGACTGATGGAACAGGATCTCTCTCTCTCTTTCTGACAGATCAGAAGAACGGAAAGCTAAACGTTGATGTGAGCCATAAAGAGCATAAACTGTAGAATAGCACAGAATGGAGGCAGGGGCTTCCAATGTGCAGACACATCCCAGATAAGAAGCATCCCCGTAGTGTAAGGTGGATGGACCACCCATGCAGCATTACCAGGAACAATCCTTTAGGCCCCTTTCACACGGGTGAGAATTCCGTGCGGGTGCAATGCGTGAGGTGAACGCATTGCACCCGCACCGAATCCGGACCCATTCACGTCAATGGGGCTATTCAGACGAGCGGTGATTTTCACGCATCACTTGTGCGTTGCGAGAAAATCGCAGCATGTTCTATATTCTGCATTTTTCAGGCAATGCAGGCCCCATAGAAATAAATGGGTCTGGTATTTTTACTGTGAAGAAAAAATATATATAAAAAAAAAATAAAAACAAAAAGTGCAAGTGCCAAAAAATACCACTAAAGGCAAAAAGGCACCACTGAATGAACAATCCAATTCTGCGCAGATGCCGACAGCACACGAACAGGAACATAGCCCATCTGAATGGAGCTTTAGGCTACTTGCACACATTGCACGGTTTTTCCCATGCGGATTCTTGTGCAGAAAAACAGCAGCGTAATTCACAAGCAACGTGTATGACATTAGACAAACCACACTCTTCCGTTCGGAAATGGACCTGCCGCATGTCAATAGTTTGTGCAATTTTTGGTGTCCAAAAGGATCTGCAGCAAAACCACATCGAATCGGAAAGTAAAACATGCAGATTTTGATACTGATTTGGTAACACACAAACCCGGAAGGAAATTCATGCAGAATATCTGCAGGTCGACCCGCGCCCGTGTGCGTCTTAGCCAACTGCAACCATTTATATCTATGTATCACCAGTCCTGTAATATTGGAGCCCAAGACCCCACTGATCATCTGAGGAAAGAAAAGGAGGATTCATACTTCTTCCTGCTGGATTCCCTTCAGGCTTTGGCGGTGATTTCCCAAAAAATGCAGTGTGAATACCACCATAAAGCTAGTTCTGACAAATAAGATCTTGCCTGAGTGACTGTGTACTAAGGCTTCTAAAAGTCCTATAGAAAAGTCTATAGGAAAAATCCTAAAGGGACTAAAAAATAAATAAAATGCAAGTGAACAGTCTTTAAACGTCACTACAAAAATGCAGTTTTCATGGGGTGTGTTAACATTTCCTCCCAGACAGTATGTTACACCCGGCTGTGGTGTTTTAGGTAAACAAAAAACCACTGCAAAGCTTTACCCACGCAGAACACCTATCGTCTATCCCACTGGTCGGACCCCAGAGAAGTGAAGGTAATCAGGCCTGCGCACTTATTTGTACGGTGACGCTAACAGGAGCTTCATTAGTAAGGCCCCATTCACACGTCCGCAATTTCGTTCCGCATTTCTATTTCAAATTGTGCGGCCCGGCTCCGGAAATGCGGGTCCACATTTCCGTTCCCCAAAAAAATAAAAAAATATAATAGAACATGTCCTATTCTTGTCTGCAATTACGGACAATAGGCATATCCTATTAGTGCCGGCGATGTGCGGTCCGCAAAAACTGAGCGTTTCAACATGTTCATTGTGTTACCCTAAACATATAAATGACACTTAATTTCATTTGCAGATGAATTCAATAAGTATTATGCATTTTGTACTTTTATGCAAATTAACATAAGTCATATCTTCAAGCTCTGACTCATCTCAGGTTAATTTGCATATGTATCGTTTTTTTACACAATAAAAGCACACAGAGCTATGGGGACTGACTGGGTATTGCGGATGTGCTAGCGGCCATCTAGCAACCCATGTCCTCAGCTCTATACCCAAAATCCCGGCGACAGGTTCCCTTTAAATGTCAGTTACACTAAAATGTTCCATTAAGTGGGAGTGGTGAGCGCCAGACTTATCATTTATGACACTTTTCTAGCATAAGTGAAGACTGAGATCTATGGAAGCTATGAGCTGGCATAGGCTGTATTCTGGGAGTAAAGACCACTCGAAGATACACTTATTTATGACAAGGGGTTGTCCCACGAAAAATATTCTACAGTTTTCAAATCAGCACATGCTCAGTTTCATCCTACAACTGCCTCCCGAGCTGCGATAGGGAGAGCATGGACACGCCCCCCCCACCCGAGCTGCGATAGGGAGAACATGGACACGCGCCCCCCCCCACCCGAGCTGCGATAGGGAGAACATGGACACGCCCCCCCCCCACCCGAGCTGCGATAGGGAGAACATGGACACGCGCCCCCCCCCACCCGAGCTGCGATAGGGAGAGCATGGACACGCGCCCCCCCCCACCCGAGCTGCGATAGGGAGAGCATGGACACGCCCCCCCCACCCGAGCTGCGATAGGGAGAGCATGGACACCCCCCCCCCACCCGAGCTGCGATAGGGAGAGCATGGACACGCCCCCCCCCACCCGAGCTGCGATAGGGAGAGCATGGACACGCCCCCCCCGAGCTGCGATAGGGAGAGCATGGACACGCCCCCCCGAGCTGCGATAGGGAGAGCATGGACACGCCCCCCTGAGCTGCGATAGGGAGAGCATGGACACGCCCCCCTGAGCTGCGATAGGGAGAGCATGGACACGCCCCCCTGAGCTGCGATAGGGAGAGCATGGACACGCCCCCCTGAGCTGCGATAGGGAGAGCATGGACACGCCCCCCTGAGCTGCAGCAGAAGGGACACTCCCCTTGAGCTATCAGCTTGATATAAATCTAGCTGGATCCATGTAAGGTACAGGGCTGGTTCTAGCTTTGTTAGAAGAGATTGTCATGTTCTATATGATGTCCGATTTTCATTTTTTGCATTATTCAAGGGATAACCTCTTTAACTGCATCCTCCAGAGGCACAGAGGATATCAGGACAGACATCGAAAACACTGGTCTTGAGACCTCCCCAAAAGAGCGCTCTTCTCTGCAGGACCGTGCACGCTGAGGCATTACGCAGACGGCCCATTGATTTCAATGGTCACTGAACCAACCGCTGACATCAGACCTCCATGAGAACGGAATGAGCAATAGAAGTAACTTCATGGATCCAACAATTAAAGGGGTATTCGGGTTGGTTAAAGTTATCCTCTATCCATAGGATAGAGTAAAACTATTAGATTGATGGGGGTCCTACCACTGGGACCCCAACTGATCACAAGAATGGGGGCTCCAATGAAATGACCGGAGAGGCCGGTCACACATGCGCGCGGCTGCTCCATTCATTTCCATGGGAGTTCCGGAGATAGCAGAGTACAGCGCTAGTCTATGGATAGGGGAAACTATAACCAATCGGAATACCCCTTTAATACGTTTCAGTACCGGACTGCGATCTTCCATAGACCATGACACTGCACTGAGTAAGGGTATGTCTACACAGCGAGCAAAGATCGCAGTGTAGCAGGGCAGCCATAGAAATGGCCCCGGTTATTTCTATAGCAGCTCTGCTACAACGCGATAATTGGGCGTGACAAAATCGCTGTGTAGATGTACCCTAATGCTTCTTATATCAGAGGCTGCGCTGCAGGGGAGGATGAATACTTGGTAATTTGCAGAATAGGAAGCAATGACCAACATCAAATAGGAATTAAAAGGGATTTTCCAGTTTTAGGAAGTACAGTTATCCATGGTAAAATGTTCATATACGGAGTGCCTCAACCCCATCTGCAGGATCTCCGCTGGCAAAACCTTCACTGGTAGAGTGTGGCCCCGCGCAGTAGTTAGAAGAGCGTTTGCTCTTGTAATGAGCTGTGCACATGTCATCACACGGCCAGGACAAGTTTGCATAACTGTTCAATGACTACAAGCAGAGGTCTTGAAAACCACATTATTAAGCTTAATAACTTTTTATTATATTCCCCATAAGCTATATATTTATCTGCAACACCCCCTCGAAATTATTCTCCAGGTAGTATCAGTGATAAACGACCTGTTGGGAGTGTCAATAATGCCTAAGGCGCCTCCAGGACGGTGCGCCCCAACCACCCAACACCTCTTATGCTGCATTAGTAGACAGAACACCAGATCAGTTCAATCCAGCACAAAAAACTTGGGGTTCAGCAGGCTGTCATTAAAGAGGGGGTCTCTCCACAGGCAACCATGTCAGAAGGCAGCCGCAGGTCCAGCTTCAGGCAAATACCGGTAGGGAATCGACTGATTATCGGAAGTACCGATATTATCGGCCCGATATTCAGGATTTTGTACATTATCGGTATCTACATCTAACCTTGCCGATATACCGATAATGCGTATAAAGCGAATAGTAGTGAGCGCTTCCATTATAAAAGCGCGCACTAGTATGCATCAGGTGTACTGGGAGCAGGGAAGAAGCGCAGCAAGTGCTTCCGATACTCGCCCTCCCTGGTCTTCTTTGATGGGGCCCGCACTGCACTGTCCTGACCCCAGTACAGCATCAAGACGTAGTGCGCGCACTATGACCTGAAGCTGCGCGCTGTCAGTGCAGCGTGGGCCGGAGAAGACAGGGGAGCAAGATGCCGGACATGAGGATAAAGAGGAGCCACGGTGCAGGAGAGGCGAGTTTTTTATTTTATTCATCTGAGGTCTGATAGGGGTTAATAAAGTCACTGAGAAGGGGGGTGGAAATTGGCATTTGGCACTAGTATATTTTAAATGTAAGTTATAAATTAACTACCAACTAAGGGCTTTATTAATTTACATTTATAATATACTAGTGTCACCTCGGTGACTACCAACTAATATAATATTTAATGAGATATAAAATCTCTGTATAAATAATCAGCCTGAAAGTTCAGGGGAAGCTGTGGTCGGCCATACATCTCTACTACAAGGGAGTATTACATGATGGCAAGACACGTAAGAAATGGACGCCAGTCTGACAATGTGGCTCATGCGCCCCCCCCGCCCCCCCAAGGAACATCAATATGTTCTTTAAAGGTACATAGACAGGAGTGGCCTTAATAAGAAGCTCCCAATTACAGAGGCAAGTTAAAGGGGTTTTCTGAGACTTTTATAGTGATGACCTACCCTCCAACATTTGAGAAGGCAGCAGCGCACGCAGTAGTGCTGCAGCCTTCTCCCAGGCCAGTGATGACACGTTCATCGGCCACATGGCCAAGGCGCAGCTCAGCCTCATTGAAGTGAACGGGACTGAATGCCACACCAAGCGCATCCACTATGCAATGTACGGCGCTGTGCTAAGTAAGCTCACAGGAGCCCTGATGTCCTCTCAAACAGCTGACTGGCAGGGGTCCTAGGTGTGGGACCCCCACCAATCCGATACTGAGGACCAATCCTGAAGATAGGTCATCAGTATAAAAATCTCAGAAAACCCTTTTATTGTTTGAGTAATTAACTATAATTGCTCAATGTAACGGAAGGAGAAGTGATCGGTCATCTTAAATGGGTTATCCCATGGTTAATGTAAAAAATGAAAATCATACGGTACATGACGACCTCTTTCTAATAAAGCCAGAACCAGCCTTGTACCTCAAATGGATCCAGAGATCTCCCCACTCATTGCTCTGCTAGATTTATATCAAGCTAACGGCTCAAGGGGAGTGTCCTTCCTGCTGCAGCAAAGGGGGCGTGTCCGTGCTCTCCCTATCTCAGCTCAGGGGGCGTGTCCCTGCTCTCCCTTTTACAGCTCAAAGTAGGCAGTTGAAGGAAAGAACTGAGCATGTGCGGCCATCTCAGTCATTTTACGTGGGACAAACCCTTTAACTCAGGAATGCCCAACCTGTGGCCCTCCAGATGTTGCAAAACTACAACTACCACCATTCTGGTGGGCTGTCCAGGAATGATGGGAGTTGTAGTTTTTCAACAGCTGGAGGGCCATAGGTTGAGCATCCCTCATCAGAGAGGAGGAAGACTACGGGGCTCCTCAGTTGGCATCTTATCTCTCCTGAGAAAACAATAGGATCGGGCATGTTGAAAACCATGAACCCAATCCTTCTCTCCCAAGATCCCCATACACCTTAAAGGGTTATTCATATGACCGTATCTGTTTCGCGCTCTGCAAAATACGGATGCGGTCTGCGAGCAGCTCCCAATATTGTGTGCCCCATTGAAACAATGTCTATGCTTGTCCCCCAAATGGAAAAGAATAGGACATGTTCTATCTGCGGAGCTGCAGAACGGACTTACGGATGCGGACAGCACATGGCAATTTATTTATTTTTTTACTGCCCCATTGAAATATAGGAGTCCGCGTGCGATCCACGCAAAAAATGAAGATTGGACACGGACCGAAAATACGGCCGTTTAATAAGAACTTGGATAATTGCCGATACGCCCATTTCGGCTGTGTCTGGCCAGATTAAGTGGGAAGGTTCTACATATGGATGACCCATCCTCAGGATATATGATCGGCGGGGGTCCCACTCCCGGGGCCTCCGCCAATGAGCTTTTTGAGGAGGCCGCATTTTACCAAGCACGACGCCGTCCACTGGATAGCTGCTGTACCCGGTACTGCACCTGAGCCGCGTGACTGATGTGATGTCGCATAGCCTCTTAACAGCTGATCGGCGGGGGGCCCAGGAGTAGGAGCCCTGCCAATCTGATACTGACCTATCCTGATATGCATATCCCGGAGAACCCCTTTGAAGTAGTGGGTATAACCTTTGTTATTTTAAGCCCCCACTGCCGCCAACCACTGGCTCCAGCACTCGCCTGCAGCAGTGACATGCAGACACGTCACCGCTGCAGTCATGTACACAAAGCCCGGCCTTAGGCTTATGGGGAATATTATTTTAACACTTTCCGTGCCTTTGACCATTTTTATTTTTTATTAACTTGACAACTCCTTTAAGTGAATTGAAATTTGTCCAAATTAATCGAACCTGCCTATTGGCTCCCCTCAAGGTGGGATGCCCTCGGGGGGTTCCGGGCAGTGGTAGTAGCTCTGTCCGGCTGGGGGGCTGGCACTGGTATAAGTTATGTTCCTCACTGATCATGCTGGCACCAGTGCACCCATGACAGGGGGGACACCCAAATTTTTTTTTCGAATGAAACGACAGATTCCGACTGACTATTTTTTTAGACGACAATGAATGTATTGTTTCCCACAGGATAAGCGGCGCCAGCAGCAGCCATCCTCACCCATGCACATTTAGGTGCCCAGCTTTACAATGTTGTTGGGGGGCACCACCTCATACATACACACCATCTGGTGGCATCACACAGCGGGCACACACTGGCTTTCACCAGCCAGCAGGAAATCTACATGGAATGGTAGGTCCCCCCGTCCTGTGCTGCCCTGGTGATGGGGGGCAGGCATGAGCCAGTGCTGGGCAGCCATCCTGTGCAGCACACAGGCTCCCCCGGCAGTGTAGGCCTCACACTGCCCCCACCCCGCCATATAGGCCGGGGGTCTGCTGCCCCCCCCCCCCAATTCCGGCCCGGCCAGTCATGTGCGCCCCCTCCCCTCCGCCCCACAGGCAGCGCCAGGCCTAGGCCGCCAACTGACCTGGGTTGCCAGTCATTCCAGCTCCGCTGGTACTGCTTGCCGCTGTTCAGCCGAGTCCCCGGGGCTCTGCGGCTCATTACCTTCCCCTCGCCGGCATGGCCAGCAGCAGAGGACGAGGCTGCAGGGAGCGGGGACAGCAGGAGGAGGAGGCCGAGGCGGGAGCAGTTCTTTCGGTTCCTGCTTCCTGAGAAGGCGGCTCTGGAGAGCTCTGTGAACTGCTCGCTCCGGGGCTGACGGCGGAGACTCCACCCACTTTCCTTGATTCAAGCCCCGTGATTGGCCACCGAGAGCAGATCCGTTTCCTTCTCGGGCTCTGTCCCTGTGATTGGATGCCGTTAGATGGTCCCGCCCTCTGGTGTTTGTAGGAACGCGGCGCGGTTAAACTGTCCGCTGGGTGGCGCTCGATAAGCACGTTAGTATGACGCTAGAGCGACACCTGGCGGATAGGCTGGAACTGACAGTCGGGGAAGTGGTGGGTTTGAGGAGGGGGGTTCCAGTCACAGCACTTATGCGCCATTTGCATTCATTTCATCTTGGGTTTCCTTTATTCTTATTGTTTTTTCTTCAATAAACCTTAGGCTGTGTTCACATTTAGTTTTTTTTTCCTTCCATCAGAGGTATACTTTGGGACTAAGTGCAAAGCTGCCGCGTATGTGCGACTATATTATCCTATGGCATAAGTAACTATATATATATATAGGGTCATTTATGAATATATTATGCTGGCTTTTGGCGTAAAAATAGTCACAAGACTTTATTGAACACCCATGTGACATTATTTTGTTACACAGGCGTTTTTGCGCCGTCCTCGCCACTTGGGAGTGTCGTCGGTGTGGCATTGACCGACGCCGACACATTTACTATCTTTTACATCCGGAAACAGGCGTAAAATAGTAGCAAAAAGTAATTCTGTTAGGAGATTGACTAGTTATTACTCCAGGAGCCCAGACTGTCGGCGTCATAAATTAGGAGCTTTCTGCGCCAGCGCAGGAGGGAAACAAGGACAGGTGTAAAAAGACAGTCCTTGTAAATGACCCCTCTCTCTCTATATATATATATATACACACCATGCGGTATACGTTTTTACCCTATGCCTCTGTGTGTTTAGGGCCTTATGCTTATACGTGGCGCATGTGCCAGGAGCTTTCCCGCTGTATGCGCCATACTTGGCTCCGGTGTGAGGGCAGCACCCCTTTGGACATTACAGAGGTCACACACTCAGGGAAAGCTCCCACTCTGACAAACTCCAACCTCCTGTGTATTTATGGCATCCCGGACTCCCAGACGAGTTGTCAGATGCTGCGACACAAGCATGGAGGGCTGTTTTCTTCGGAAAGCAACCGTCCATGTGGTATAACTATGTGGCGCCAGACGCCCAAACGTGCCTTCAGGGGTTAAGCCACAGGGCAAGAAAAGGCAGAACATCGCATGAAAGGGGTAAAGCTTTGTGTGGTAATTTTTATTTTTTTCCTGGAGGCCATGTCACAAATGTTGGCATCAGTACCTGTTCACTGTCCGTCAGGTTGGCAATATTGTGCCACTTTTGCAGTTTTCTTCACTTCAGCCGATCCTCTCTAAGCCCCACACTCCGCCTGTCACACAGTGTGGGAGTATGGACGTTAGCGCAGTTTGCTTGGCTCAGGCAGCCACCTCACCATACACTGCAGCCAACCCGTTCTTGACATAGATGTGGGGCTCAGGATGCCATAGAAGTCCAATGTGGGAATATCCCTTTAAGGGCTCATTCAGCCAGCCGTATGAACAAGTCCACATCCGTTCGGGTGCGGACCCATTCATTTCAATGGGGGCGCAAAAGATGCGGACAGCATACTGAACACAGCAAATGCGGATCCGCAAAGCACTACAGCTGTCTGAATGGGCCCTAACCATCATTCAATGCATATCAATACGATGAAGTAACTACTCACTTAGAGGGTCATTTACTATTAGATATACGTTAGTTTTCTGGCGCATATCTGGCACAGATTGCGGCACAAAGGTTATTTGTGCCGCAATCTGTGACTTTTCCTCGCTCATGGCAGGTCTAAAAAGGGTGGTGTGGCGATGAAGGGGACGGATCAGGAGGCCCGTTTAATTTATCTAAATTTAAAGGGTAAGGCCTCATGCACACGGCCGTGTTCCACGGCCGAGAGCGGTCCGTGGTAACATGTCCTAGATTCCTGTTGAGAGCAGGAGCGCACGGCGTCATTGGTTGCTATGACGCCGTGTGCTTTATGTCGCTGCTGCACTACAGTAATACACTATACGAGTGTATTACTGTAGTGCAGCGGCGGCATGAAGCGCACGGCGTCATAGCAACCAATGACGCCATGCGCTCCTGCTCTCAACAAGAATCCAGGACGTGTTACCACAGACCGCTCTCGGCCGCGGAACACGGCCGTGTGCATGAGGCCTAACTGTCATGTTTTCATCAAAAAATCTATTTTAGCATATGTTACTACTACAGAAGCTTTATGCATAAAGCAATCTTACAGCTGTTTAAACATTTACAATATGAGGACCAGGGCCATCTTTAATATTGATTGGACCCTGGCAAGAATTTACTTGGGCCCCCTGGATCCCGCCTTCCCACGTCCTAGCATGCAATCACACCCTCCATCACAACACACACACAAAAAATCCACACACCTCGTAGAGTAGTAAGCTTTAAAGGGGTTCTGCACTTTGTTTAAACTGATGATCTGTCCTCTGGATAGATCATCAGCATCTGACCGGCGGGGGTCCAACACCTGGGACCCCGCCGATCAGCTGTTTGACAAGGCAGCGGTGCTCCAGCAGCGCCGCGGCCTTCTGTTTACCGCTAGCCCAGTGACATCACGACTAGTATCAATGGCCTGGGCGCGGCTGAGCTCCGTTCACTTGACGTCACTGGGCCGGCGGTAAACAGCGAGAAGGCCGCAGAGCTACTGCCATTGCCGCTGCCTTCTCATACAGCTGATCGGCGGGGATCCTGGGTGTCGGACCGCCGCCGGTCAGAAGCTGATGATCTATCCAGAGGACAGATCATCAGGTTAAAAAAAAGTGCAGAACCCCTTTAATAATGATGAGTGGCCACTAGAGGTGTTCCTTGGCAGTAATGTAAATACTGCCTTTTTACAGTAAAAAGCTCGCAGAGACATGCTATAGACACCAGAACTACTACGTTTAGCTGTTGTGGTTCTGGTGACTATAGTGTCCCTTAATATAGAGAAAAAAAAGAATCAGCACAAAAGTATCAAATAAAATGGCTGTATCATTATTCTAAAAATGTAAAAAGCACAACTTCTGACACAAATATATAGTATTTTGCAGATTACTTTTTTTATTTTATTTTTTTACAATGTGCAGATAGTACTGTACTACTAACCCCTCCATCCACCCCTACATACAGGGTAATAATACAGCGCCACATACCTCTTACATCCAGTGGCGTCTCTTTGATGTAGATGTTCTCTTTCCTCATCTTCTCTTTTCAGACCTTCAGACCAGACCACCCTTTTGTCACCATTTTCCATCTCTGCAGTTTGACAACAAAATCTTAGTTTACTACTTTTCCATCATCCTCCTATCTTCTGGACAAATCATATATACACAATACTATACTGCAGAAACAGATAAACCCCCTGATAATAGTAGTACCATGCAGATGGTGCCCTTCAATAATTATTGGCACACAGTGCCCTAAAATAACTATGCCCAGCAAATAGTGCCCCTGACACTAATAGTGTAAACATAACATCCCCCAAAAATAATTGTGGTAAGCTTATACTGTGCCAAGGTGCCCCCACAGTAATTGTGCTCCCAAAAGTCCCACCAATAGGAATAATTCTCTGCTAAAGCACACATGGTAGTAGTAGCGCTCCTACAGTGCCTCCAAGATGTCCCCACTGTGCCCCAGAAGTAATAATGCTCCCATAGAGCCCATACTAGTAATCATGTTCCCCATAGACCCCCAGTAGTAATAAAGCCCACCATAATGCCCCCCAGTAGTAATAATTCTCTTTATAATTTGCCAGTGCAAAAAATACCCCCTTTTAATGCCACCAGTTGAGCTAATGTCCCCATTGTGCCCCCATAATGTGCCAGTATAAAATACGTCTATATAGTGTCCCCAGTAAATGTCCCCAAAGTGCTCCTCTCCCCCTTTCTTCCTAGTGCCCCCCATAATGTACCAGTATAAAATGCCCCATATATAGTGCCCCAGTAGATGCCCTCAGTGTCTCCCATAATTTGCAAGTATAAAATACCCCTTCTTAGTGCCCCCCATAGATGAGCCCATAGTACTCCTCACTCCCCTTCCCCATAATACCCACCATAATGTGCCCCAGTATAAAATGCCCCTATACAGAGACCCCCATATAAAATACCCCTCCTTTGTGGCCTCAGTAGAAGCCCCCATAGTGTTACTCTCCCCCTTCCCCCATATAAAATACCCCTTCTTTGTGGCCTCAGTAGAAGCCCCCATAGTGTTACTCTCCCCCTTCCCCCATATAAAATACCCCTTCTTTGTGGCCTCAGTAGATGCCCCCATAGTGCCCCCAATAATGTGCCAGTAAGAAGTGCCCCCATAGATGCCCCCATAGTGCCACCCAATAATGTGCCAGTAAGAAGTGCCCCCATAGATGCCCCCAATCATGTGCCAGTAACAAGTGCCCCCATAGATGCCCCTCAATCATGTGCCAGTTACAAGTGCCCCTATAGATGACCCCAATCATGTGCCAGTAACAAGTGCCCCCATAGATGCCCCTCAATCATGTGCCAGTTACAAGTGCCCCTATAGATGCCCCCCAATCATGTGCCAGTAAGTAGTACCATATAAAAAAAATAAACACTTATAATTACCTCCATGAGGCTGGCAGCTATGTGATGAAGGCCTCTTCCAGCTCAGGCGGCACAACGACGTCATCGCACCGCCTGCCCCAGCCTATCAGAGGAATGGGGAAGGGAGACGCCTCTCCCTACCCTGCCCCGACGCAGCACATCTATCTGTATTGCTGTCCTGAGGACGGCGATACAGATTACTATGGAGATAAGCGCTCATCTCCCTGTGCCCTGCCGCCATCCCTCACTTGTCACCAGGGCCGCGCCACCGGGGGCCATCGCCTCACTCTACCTAATTGGCCTAATTGCCCCCCCCCCCCCGGCCCCTGACACGCTACGCCATTGGCCAGAATGGCCAGTGGGGCTCAAGAGGCAGCTGCCTTGGGCCCCTCAGGAGCAACTGGACCCGGGGCAGCTGCCTCTTTTGCCCTGCGTTAAAGACGTCCCTGATGAGGACCTTCTCAAGATGGCTTCTCTGCCAGTTCTCTGAGGCCAAAACTGCTTTCCCTGACTTCCCATACACAATTGCTGCAGCCAGCAGCTCCCTGCCAGCCAATCAGATTGGATTACTGAGAGACACGCCTCCTCACTTGTAGCTGGTCAGCTAAGACCTGTCCTAGGTTGCTAGTATAGCTTATATGTGTATACAGTTGGACCTGCCAATAGACTTAATACAGTTCCTATGTTTATGTGTTAAAGACAAATAAAATAAAAGCGCAGAGCAGAGATGTCCATCAAACCAAAATGGGCGTGCCGAACGGTGAGGAGACGGAGCCTCTAGGTGCTGCAGCAACGCCCCAATAGCACCTAGAAGCTCATTTGCATATTTTAAAAGTTCATTTTTTGGGCGAACGGCGGCATGTAGGCAGATAAAAGTTACACAGTTATGTACTGCTGACATTAGCACATCAAATTTTGCCGGATGATTGAGCGTTTGCTAGTTCATCGGGCATTTTGAGGCAGTATTATATATAAGATCGATCATCTGGCAGAAATATGGCAGTCTAAGGCTACATGCACACGAACGTTGTTTGTTTCTGTGTCCATTCCATTATTTTTGCGAATTGGATGCAGACCCATTCATTTCAGTGGGAGAGCACACATTGTGCTGTCCGCATCAGTATGTCCGTTCTGTAACCCCGCAAAAAATGTGAATATGTCCTATTCGTGTCCGTTTTAGGCATTGTTACAATGGATCCGCAAAAAAAAACGGATGTCATACGGACGGCAAAACACATACGGTCGTGTGCATGTAGCCTAATACACACTTTACACTTGCTCATTATTTGTGCTTCTACCACATCAGCTTCAAGGACTGCTCACTTGCTGCCTAATATATACCACCCCTTCACCGCTGCCATTATAATGAGGCAATCCATGCTATTCTCTCTTGTTCACCTGTCAGTTTTCAGAGAAAAAGGGTTTTCCGAGATTTTTTAACTGATGACCTAACCTCTCTCAAGTAGAGATTGGGGGAAATTGGCATGCAGTTTCGGGCTTTGCTGCCGGATTGCAGAATGGATTGCGGAAAGTTTTCTGAGCTGACTTGCTTTGCTAATATTGTCATTTATTGTGATGATTAAAGGGGTTGTGCCACAAAAATACTCTACATTTTTTAAGCCAGCACCTGGATCTGAATACTTTTGTAATTGCAGGTAATTAAAGGGCTTCTGTCACCCCACTAAAGTATTTTTATTTTTTTTGGGCTAGTTAAATTCCTTTCTTATAAAAACGAACTTTTATAATATGTAAATTAGGTCTCTACCAGCAAGTAGGGCGTCTACTTGCTGGTAGCCGCCGCAAAAACCCCTCGTCGTGTTGATTGACAGGGCCAGCCGCGATCTCCTCCTCCGGCCGGCCCTGTCAGCATTTCAAAAATCGCGCGCCTGTGTTGATTCGGCGCAGGCGCTCTGAGATGAGGAGGCTCGCCTCCTCAGCACTCCCTCAGTGCGCCTGCGAGGATGACGTCTTCTCTTTCGGTGATGTCATCGGCGCAGACGCACTGAGGGAGTTCTGAGTAGGCGATCCTCCTCATCTCAGAGCGCCTGCGCCAAATGAACACAGGCGCGCGATTTTTGAAATGCTGACAGGGCCGGCCGGAGGAGGAGATCGCGGCTGGCCCTGTCAATCAACACGACGAGGGGGCGTTTTTTTGCGGCGGCTACCAGCAAGTAGAGACCTAATTTACATATTATAAAAGTTCATTTTTATAAGAAACTGCTGAAGGAAAGTAAGTAACACTATTATATTTTCATATATCGCACTATAAGGAATTTAACTAGCCCCCCCCAAAAAAATGACTTTAGTGGGGTGACAGAAGCCCTTTAAACATTTAGTATAGCCACTGAGTTATCCAATATGTATTGGTCTGGCGCCACCTACTGTTTGTTCTTTTACTTATTTCTCTGTCCAACTTAGTAACATTGCTGAGGTGGTCGCCCATGCTCAGTTCCATTCTTCAACCACCACTGACTGTATCTACGTGTCCGTTCAATTTTTTTAAGGATAGGATGCAGACCCATTCATTTCAATGGGTCCGCATCAGTATGTGCATTCCATAGCCCCGCAAAAAACATAGTGTCCTATTCTTGTCCGTTATGCGGTTATGGTTACTCATGACTTCCCACTCTCCCTGCCCACCTGCTGATGACTATCAGTCTTCTGCCTAGTTTTCCCCCTTTCTCTCTAGGAGATTATGAGTAACCAGGACTCTTCTCAGGTAGACTGGACTCTTTTCAAGTCCTGGGCTGCAATGATTATGATGCTGGTTCTCGGCAACCACTTACTTTTAGCTGATGTGTGACACACCGCTGACATCAGCATTTCTGTCACTACTTTATACTGCCCTCAGTACGGTCAGCATAAAGATGATTACAGGTTCCCTTTAAAGGGCATGGACAGATGTGGGCCATTTTTTTTAATTTTGGGGTATAATTTTTAAGTTGGTCTTTAGTAAACATTTTTAATAGTCTCTCTTCTCTATATATTTTTTTCACTGCAACTGCAGACTGTTCCTTCTCCTTCCCAGTGAAATCCCTCAAAGTGCTAATCTTGATCTGTAGCCCCTATCTCTAGTCCCTCACAGATCATAGACAATTATTTCAAGAGTCCCTGTACTTTCACACAATTTCATTTAATTGAATATAGAATGGTGTGACTAGCAAATTTCTATATCACTTCATTAAAAAAAAATATGCCTGCATCCACCTGGAAAAAAATTAAAGTCATGGCCAGAGGCACAGAAAATGGCTCACAAGAAATGGGGGCATGGCAGAGGCTCAGAGCTAGCTGAGCCCCTGAGCTTGGTAAAAGAACTGCTTCTGCACAGCTTTTGGAGATTGCAGGAGTCTCCTGTGAATCTGTGTGATTTCCCCCCTCCTTGTTTGTTCCGAAGCTGAAAACAAACATAGTGGGAAGTAAAGGAAAGGATGTAATAGCAGTACAGTGCTGGCAGATTCTACAGAAGGAGACGTCTCCTGCTTCTGATTGAAATGCAGCTAGCTGTGCAACTGAAGCATAGAATAATATGGCTGAGGAAGTCATTAGGGAAGCCCAAAAAAGACCTGTTCCTTCACAGTTATGATTGTACAAAGAAGCACAGCCATTATGCTAACTTTTTGTTTAAAACTCAGGTACACTTTTAGGTAAATTCGTATCAAACCGATAAGAATTTAGCTTACAAAAAAAAAATACAAAAAAATTATAGAAAAACAGGAAGGAGTAAATTACTTTAAAGAATCATTGAACATACAACTCCCTTATATGATAAAGTGGTTCCTCCATTAAAAAGTATTAGAAGGTTTTTCCCAAGAAATTCATTTTTGCTCCTATTTCCTCATTTTCTCTTAAAGCTGTTGGTTCATGAACAGTGGCGTAGCATGGATTGCCAGTGCCTGTAGTGTTTATCAGAGGTAAGGGCTACAGACTGAGTGGTCAGAGCAGCTCTCTGACTCTCTAATGGGTTTCATTAAGTAGGAGAAGGAACAGTCTACAGATGTGGGCAAACTAAAAGCTGTAGAGGAAAAAATGTTTTTTTTTTTTGTAATAATAATCAACTGGAGAAAATATTTTAGCCAAGCAATAATGCCCCCAAGGTGTCCATAGTCTTTAAAGATATGACAAACTGGACATAAAGCTGGCCATACATTTCAGATAATGATCGGCTGATCATGCCGTCAATATGTATTTTTGGCCGATAAAACAACAGTCGGCTGGAATGGCCAAAATCTGCCAAATTTAATCTTATTTGTATGGCCACCTTAAGTCAGGTATCAGGTAGACAATAGACCGTGGCTACAGGATGTCATGATAATGGAGGAATTGATAAAGAAGCATATAAATGAATGCATGCAATGTCATCTCCTTACTTCAGTGTCTATGACGGCAGAGGTTCATTCTGAAGCTGTGGACAGAAAGACTTTTCATCCATGGTCGGTGGTGTTGTACTGCAGCCATGGTGCATGAGATCTGCGTAAGCAGTGAAAACGGGTGAATTCATTGATGTCGTCGCCTTCTATTCATTTTCACGTACAGACGTTTTTGTGCCACTGCTCAGCTGTTGCTTAGAGACGTATGTGAAGTGTGTTTTCTACTAGGACTTTCCCTAGTTTCATACCATTGCTATGGCTACTACATTGTAAGAGGCTGCAGTAGGTGGGCTTGAAATCTTAGGGAGTAGACATTAGTCTGTACCAGGGATCTCCAACCAAAACTACAACTCCCAGGGTTTTCTGAGATTTTAATACTGATGGCCTGTCCTCTGGATAGGTCACCAGTATCTGATCGGTTAGGGTCTGACACCTGGGACCCCTGCAAATCAGCCTTTGTGTGGAGCATCTTCTTGCGGCTTAACCTGGGTCAGTGACGTCACCAGTCATTGGTCACGTGGCCTAGGTGTAGCTCAGTCCAATGCAAGTGAATGGAATTGAGGTGTGAAACTAAGCACAGTCGCTTTACAATGCACGGCGCTGTGAGGAGGCAGCTATGCTCACCAGAGCGCCCCAGTTTTCTCACACAGCTGATCGGCATGGACCCCCACCAATCAGATACCGATGGCCTATTATCATTATTTATTATTATTATCTATTATTAAAGTGTTATTTATCCCATGGTGCTGTACATATGAAAAGATGTGCACATAAGTGTAAAAGCGAGGGTTTTAATTTGTTCTTCCCCTTTAATTAGATGAAGTTATGTAGTGTTGTGTATAAATGGCCACATTTCTGCAGTACGAGGTAAATGTACATGCGTGCTGACCTTTAAGTGGGACTAGGAGGGGCCAAGAGAGTAGAAAATACTTAGGCGAAGATTTATCAAACTGGTGTAAATTAGAACTGGCTCAGTTGCCCATAGCAACAAATCAGATTCAACCTTTTATTTTTTACCGCTCCTTTGGAAAATAAAAGGTGGAATATGATTAGTTGCTTGGGGCAACTAAGCCAGTTCTACTTTACACCAGTTTAAATCTCACCCTTAGTTTAGAAACAGAGAGCTCAGCTCCATTGAAGACATCATCAGAGTAAGATGTCTTGCTACCATGACCTGTCTTTGTATCATATGGGCATCGTCCAAGAGCCATGTTAAGCAATGGTCGACCCAAAGCCCACCCATCTGTTTCATGATTTGCAGTGACTGTTACTTTACTATACATATATATATATATATATATATATATATATGTATATATATATATATATATATATATATATATACAGTACAGACCAAAAGTTTGGACACACCTTCTCATTCAAAGAGTTTTCTTTATTTTCATGACTATGAAAATTGTAGATTCACACTGAAGGCATCAAAACTATGAATTAACACGTGGAATTATATACATAACAAAAAAGTGTGAAACAACTGAAAATATGTCATATTCTAGGTTCTTCAAAGTAGCCACCTTTTGCTTTGATTACTGCTTTGCACACTCTTGGCATTCTCTTGATGAGCTTCAAGAGGTAGTCACCTGAAATGGTTTTCACTTCACAGGTGTGCCCTGTCAGGTTTGATAAGTGGTATTTCTTGCCTTATAAATGGGGTTGGGACCATCAGTTGCGTTGTGGAGAAGTCAGGTGGATACACAGCTGATAGTCCTACTGAATAGACTGTTAGAATTTGTATTATGGCAAGAAAAAAGCAGCTAAGTAAAGAAAAACGAGTGGCCATCATTACTTTAAGAAATGAAGGTCAGTCAGTCTGAAAAATTGGGAAAACTTTGAAAGTGTCCCCAAGTGCAGTCACAAAAACCATCAAGCGCTACAAAGAAACTGGCTCACATGCGGAGCGTCCCAGGAAAGGAAGACCAAGAGTCACCTCTGCTGCGGAGGATAAGTTCATCCGAGTCACCAGCCTCAGAAATCGCAGGTTAACAGCAGCTCAGATTAGAGACCAGGTCAATGCCACACAGAGTTCTAGCAGCAGACACATCTCTAGAACAACTGTTAAGAGGAGTCTGTGTGAATCAGGCCTTCATGGTAGAATATCTGCTAGGAAACCACTGCTAAGGACAGGCAACAAGCAGAAGAGACTTGTTTGGGCTAAAGAACACAAGAAATGGACATTAGACCAGTGGAAATCTGTGCTTTGGTCTGATGAGTCCAAATTTGAGATCTTTGGTTCCAAACACAGTGTCTTTGTGCGACGCAGAAAAGGTGAACGAATGGACTCTACATGCCTGGTTCCCACCGTGAAGCATGGAGGAGGAGGTGATGGTGTGGGGGTGCTTTGCTGGTGACACTGTTGGGGATTTAATCAAAGTTGAAGGCATACTGAACCAGCATGGCTACCACAGCATCTTGCAGCGGCATGCTATTCCATCCGGTTTGCGTTTAGTTGGACCATCATTTATTTTTCAACAGGACAATGACCCCAAACACACCTCCTGTGTAAGGGCTATTTGACCATGAAGGAGAGTGATGGGGTGCTGCGCCAGATGACCTGGCCTCCACAGTCACCAGACCTGAACCCAATCGAGATGGTTTGGGGTGAGCTGGACCGCAGAGTAAAGGCAAAAGGGCCAACAAGTGCTAAGCATCTCTGGGAACTACTTCAAGACTGTTGGAAGACGATTTCAGGTGACTACCTCTTGAAGCTCATCAAGAGAATGCCAAGAGTGTGCAAGTGTTTGAATCTGGCGTTCAATTCCGACACCGGAACTGCCCGCCGGATCCGGAAAAACGTGTGAAAACTGATTACATTTGAATCCTGATCAGGCTTTTGATCACAATGGAAAAATGCATTGGAAAAAACGGATCCGCCATTTATGGACTTTAACTTTTGTTTCCTATTTTTCGGGTTTAACATGCAAAAGCCGGATCCGTTTTGACTGAACACACAGCGCCGGATCCGGCGTTAATGCAAATCAATGGGAAAAAGGCCGGATCCGGTGTTCAGTCAAAGTGTTCAGGATTTTTGGCCGGGGGTAAAAATACTGCATGCTACGTTTTTCTGAAAAGCCTGATCAGTCAAAAAGACTGAACAGAAGACATCCTGATGCATCCTGAGGGACGGACTCTCCATTCAGAGTGCATTAGGATAAAACTGATCAGTTCTTTTCCGGATTTGAGCCCCTAGGACGGAACTCCGCGCCGGAAAAGAAAAACGCTAGTGTGAAATAGCCTTATCAAAGCAAAAGGTGGCTACTTTGAAGAACCTAGAATATGACATATTTTCAGTTGTTTCACACTTTTTTGTTATGTATATAATTCCACATGTGTTAATTCATAGTTTTGATGCCTTCAGTGTGAATCTACAATTTTCATAGTCATGAAAATAAAGAAAACTCTTTGAATGAGAAGGTGTGTCCAAACTTTTGGTCTGTACTGTATATATATATAAAATCTTTTATCATAGTTTAGTAAAGGGTTAACTTGCATTGACTTCTACTGTTTAATACTGTGTAACTGCATTTTATATGTATGTTGCGATATATATCCTGTTAATTTGCACTGTGTTTTCACACCACTGTGGAAAGGGTTACTGAGTACTGAGAGACTTGTGGGACTTTCTAGCTAATAATGAGAAGCTGCTCACACCCCCTATTAGTATGGCTATCACTTCCTATTGAATTAGAGTATACAGTAGCTACATAAAATGTTTTTTACCTATGTGGTAAAAAATCAGTTGAAAACGACTATTTGGCTTTACCTCTTTGGTTTTGTGATGTGGTTTTTGGCCATGGAGTTTATTCAATTGAAATACATGTATGTTACATTTAAAACCTGTAAAAAATGTATTGCAAATAATCATATCACAAAACCACAGCAGACCTGGTAAAGCTGAGTGAGGTTTTAAATACCTTTTTTTTAATGCAATTTTGACAGTGTGGTTAAAAACATCTCATCTAAATACACCGCCCGTCCCAAAAAAAAATCGCCACTAAAAATATTTTGTTGGACCTGCCTTTGGCTTTGATTACGGCACTCATTCGCTGTGGCATTGCTCGATAAGCTTCTGCATTGTCACAAGATTTATTTCCATCCAGTGTTGCATTCATTTTTCACCAATATCTTGCATTGATGATGGTAGAGTCTGACTGCTGCGCAAAGCCTTCTCCAGCACATCCCAAAGATTTTCAATGGGGTTAAAGTCTGGACTCTGTGGTGGCCAATCCATGTGTGAAACCACTCTTTCACAATTTGAGCCCGATGAATCCTGGCATTATCATCTTGGAATATGCCTGTGCCATCAGGGAAGAAAAAATCCACTGATGGAATAACCTGGTCATTCAGTATGTTCAGGTAGTCAGCTGACCTCATTCTTGGAGCACATACTGTTGCTGAACCTAGACCTGACCAACTGCAGCAACCCCAGATCATAGCACTGCCCCCACAGGTTTGTACAGTAGGCACTAGGCATGATGGGTGCATCACTTCATCTGCCTCTCTTCTTACCCTGATGCGCCCATCACTCTGGAACAGGGTAAATTTGGACTCATCAGACCACATGACCTTCTTCCATTGCTCCAGAGCCCAATCTTTATTAAGCCTTTTTTTTCTGGTTTGCCTCACTGATTAGTGGTTTTCTTACGGCTACACAGCTGTTCAGTCCCATACCTTGAGTTCCCTTCGCATTGTGCGTGTGGAAATGCTCTTACTTTCACTATTAAACATAGCCCTGAGTTCTACTGTTGTTTTTCACCAAATGTTTAAGTGATCGCCGATCACGATCATTCAGTATTTTTTACCCCGCCACATTTTTTCCTCGAATAGGATGGGTCCCCACTATACTTCCAGTTTTTAATAAGGCGTTGGACAGTTCTTAACCCAATTTTAGTCGTTTCTGCAATCTCCTTAGATGTTTTCTCTGCTTGATGCATGCCAATGATCTGAGCCTTTTCAAACAGACTAACATCTTTTCCATGACCACGAGATGTATATTTCAACATGGCTGTTTAAGAAATCTCATTGCACAAGTTGGGGTAAAATAACTTTTTACAATTTTTTTTGGACAGGCAGTGTATATCCCTACATAGATACCAGTAAAATATACACCTTATGATGCATCTCAATCAATGGATGGTGTATGCTGGGATTAGAAAAATCATAGCATGCAGAATACAGTTCTGATTTTCCCTCAAGATTCATTCACTCAAGCGAATGGGTCTGCAAGAAAAACAGACAAGACGTGGACATCATCTGCGACTGGTCTGTATAAAAATGCATCCACCTTCATAGGCCGGAACACAAACTAGTTTAACATCACTTATTGGAATGAGTCCTAACTCTTAGGCCTCTTGCACGCAAACGTTTTTTTCCGTTTCCGTTCCGGTCTTTGCACTCCATATACGGTCTGTATACGGAAATAAAAACATAAGGTACTGCGTATGCCTTCCATTTCCGTATTTCCATTTCTCCTTTCCATTCAAAGATAGAACATGTCCTATTATTGTCCGCATAACGGACAAGGATAGTTCTGTTCTATCAGGGGCCAGCTATTCCGTTCCGCAAAAAACTGAATGCACACGGACGTCATCCGTATTTTTAGCGGATCCGTTTTTTGTGGACCACAAAATTCAGTAAAGATGGCCATACACCTAGCAATAGTTAGGCCTTGTAAGGACACATGCAAATGAGGGCTGAGAAGCGGCACTATGGTGAAAGAAATGGTTAGATTTATCTGTGAAGTGCCGTCCCCTCCTTCCTGACGTCCTAGGTAAGACTGGGTTCATACATTGTGTGCATATCGCTGTGTTTTGTCCCAATTTCAGAAATTCATGGCAAAAACTGATGCACCTACAATGGGTAAATTCGGCCTGTGTCTGTGGAAAATCCGTCCATGTTTCACCCATGAAGAATCAGTGTTTGGTCTGTAGGTCTGTTTTTTTTTCGCCCTCCATGTCTCATCCGTATTCCACGGACACACATAGACTGAAAATTATATTCCAGAGCATCTCCTATCAGTATTCTGTGAAAAAACACTGACAGAGTGCGGATGGTTCTTCATGGACCCATAGACTTCAATGGGTGCGTTTGGTCCGCATCAAGGACCAAAGTGTTGCATGATTTTTCCACCACTAATGTGTGAACAAAACGCATTACAATGAATAGGTATGTGTGCTATTCGTAATTCACTGAAGTGTGAACGAGGCATAAGATTGTGGAAACTATCCTACTACAATTATACAGAAGGCCATCACACATGACCTTATCACACTGATCAACACTCAACTGTTATGTAATACCACTGGTCACCACTAGATGTCTGGATTTATGAAAAGAAGCAAATGCAAATAATTAAGATGCAAGGTAAGTTACTGCAAATGTTTTTCAGCAAAAAATTCAAAAGTTGCCCTAAATTACAAGCCATAGATGATTAAAGTTTTTTTTTTTTTTTTTGGGGAAAGTGGAAAGGTGATCCAGGACAAAGCAAATCCATTTAAAGATGCTACACCAAGACCTAAGACTGGTTCATAAGCTTCTTTTATTTCTATGAAAATTATTGCATGTTCTCTGGGGGTTCCTTGCTTTTGGCAACCCCTACTTGTAAGAAGGGTCCCTTGAAAATAAGCTGATCACTAAGCATAGGATCCAAAGCCATCAGCTTATCATAGTGGACTGATCACTTCATAAAACTAATGACATAATACTGACAGGTCACAGGTATTGAATGGTTGATGTCCGGGGGCTGAGACCCTCAATAATTACTAAAACGAAGGGGCAGAAGCGTTCATAATTTCTGTGAGCCTGTAGCTCTGATCACTCCCTGAAGAAAACCAAACAGAGATAAAAAGGCTTTATCTGAGCATGTCTGGCCCTTTGTTATAGAAATTGGTGGGAGGTCTCAGCAACCGAATCCAGCCAATGAAAATTTTTAAATACCTCCTTGACATATCAAATGTTTTATAAAATTATAAAAATCTGGCGCTGCAAGGAAAATGATCCATTTCTCTACGACGCCACCACAGGTAAAGTTAAGCATTACATAATTTTCACTTAAATTAGCGGGTTGTGTAATACAGGACAGGGCAGGTCCTCCACAGCAAGATACACTCTTTGTAGACACTCTCTATACAAGCTAATTCATGAAGATCCTGTACAGAGGACCAGGGGCAAGTTCATTGCCCAAGGCAGTGTCATCTAGGGAAAAGTGAGGGGTGGAGGCAAGGCCGGGGGCAATGAGCGCTTCTATTGTGGAATGACCGGTCTCCCTGCCCCCTTGTTCCTTCTGAGAACCTTCAAGCCTAGTGCCAGTAGCTTATCAGAGGCTGGCCCAAGTGGCATGATGACGTCATCATTGCACCACCTGAGCCGGGCAGCATACAGCTCAGGACACAGACTACAAGAGGCCTGTGTCCTGCACTGTATCCTGACAACTGCAGGGAGGTAAGTATTCAAGTTTATTTTTCTTTGGCAGAATACTGTTGGGCCACTATTGGCACATTAGTTCTACTGGGGGCACTACAAAAGGGCATTTCTTGTACTGGCACATGTTATAAGTGGAATTTTTGTACTGGCACATTATAAGGTGACATTTTTGTACTGGCACACATGATAAGGGGGGGCTCTATGGGGACATTAGTTCTACTGGGAACACATTAAAACGGTGGATTTTTTTTACTGGTGTCATGCTTCAGTGTGGAAGGGAAACCTGCACAGAATGTAGGAGGGAAAGGGGTGAGGGGAAAAGGCCTGGAAACTAGGGAAAGGAGCAGGTTACCTCCTAGAGAAACCCTAATCAAAGTCCTGACTAACTGCAAGTATGAACTGAACCCGAAGGTATGTGAGTTCATACACCGGAACCTAAAGTCCTAACTCACCCTGTAGGACCCTAGTACCAGTCTGTCAGGACAAGAGACAACTTGTTCTTCCAAACGGTAGAACGAACAGGAGTCTCCCTCAGGCCTAAACACAAATGACAGGGAAAAGAGCAACACAAGAAAACCCACACAATAAACAAAAGGGGAAGAAGGCACTTAACTTCAAATGGCTACGGAAGCACAGGAACTCAGCCAAGATCCAAACACAGCACAGCATGGTGGGGGAAGCAAAAATAAATAGGGAAGGTTAAATGATCACATAAGCAACACCTGAAGCAAGGGGTGTGGCCATTACCAGAAACAACACAGACACGAATTGATCCACAAGGAACCTGTCAGATCAAACCACGTGTTGCCAGTCTCACTGATCTCTTGGCACCTGTCACGGGAACGTCCGTGACAACTAGCACATGTTATAAGGGGACACCCTGGTACAGTATCAGCTTAGCAAATATTTTTGGGAGACACTATGTTTACGACACATTTAGTGTCAGCGCCACTATTTGCTGGGCGCAGTTATTTTTGAGGGCACTGTGGGGCAATAATTATTGAAGGGGGCACTATCTGCATAGTACTAGTATTTTCTGGGGATTATCTGTTTCTGCAGAATAGTATTGAGGAGCACAGCGGAGACAGTATTGGGGGTGGCAGGGTGGGGTCTCAGAAGATGTGAGGATAATGGAAATGTAGGAATATGTTATTGTCAAACTCTGTAGAGACAAGAGGTGGCTGAAAGAAATCATCATGGTGGTCTGGTCCGAATGGTGGTCTACTTCAGAGAAGACGTCACTAGATGTAAGAAATATGTGCTGCTCTATTACCCTGTATATTTTGTATCTCTGTATGTAATGTTTTGCAAGTATATCTTAACATTAGAGCTGGAGGAAAGGGTTTTAGGTTTCTGCAACAGTTCCTGTGCTGCTGGCTGTGAAGGAGGAGAAGAAGTGTTCCTCCATCCCTCCCAAAAACCAGGGTATGTGTTTGCTGTACAGAAGGATTCCAATCACTGGCCTCTGTGGTAACCTTTCCAACCAATTCCTGTGCATCAAACCAAGTCCAGGAAGTGCAGAGTAGCAGTGCCCAGAGTAGCACTGGAACGGCACAAGCAGGGATAGGAAAAGTGAATAAAGTTCATTTTTGGTACAGATTTAGCACTTTTTGGGGCTTATAAAGAAACACCATGAAATTCATTCATTTTTTTCCCAAGTGTTTTTTCAGCTGACCTTTTTTGGTCACATACTGTATATTTGTTCTTTTCAGGCATTTGTTTCCCTAAGCAAAGTCTATGATAAAATGCCTGACAAAAAAAAAAAACTACAGCATGCTGCATTTTGAAAAACACTTCACCAAATGTAAAGTGTAAGAAGGAACAAGGGGCCGTCATTGACGGAAGATATGTGTCACCGAGGTTCCTGGCCTCTGTGAGGTAAGAACCGGGTTTTTCCCTGGTGTCAGTTTTGCAGTTGCAGTCTGACACTTCAGCTGTTAGTATGGCTGTAAAGCCGATCCGGGCCGGTTCTTATTGGGAGCAGCCAAAGAGCAGGGTGGGTGGCTGTTCCTCACCGTTCCAGGCCGGGTTTTGGCTGGGATATAAAAACCCAACCAGCACGTTCAGCTGGTGTGGATTATCCTCCATGACAGAGAAGCTGTGGAGTCTGTGTCTTGAGACCTGTGAATCTGTGCCATGCTAAACGGCTGAGAGCCACATGCTGGGGAAACAGACCTCTGAAGCCTGCTGTGGACTGGGGGTGGAAAACTACTGACCAGGTGAAGGCTTTTTGCACTGTGGACTTTGTGTGGTGTGAACAGGCACCAAAACGGAACACCGTTACTTTTGGCTTGTGTTGACTTACTGGGATGGAAGAATTTTCCTCCGGCTAGCCTCACCAAACCCATCCCCTTTTCAATAACCACACTGACACCTTCTTGCTTGGTAAAATGACCATTACGGCCAACTTTATTATACACACAAAATAATAATAATAACAACAGGCACTTTAACACATCCTTCAACATTATGAGCCACTGTACCGTAACAAGGATCCTGGAGGGCAACCCAAACAAGCGGTATCTTCCTTAACCATCTCTCCTTATGCTTCAAAATTACCCTTGGCCGCACTCACCAACCCAAGGGCACCGAATCCTTGAAGTATCCAAGTATCTCCTCCTGTAGGCCTTTTAGCCCAAACAGGAGCCCAATCCTCGGCATTCACAAACCACATGAGATACAGGCTCCAACATGTCCTGCATCTCTTAAACCATTGTATTGCTCCCCCAGGATCTCATATCAATCAGCCCCAACTCAACCTCCATCAATTACCCCACTCTACCAAAATAAGGGCGGAAGGGCGGGAAACACTCTGCCTTACACTGGCAACTGCCCCCCAGACCCCTCCCACAAACCCTATATACTGCCCGCGAAACTGCTACTCTTCCTCCCAGCACACTTCCTAACCTTAACCCCTTCCTAGCCTGGGGTCTTCCCCCCAAGTCAATGCGCACTCCACTATGTCTGCGCCTTGCTCCGTTGCTATTATTCCTTATGTGTGAAAAAACACTGAACTTTGCTTTACAACCTTTCTTTTGCCTCTGTACTGCGTCCGCTTACCCTGCCTACCAGAGCGAATCCCCACAAAAGACACAGCTTTATTAGGAAAAAATTCAGAATTTCTTTAAAGCGTTTGCTATAAGTCAGTTGAGACTTATGAAATACACTACAAACAGAACATTTTTTGGTGGCTTATTTTTGGTGAGAACCACAGTATCAGATGATGGCAGAACTAAACTTGTGGTTGTCAGTTTAGGCACCGAAGAGTAATGATAGGATGATGTACACGTAAGCAAGCTTTGCTCCGCAGAGGCAACAAAGCTTATTGGTTACAGTCTATTCCATAGAAAGGCACAGTTCCTTGGCCAATATTGCAATGCTACAGCTGCTGATGGCGGCCTTTCACTGGTTAGTCTAATGAACCACTGGGCTTCTCCATACATACAGAGTTTGTTGGGATAGCTGGTTCTACTCACAATTTCTGACACCAACCTCTCTCTCCAGCCCATTCTGTCCTCCCCACCGCTCTCTAGAGTGGCAATTAGGGATGAGCGAATCGACTTCGGATGAAACATCTGAAGTCGATTTGCATAAAACTTCATTCTAATACTGTACGGAGCACGAGCTCCTTACAGTCTTAGAATGTATTGGCTCCGATGAGTCGAAGTTATTGCTTCGCGAAGTGTCGCGAGACTTCGCTAAGAAATAACTTCGGCTCATTAGAGCTAATACATTCTAATACTATCTATCTATCTATCTATCTATCTATCTATCTATCTATCCATCCTTCTATCCTATCTTTTATCCAGGGCTGGCATCAGCACCCAGCGTACCTAGGCAAATACCGGGGCCCACTGCTCCTAAGGGGGCCCCCCAGCTGATTGTAATGGATGATGCAGGAAGCTGTTCGCTCCCCACTCCACCATTCAGCTGCCGACGCTCCACAGCAGCAGCATAATGTTCTCATACATTGCACTGCTGGTGTGTGTAGGAAGAGGAGTGGGGCACGCGGGAATCAGCCTGTGCTCCTCCTCCTAAAAGCAGCGCAATGTGTCAAAGTATCCTGCTACTTCTGGGGGGCGCAGATTATGGGAGGAACCAGGTGAGTATTTAGGGGTCATATATCAACCAATATACACCACTTTTTGGCATATATTAGGCACCGAATTTTGTCGCTAAGATGTTTGTCGACAAAATCAGCAACTTTTCCCCGTATTACGCCGCTCCCAGTGTCCGCCAGTGCTGAGGAAAGGGGGCGTGGAGTTGGCGTGTAAAACGGCGGGGTGGAAGGCCCCTCTCATTTAACATTTTCTATGCCAGTTTTTGGAGTAGAAAATGGCTTAAATATACACCAGCAATGGAGCTGGCATGCATCCATCGCCAGTGCCACGTTATAAATACCGGCATCTAAATAGCCCCATTGCTGTTTTTTTATTTCTTTATTTCTTGTGAAGGGGGCACATATCTGGGCATAGCTACTGTGAAGAGGCACATATCTGGTTGTAACTACTGTGAGGCAGCACATATCTTGACATTTCTACTGTGTAGGGGGGCACATACCTTGACATATCTACTGTGATGGGGCAGATATCTTGGTATAACTACTGTGAGGGGGCACATCTGGGCAAAAGTACTGTGAGGGGGCACACACCTAGGAATAACTGTTGTGAGAGGGCATATCTGGGCGTAGCAAATATGAAGGGTGCACATATCTTGGCAAAGATACTATGAGGGGGCACATATCTTCGCTTATCAACTGTGAAGGGGGCACATATCTTGGCATAGATACTATGAGGGGCACATATCTTGGCATAACTACTGTGAGGGGGCACATCTGGGAATAGGTACTGTGAGGGGGCACACACCTGGTAATAACTGTTGTGAGAGGGCATATCTGGGCGTAACAACGGTAAAGGGGGCACATATCTGGCCATAGCTTTTGTGAAGGGGGAACTGTGGCAGGCGCAGCACTATGAAGTGCCTCTTGCGCTGTGGCATTAGAAGAATTTTGATATCTTTGAATTTTAGTCTAACCAGACTGTCCATTACTCTGTAATTCCTCTAGCGCAGTTCTATGGAAACTGTAGGTTTAAAGAGCACACTGAATGCTTGAAATAACTTCTTTATTAACTTCAACTTTTCTTCATATATAATACTGCCGCCTCCGCAGCAGATAGTCTATGTACATAAGACGTGTTGAAAAGATATCACAAAATGGCGGTATGCATAAGATGGTGGTTCAAATGTCCAATCTTGTCATTCAACATAAAATGCATATAAGTGTTCCGTGCTTTTGCAATTGAAAAAGTTACAGCGCCACCACAGGGTGGCCATCAAAGAAAGAAACTTATTTTGAGAGAAGCTTTCTGGATCTTTAGGCTTAATACTAGGGTTCCTACAGGTTTGAACCAGAGAAAGGAATTAATATACAGTATGTCTATCAACAATATAATTTTTTCATGTTTTTGTATATATTATGTTGTTGCAAATACATTATATTCACTCATCTGTGAAATCCTTGGTTTTGACGGCTCATAAAGTGGTTTGCCTTTATGTTTTAAAATACATTTTTGTGTATTTGTCACTGTGCACAATGGGCGGTTTTCATCAGGTTTTTCCCAAGGCCCCCATACCGAAGGGCAGGTGACTTATTCATGTGATTGAGGTGGGGAGCCTGGGGCTAATTTGATCTAATCACCAGGGAACTATGTAGCCCAGGTGCATTTTAATGATATATTGGGCAAGAGGTGGTTCTATGTTGGAATGACCAATAGTAGTGAGACATCCCTCCCTCGGGTTTTGTGTTGGGGGAGGGGATATTGGCCTTTAAATATCTCAAACCAACATGGAACATTGTTACGACTAAGGACAGATTAACGGAAACGCGACCACGATTACCGCATGCTCCGTGGTTGTGTCTGCTGATGTACATGTGTATCAATAAAGAAGAAGCTTTTATAGGATTACAACTTTAGTGCCAAAACCATTTTATCTACTTTCTTGCTATTCAACATAAAATGGTGGATATATTTCTCTCTTGAGTATCTGTACTTTATGATCTCTCTGAGAGGTATATCTGAGGTCTAACTAATAGTTCACTTTCAGTATGAAGTTAGCAGTGACTATTTGCAGATTGGTTGAGTATGATCTGGTATGGTTGTGTGCAATTTGGATTGCAATACGTTTGTATGGTATTTGTAGTAGTTCACAGTTTGCAACTGTAGCTTGCAATTTGCAATTTGTATTTGTACTTTGGTTTCAATTGGTTTTGCTGGCAATTTGAATTTGTGAACTTTGTGGTTTGCAATTGGTGGAACTATAAGTAAACACACATACATATATATATATATATATATATATATATATATATTTATACACTCACCTAAAAAATTATTAGGAACACCATACTAATATGGTGTTGGACCCCCTTTTGCCTTCAGAACTGCCTTAATTCTACGTGGCATTGATTCAACAAGGTCCTGATAGCATTCTTTAGAACTGTTGGCCCATATTGATAGGATAGCATCTTGCAGTTAATGGATATTTAAGGGATGCATATCCAGGGCACGAAGCTCCCGTTCCACCACATCTCAAAGATGCTCTATTAGGTTGAGATCTGGTGACTGTGGGGGTCATTTTAGTACAGTGAACTCATTGTCATGTTCAAGAAACCAATTTGAAATGATTCGAGATTTGTGACATGGTGCATTATCCTGCTGGAAGTAGCCATGAGAGGATGGGTACATGGTGGTCATGAAGGGATGGACATGGTCAGGTAGCCCTTGGCATTTAAACGATGGCCAATTGGCACTAAGGGGCCTAAAGTGTGCCCAGAAAACATCCCCCACACCATTACACCACCACCACCAGCCTGCACAGTGGTAACAAGGCATGATGGATACATGTTCTCATTCTGTTTACGCCAAATTCGGACTCTACCATTTAAATGTCTCAACAGAAATCGAGACTCATCAGACCGGGCAACATTTTTCCAGTCTTCAACAGTCCAATTTTGGTGAGCTCGTACAAATTGTAGCCTCTTTTTCCTATTTGTAGTGGAGATGAGTGGTACCCGGTGGGGTCTTCTGCTGTTGTAGCCCACCTTTCTTTCCCATTCTGACATTCAGTTTGGAGTTCAGGAGATTGTCTTGACCAGGACCACAACCCTACATGCATTGAAGCAACTGCCATGTGATTGGTTGACTAGATAATCGCATTGATGAGAAATAGAACAGGTGTTCCTAATAATTCTTTAGGTGAGTGTATATATATATATATATATATATATATTTCAGTATACAGTTCTAAACACAATACTAACAATATAAACATTATATAACTTGTTTTAAATACCTATATTGGCCTCTTGTTCCCATAAAACTGAACTCTCAGTGGAGTGAATGTCTCTTCAGCTCCTGTCTCTGGTGAATAATGATTCCAGCACCTCCTGCTAGGGGAATTCCCAGACAGGCTGTGTGTGAGGCTGGCTGTGATTTGGTGAAAACTCTTGCTGCATGAGAAGCTGGCTGTGATTGGTCTAGACTTCTGCCCAGCAACATCAGATTAACACTATGCTTTCTGTTGTTTCTGCTGTGTCACTGAGCTTACCTTACATTACAAAATTAATCTTAAAGGCACATTATCTTTTCTGCTTCTGTGAACACAAAATATAACAGTTATATGACATCCAAAACATGATGTCACAGTAAATAACTCTGCTTTTGTCTTTAACACATAAACATAGGAACTGTATTAAGGCTATTGGCAGGTTTAGCTGTATACACATATAAACTATACTAGCAACCTAGGACAGGTCTTAGCTGGCCAGCTACACTCCCACCAAAATTACCTATAATTCTATGCTCTTAGTGGTAGGACTTTAACATGAATTTGAGGAATTTTCCATCAGGTTCCAAGTGTCTTTTATCACTCTCAAGTAGAACAACTAACTTCTGTATAGGACGTTCCAACTTGAGTGGAGTAGTGAGACGTTTTCCTTTTTTGTCAAGTTTTGAGTCTCCTATTTGTAACAACACTCTTCTTACTAGTTTGTCTTCATCCTTTTGAACTTCTAGAACTTTGGCAAATTTCCATTGACTTTTAGGTAAATCTTCTTCTTTTACTAACACTATGTCGCCAACTTGGACATTTCTTCTGGGTGTTTGCCAATTACTTCTTAGCATAAGATTGGCTAAGTACTCTTTCCTCCATCTATTCCAAAACTGTTCTGATAGATATTGAACTCTTCGTCATCTCCTTGTCACGACAGGTGGCCAAGCGGGCAAACAACCAAACACAGGGAAAACCAACAGAACAAATAACTAGGCCCAAAAGCTAGGGAGAAAAGGGTCACCTTCTAGCGTTCCCTAAAAGCTTTCCTCTAGACTGCTGTGCCCTTAGGGTGGATATGCACATGCCCTTATGACTAAATCTGGACACCCTGCGCAAACCCTAAGCAGCAGGGAAAAGGGAAGAGGCAACCTGCTTCTTCCCACCAGGAAGAAGCAGGCGTCTCCCTAGAGACCTAGATAACACACACAAAGGGAAAGGAAGGAGAGGATTTATATTGAGAAGAGCTGGAGCAGACGATCCACCACAAATCAAGACCTCTTAGAAAAGAACTATAACCCGCACAGGCCACTGGGGGAAGGAGGGATAAATATCCCTAACTAACGATGAAACCCAGTACACCTGAGGGAAGGTGGATCCAGCTTAAATCCAAATCAAAACAAACCAAGAAGTCAGACATGTGCAGCCAGTCTGACCGATCTCCGCACTTTCACAGGGCAAGGCGTGCCACTCCTTCTGGCATATAAATCCTCTTTGGTAAACTTGCCAGCTGGTGGCTGTATGTAATCAGACTTAAGGTAAAGTAGATGGTTGGGAGTTAAAGGGTCCAAACTTGTTGGATCGTTGATGTTATCAACTGTAAGTGGACGACTGTTAACAATAGACATTACTTCATAGAATAGGGTCCTAAGTGAAGCATCATCTATTCTTCCGGCATTCTTTTTCAACACTGAACTTAACACATTTCTCACAGTTCTGATTTGTCTTTCCCAAACTCCTCCTGTATGGCTTGCATGTAGAGCATTCATATGAAAATCACACTGTTTCTCTAACAAATACTCAGTTACTTTTTCTTTATCGATCTCTTTTAGAGCTTTCTTCAATTCATTCTTTGCTCTGAAAAATTTAGATCCTTGGTCAGATCTAAGCTCTCTGACGGTACCTCTAATGGCTATGAAACATCTCAAGGCATTAATGAATGCATCAGTTGACATATCCTCTAACATTTCCAGGTGAATTGCTCTAGAGCTCAGACATGTAAATATTAGTCCATATCTCTTGTACTCCTTGCGGTTCTGTTTGGTGATGAATGGGCCAAAACAATCCATTCCGCTACAAAGAAATGGTGGTGATGGGTTTACACGATCTGCTGGTAAATCTGCTATTCTTTGTTCTTCTGTAGGTCTACGTGCCTTTCTGCAGACTACACATTTACTTATATACTTTGCTATAACTTTGCTTCCTTTCACAATCCAGTACCCACCTTCTCTCAAACAGCTTTGGGTAAAGCTTCTTCCTTGATGCAAGGATATGTTGTGGTAGTGATCAATAATCAATCTTGTGAAGGTAGAGTTTTTGGGTAGAATTGCTGGATGCTTCCCTCTGCTAGGTAACAATGCATTTTACAGTCTCCCTCCCACCTTCAGTATACCATCCTGCAGAACAAGATTAAGCTTGTACAATAGGTGGTTGTTTGGAAGCCTTTTCGGTTCTTGACTAAGTCTCTTCAACTCTTCACTGTATAATCTCTGTTGAATGAGTCTTATGACTGTTTCTTCAGCTTTCATTCTTTCTTCTACATTCAATAACTCCTTCTTTCTGATTTCCTTTGCCAAATGTTGAATTCGAGCTACTACGTTTATGACTGTATTCCATTTTGAACATCTGGCTAGTCTTTCAAGTACGTCATTTTGACACTTGGAAGCAGTGCTCAATGTTTGTACAACATTTACTTCTGGATCACCCATAGACAACTCTGTGTAACCTTTACTGGGCGTGATTTCCTTTTCCAAAAGGAATTCTGGAACGGTGAACCATTCAGACCTCTTGAAGCATGATCTGCTGGGTTATGCTTTGTGTCAATGTGATGCCAATGTTCCAGATTTGTTATTTCGCGAATTTACTCAACTCAGTTGGCGACAAAGATATGGAATCTTCGAACTTTGTTGTTTATGTATCCTAGGACAACTTGTGAGTCTGTCCAAAATATTCTTCATCTATTTTCAATTCCAATTCTTCTTTCAGAAACTTGCTTACTGATGCTGAAACTATGGCTGCTGTCAGTTCAAGTCTTGGTATTGTCTGAATACTGTAAGTTGCAACTCTGGCCTTCCCCATAACCAGGGCACAGTGTATCTTTTCTTCTCCTATTACTCTGATGTAGGAGCACTGACCATAACCATAACTACTGGCATCTGAAAAATGATGAAGTTCTATTTTCTTGTACTTTCCGAAATCATGAGGTACAAAACACATGGGTATCCAAACTTCTCTCAAGTTTTGCAAGTCTCTTATCCAACTCTCCCGCCTTGGCCTCAAATTTTCAGGTATGGGCTCATCCCATCCCAACTTCTGTCTGCATAATTCTTGCAGTATTTCTTTTGCTCTGAGGATTACTGGGGCCAAGAATCCCAATGGATTAAATATAGAAGCCACTGCGGAAAGAATGGTTCATCTAGTTGCAACTTTCTCTTCAATAGATACTTCAAAGAAGAACTTGTCGTTCTAAACATTCCATCCCAATCCAAGTACGTTTTGAACTGTTAGATGATCATAATTGAGATCTACATTCTTCATTGTTGCTGCACGTCCAGAGTCATTGATGGATTCCAGTACCTCTCTGTTGTTTGAGATGAATTTGTGAAGGTGCAGGTTTCCTCTTGTGCATAACTCTTGGCTATCTTTCACTAGTTTGATTGCAGATTCTGTGGACTCTAGACTTATAAGACCATCATCTACATAAAAGTTTTTCTTTAGAAAATTTGCAGCTGATGGGCAATCCTTTTCATTATGATTGGCCAGGTACTTCATACCATAATTCGCGCAACCTGGAGATGATGCTGCTCCAAACAAGTGTACTCTTATTCTGTATTCTGCTGGCTCTGTATCTGTGTCCTCCCACCATAGAAACCTCAAGAAGTCTCTATCTTCATTTTTCACATGAAACTGGTGGAACATCTTTTCAATGTCACAGATGACCGCTACGGGATACTTTCTGAATCTACACAGTACTCCAGGCAGAGTGTTTGTAAGATCTGGTCCTTTTAGTAGATGATCATTCAATGCGACACCATTGTACTTTGCTGAGCAATCAAATACTACTCTAATCTTATCTGGTTTCTTTGAGTGGTAAACACCTTGATGTGGGATGTACCACACTTCTCCTTCGTTAGGTTGGTTATTACCTTTCTCTGCATGTCCTTCGAGGATTCGTTCCATAAATGTAAAATAATCCTGCTTGAATTTTGGATCTCTTCCCATCTTTTTCTTCAACCATTTCTGTTATTTGGCAGACGAGGTCGTTCTCTAAAAGGTAAGGGCATTTCAAGATGACCTTGTTGATTCTGCTGAATACTTTCTTCTAGATTGTTTACGAACTTTATGTCTTCTTGGGATGCACTCTTTTCCTTAGAACTTATGTCTGCAAAGTCGGATTTAAGGATCTTGATTACTTTTGCTGGACCTACAGTTGGTAACTCTTGAACAGATATTCGATGACAATCCTTTCACCTGTCTTGAGTTTGCGATCTGCTGTTCTCCTCCAACAACACCCCATCCCAGATCAGTTTGAACAGCGTAGGGTTCACCCTTTCTTCCTGTGATTACCTTTCGTAGTACCAAGGCTTCGGGACGATCGTAGCCTATTAACAGTCCAACACCAAACTCCTTCAGCGGGGACATTTCATAAGATATGACAGATAGGTGCTCCCATTTATTGGTTGTTTCACAGGTAGGTATGCAATCTTGATCTAGAGGTATATCGTCTTTTGTATAAGCTGGAGGTAGATCTAATGTGCAGTTTGAATGAAGTCCTCTAACGCTCAGTCCTTTGACCTTTTGACTGTTCACTAATGTGTCTCTCTCCGTCATTGTGGTGAGTTTGAACGTCACTGGTTCTGTAGCCACTTGTAATTTCTTGCAGATTTCTTGATCAATGAAGGTGACTTCACTCTGGGTATCCAGTAGCACATAGGCGTATACCTTCTTGTTTCCTTTTTAGGATTTGAAATGCACACTGGTACAACCATTGATGTGCCATAGCTTTCTCCTTCCCTCACTCTGCAAGAAAATACTGATACTTTCTTTCCTTCCTTAGTATCTTTAGGTATTGAGGATTTATCTTTCTTTGGACGTTCTTCATGTAGTGGTGTAGGATGGTGTCCTTTGCAAACACTGCATGTGGCATTTTTCTTACACTCCTTATTAACGGAGCCTTTTCTTAGGCATCCGAAACACAGTTAGTTATCCAGCACAAATTTTTAGTTTTCTTCTGGGGACTTCGCTTTTAATTGTATGGAGTGGTTCTCTCCACAGAACATACACTTGAAGGTAGTCTGAAGATTTGTCGGTTCTGTCTCTCTACTGATCCCAGTAGTGACTTTGGAGTTGGTCTCGTAGGTATCTGGACCTTTAGCTGCTGTGTTGGTTACAAAGCTAGTTGCTCTTGCACGTCTTATCTCTCTTGCAGGCCTTTCTTCTAAGGATTTTCAAGACGTAAGATGCTGTTACTGGATTACATGCTATCCGCGCTTCCTTATTGATGAACTCAGAGATCTCTTTAAAACTTGGGAAGTCCTTACCTAGATCTAACTGTTCAGTCACATAGTGATTCCATCTAGAAGCCACTTCTTCAGGTAGCTTAGTTAGCATCCTGTGGTTTTCTAGATAGTTGTTCAGTACTTCCAGTCCTTGAACGTGTAGGATGGCATTGCTGCATGCTTGCAGGAAGTCAAAGTACTCTTGGAGTCTGAAGTGTTCTTTAGGACCTATTTTAGGCCAGTTATTCAATTTCTCTCTAAAAGATCTTTGTACTAAGAAAGGATGACCATATCTTGCATTTAATTTTTCCCAAGCTTGTTTGTAGGCTTCTTCGTCTTTTCTATAGAAGTTATCTTCAAGAACTTTCTTTGCTTCTCCACCAACATATCTCGGAAGGTAGAATAACTTGTCGATTGGACTGAAGCAATGATCATTTCGAAACTTGCCTTCCACTCTATGAACTCCAGTACGTCTCCTGAAAATACAGTGGGTTTTGGCACAGGAAGTCTAGCGAGAACTGTTTTCTGTTGTCCATTTGGGACAATAGTTGTAATACTCTCCTGAGTATTGCCGTGACATCTAGGAATAGAATCATCCGGTTCTATTTTCTCACTTAGTTCTGAATTAGGTGAGTCCTTTTCTTTATATTTTCTGGTAGAGATAGAGGGTAAATTCACACACCTTTTTCCTAACACTGGGACTAGGCCTCTCTTTGTTTTTATGAGCAGGGTTGGAAGGATAATAACTTATTTCTTCACTACATGCTGGAGATTTCCTTCCATTCTCCTGGGCATATGAAGGGAAGTGGGAATCTTTTTCCTCACTTAGTACAGATTTGAACCTATGACTACTCTGACCCATATCCTCCTCATGTACTCTGAGTCTGGCTTCTATGATCTTAACTTCTTTCTGCCTTTCCAGACTTTTCAATTCAGCTTCCATTTGATAGCGCTGTGCCTCCATTTCAGCTTCCATTTGATGGTGCTGTGCCTCCATTTCAGCTTCCATTTGATGGCGCTGTGCCTCCATTTCAGATTCCATCTGATGGCGTTGTGCATCCATTTCAGCTTCCATCTGATGGCGTTGTGCATCCTTTTCAGCTTTTATCTCAATTTCTGCTTTCTTGACAGCAAGTTGTTCAGCTAATTCCTTTCTTTTGGCTGAAGTATTTGAGGACTCTGATATGAGGGTGGCACTTCTGCTAGTGAAGGAAGTCACACTTGAGATTGTGGTTCCTCCTAAGGACCTAGCATAGTCTCTCATAAAAAGCTTGTTCATTTTACTTCTTGCTTTAACTTCAAACATCATAGTTTGCTGCAGATGATAGTTCTCTCGTGAGTTTTACTAAATCTTTAGTGACCGCAGTACATGTGTCCATGTTCCTTACAATATCCTGGGAAGATGTTGTAAACGACCGCAGGTTGACATATGCTGCCATAAGCTCTGATTCAGATTCTTCTACCGTCTCTACCATATTACTCAAGTTCTCTTTTATACTTTCTTGCTTTAGCTTTTTACGAATGTCTTTAATGTATAATTTCCATTTATCATACATTCTGTCAAACATTTTTCCTTTCAGTGCTGCTTCTTGCTAAAAAATTTCCAGCATCTTTGGGGTTGGTTTTCTGGCACGTGATGAACGTCTTAGTTCATCTGTTTGGGCTATATTTGTTTGAGGCAAGACTAATGCTGCATCAGACTCTTCTACCTCAGACAGGTTCCCTTGCTCTTCCCCCTCTACTCTATCTATCTTTGTATCCTCTAACAGTGGCATGGTAATACTAGGTTCAGACATTTTACTTTGAATGCAATACTGACAATCAATCCGAATATTAAGAGTCCTTTCACTTTAAATGCAATACTGACAAATGCAGAAATAAATGACTGTCACTTTAAATACAACAGCGATAAATGCAGGCAATAAATGACTTTCACTTTAAATGCTTTAGAGGCCGTGTATTACAAACTGTCCTTTGTTTTTATTTAGTCTCCTATTTCTGAACACAAAAAATGTCTCTTTATGCCAAAGCATACAGTATATGCAATGATAAGTAATAAAGGAAAGCTCTGACCTTATTCTGAAGAGCAGGAGACTTGCCGTTTCTTGATGTGATGCAATGCTCTGTGCTGACTTGCAATGCTTTGTGCAGACTTGCGATGCTCTGCGCCGAGTTGCGATGCTCTGTGCAGACTTGCGATGCTTTGTGATGACTTGCGATGCGCTGGCTTGGATACGTAATATTCTAAAACAAGAATATATAGCAATATAGCGAATATTCGAAATAAATAACAAATGTAGAGCAATTTAGCTAATATAGTGCTATAATCTTCTTTGTCTAATAGTTGTAATTTTTTTCTCATCTGAAGTTCAGATTGAAAAAAAACTACAACTATTAAAAAAAAAGATTATAGCACTATATTAGCTAAATTGCAATACATTCATTTTATTTCGAATATTCGCTATATTGCAATATATTCTTGTTTAAGAATATTACGAATATTCTAAAAAACAAATATATTCGATATAGTGCTATATATTTGTTTTTTAGAATATTCGTCATTTTTCCGATCAAAAGTCATGGTTCCTCCCTGCTTAAATAACTTGTGGGCCAATGACTCATTCGAATATTTGTGATCAACACTATTCATTCACACCGTGGCAAGTCCACAGAACAAAAAGCATTCACCTTGTCAGCGGTTTTGGCAGTAGCATTCCCCAACAGGCTTTAGGGCCTGCTTCATAGCGATGCGGCTCTCAGCCCTTTAGTACGGCACACATCATGCAGATCTCAAACCACAGAGACTTTACAGATCCACTGTGAAATGGATGATAATCCACACCCAACTGAGACTGCTGACTGGGTTTTATATCCCTAACCAAAACCTGGCCTGGAACGTTGGGAACAGCCACCCACCCTGCACTTTGGCTGCTCCCAGTAAGAGCCAGACCAAATCGGCTTTACAGCCGCACTAAATAACCAAGAGTGTCAGTCAGCACTTGCTGCCGCTGACACTTAATATTACCAGCTCTTATCTTCCATCAATGTCGGCCCCTTGCGCTTTCCTACATACCTCCCCCCTTTGTTCAACCCTGAGGGGGTGAACACCCGCCAGACAGTGTACCCAAGGACAGGGAATCTGCGTTTCCCTGTAACCTGCCTGCCCTATGTTCCACGGAAAAACTTGAAGTTCTGTAGAGACAAAAATCACCTGACGACCCGAGCATTCCTCTCTTTTGCTTGGCTTATCCACTTGAGAGGGGAGTGGTCGGTTACCAGACGGAACTTTTTCCCCAACAGATAATAGCGGAGAGACTTGAGTGCCCACTTGATGGCCAAGCACTCTCTCTCCACTATACTGTACCTAGTCTCGGCTGGGGTAAGTTTGCGGCTCAGGAAAACAACTGGATGTTCCTCCCCATTGATGTCCTGAGAGAGTACAGCTCCGAGGTCTACTTCAGAGGCATTGGTCTGCACCACAAACTCCCTCTTGAAGTCGGGCGTAACCAACACCGGCGACCCACACAGGGCCAACTTTAGAGCGGAGAAAGCCTTTTCCGCCTGCTCATTCCACTGGACCATCACTGACTTGCGTCCCTTCAAAAGGCCTGTCAATGGTGCGGCGACTGTAGCAAAATGGGGGACAAACCTCATATAGTATCCCAGGAACGACTTTACTTGCCGAGTAGTGAATGGTCGTGGCCAATTCCGAATTGCCTCAATTTTGTTTACCTGAGGTTTAACAATTCCGCGCCCAATTACATACCCCAGGTACTTGGTCTCTTCTAACCCTATCGCATATTTTTTGGGGTTAGCGGTTAGGCCAGCCTTCCTAAGGGAGTCCACTACAGCCTGTACTTTAGGTAGGTGACTTTCCCAGTCGGTGCTGTGGATAACGATATCGTCCAGGTACGCCAAAACGTACCGACAATGTGGACAGAGTACAATGTCCATTAGCCTTTGAAATGTGGCGGGAGCGCCATGTAGATTAAAGGGTAATACTTTGTAATGATACAGCCCCTCTGGTGTGATGAAAGCCGTTTTTTCCTTGGCAGCCTCCGTCAAGGGTAGCTGCCAGTACCCTTTGGTGAGGTCCAACACAGAAAAATACCGGGCTTTGCCTAACTTCTCAATTAGCTCATCTACTCGGGGCATGGGATATGCGTCAAACTTGGACACCTCATTCAGTTTGCGGAAGTCGTTACAGAAGCACAATGTCCCATCCGGCTTGGGTATTAAGACTATCGGACTGGCCCATTCACTTTTTGATTCCTCGATGACACCTGTAGCATTAGCTGCACTTCCTCCACGATGGCTTGTCGCCGAGCCTCGGGTACCCGGTATGGTTTTAACCAGACTTTTGCCTGAGGCTCAGTGATAATGTCATGTCGGATTAGGGAAGTGTGTCCAGGAAGGTCCGAGAACACATCCGTGTTCCGACTAACGAACTCCCTCGCTTCCTGAGCCCGTTTAGAACAGAGGCTGTCAGCAATTTTCACTGTGGCAGCCGCTTCCCTTGCTTCAGACAGAGGAACCGAATCCGCTTCCCCTAGAAACCTTGGACGCGGGCTGTCTTCCGTACAGGTTTCCCTATATTTCCAGGGTTAGAGCAGATTCACACGGTACACCTGCTCCAGCTCCCTTGCTGATGTACCTTGTAATCTACCGCTCCAATTTTTTCAAGTACCTCATAGGGCCCCTGCCACCTAGCTAGGAACTTACTGTCTATGGTTGGTACCAGGGTTGGTACCAGGGTTAAAGTTCCGGACCCGAGCCTGCCCATTATAGACCCTACTCTGGGCTCGCTGCGCTGCTTCCATATTCTCCCTAACCAGAGGTAACACTGTTTCCATCCGTCCTTGCATCTGGGTGACATACTCAGCAACACTTTTGTGCGGTGTGGGTTGTTGTTCCCACGCCTCTTTGGCCACGTCCAACAGACCGCTAGGGTGTCTGCCATATAGCAGTTCAAAGGGCGAGAACCCAGTAGAGGCTGGGGGCACCTCTCGCACTGCGAACATGAGATAGGGCAGAAGAAGATCCCAGTCCCTCGCATCCTTAGACACCACTCTTTTTAACATATTTTTAATGTTTGATTAAACCTCTCCACCAGGCCGTCCATTTGCGGGTGATAGACGGACATCCGCAACTGTTTTATGTGGAGCAACTTACAGAATTCTCTCATGACCTTGGACATAAAAGGGGTCCCTTGGTCAGTCAGAACCTCTTTAGGCAGACCCACTCGGGAAAACATCTCCATTAACTCCTTAGCTATGAGTTTGGCTGATGTATAATGCAGTGGCACCGCCTCCGGGTACCAAGTGGCGTAGTCGAGGATGACCAAGATGTGTTGGTGCCCTCTAGCTGACTTCGGTACTGGGCCTATCAGATTCATAGCGATCCGCCCGAATGGAACCTCAATAATCGGGAGAGGGACCATGGGACTACTGAAATGTGGCTGGCGGCTGGTTATCTGGCAGGTTGGGCAAGACTTGCAATACTCTTCCACCTCTCTGAACACACTGGGCCAGTAGAACCGCTTTAGAATCCTGTGTCCCCCAAGAACATGTTGGTGGGCTAACTCCAACACGAGCTTGAGATACGCCTTGGGCACCACCAGCTGTTCAATATGTTCACTCCGTAGTTGATTTATATGGTACAGCATCTCCTGTTAAACCACAAAACAGTGAAACATAGTCTCGGCTCCCAGTTGTTGCGGCTCACCCTCAACTATTACCACATTTTCCCAGGCTGGATACAGAATCGGGTCCTGGTGCTGTGCTGTACCAAAATTATCCCCAGAGACATTGAAATCTGCCAGCTCAGTCCCCCACATCTCCCACCATTACACTTAGAGGGGTTGTCTCCCCCTCTTCCACCGAAGTGGCGGTTACCCCTACTGCTGGCCCATTCTGACTCAGGTTCCCAGGGTTCTGGTCTCCCCCCTGAGCCGGGCCACTCTGCTAGGGTTACATCTGTCTCCCAGGTAACTTTCGTAAACCGGGGAAGTCTCTCCCAATTATTAACTCATACGGTAATTTTGTAGCGAAGGCCACCTCATGCGTCCACCTGCCGGCCACCGTTGACAAAGAGACCAGGGCGGTGGGATAGTCTTTTAAGTCCCCATAAATGCAGACAACACCTAATTTTCGGCCAGTATACTTAGTGGGCCGCACCAAGGCAGCTCTTACCAGGGACACCAGGCTCCCTGAATCCAGCAGTGCCACCGCCAGAGTGTCCCCCACTTCCACCTGACAAAGGTGACTATTGTCTACAGTCTCGGAGGTACCTGTGGCGCACAGCTTCCTGGCATACAATGAGTGGCGGTAACCATAGTTGGTTTCCATGGGTTCACCCCGATGGGGACAGTCGGCTCTTATGTGTCCAGGCTCGTGACACCGCCAGCAGACCACCAGTGCTGGGTCTGCAGGCAGTATATCCCGGGCAGATTTGGCTGGCACAAGCCGCCGGGTTTGGAGTTGAGATTTCCGGGGGGTTTTTCTGGCCAAAAAAACAAAAGAACCCCTCTGCAGATTTCTGGTGGCCTCGTAGCGCTCCACCAGGTCGAACGTCTCCAAGGCATTATCCGGAGACACCTGGCCGATCCAGTGCTGGAGAGGGTACGGCAAAGCCCTCCAAAACACACCCGCCAACAGCCGATCCAACATAGCAGTGGGAGTCAATATGTTAGGCTGCAGCCATTTTTGCAATCGGTGCAGCAGATTATAATATTGTGGTCTGGCGGGTTCAGCCGGGTTAAATTCCCACTGATGCACCCGCTGGGCCCGGACCAATACATTCACCCCGAGTCTCGCCAGGATCTCACCTTTTACTGTCGGGTAGTCGGCCGCTTGATCATCGGGGAGATCAAAAAATACTTGCTGGGGACCAGACGACAGGAACAGAGCGACAACCTCAGCCCACTGGTCTCGGGGTAACTTTTCCCTCACGGCCACCTTTTCGAAGACCGCCAGATAGGTCTCGATGTTATCCGAAGGGGTCATCTTAGGAATCGCCGCGCGGACAGCTTTCCGGGCATCTTGGACGTTCTGGCACGCTCCTGCCACTTGCAATGCCATTACATGTCATAATAGCAGCTGGTTAGTTTCTTGTTGCTGCTTGTTAGCCTCCCACTGCTGCAAGTTAGTCTCCACGAGGGCTTTCACGACTGCCTCCATTTTGTCAGGGGACACGGGTCGTAACCTTGCTGGCTTAATGTATGACATGCACTTGTGCCGAGTTAAAACAAAAAGTTTTCGGCCTTCAGGCCTGCCTCACTGCGTTTGCCTGTATCCAACACCAATTGTGGGGATTCGCTCTGGTAAGCAGATTAGCAGACGCAGTACAGAGGCAAAAACAAGGTCTTTGACTTAAACAGTGCAGTGTTTATTCACACATAAACAAAAATGATAGTTTGTCGCCTTGGTGTTCATTCACACTGTGGCAAGTCCACAGAACAAAAAGCATTCACCTCATCAGCAGTTTTGGCAATAGCAGTCCCGAACAGGCTTTAGGGCCTGCTTCCCAGCAATGCGGCTCTCAGCCCTTCAGTACGGCACACATCATGCAAATCTCAAACCACAGAGACTCCACAGATCCACTGTGAAATGGAGGATAATCCACACCCAGCTGAGACTGCTAGCTGGGTTTTATATCCCTAACCAAAACCCGGCCTGGAACGTGGGGAATAGCCACCCACCCTGCACTTTGGCTGCTCCCAGTAAGAGTCGGCCCGGATCGGCTTTACAGCCACACTAAATAACCAATAGTGTCAGTCAGCACAGTCAGGCCAGGACCCTCGGTGACACATATATTCCACCAATGACGGCCCCTTGCGCATTCCTAAAGGGGCCACTGAGACTTTATCACCCAAGGGCCCACATGAACTTGGAGCTGGCCCTGCTTCTATCTATTTATCTCTCTATCTAGAAAAAAACTGCAGCACAGTCAATAGAGAAAAGGGTTCAATCCCTCTGGGACCCTGGGCAACAGGTCCACTAGATAGCCAAACTGAAAAATGAGGCAGCACTCCAAAATTGCAATAAAGAAGGGTGATGGACCTGGTTTATTCCCCTGCAACATTTCAACCCAGGACAATGAGGCCTTTGTCAAGCATTCTATCTATCTATCTATCTATCTATCTATCTATCTATTTATTATCTATCGTTTATTATCTATTTATCAATCTAAATTATTTCATAATTATCTAATTACCTAATCTATTATCTATCATCTATGTGTCGGTCTGTCTCTGTCTATTATCTGTCTGTCTGTCTGTCTATCTCTCTAGTTATATATCTGCTTGTTCTGTGAATCGCTGTTCCTCTATAAAGATAAAAAAGATTATAAGAATACTTGGGACTTGATGAATATGTTTAATAATATTTTACTGCCTGGGGTATTCACACTGAATTTTAATCAACACAGAAACCTATCTCTGTGAATTAAATCAGATTGTTCCACTGATGAATGAAATTAAATTTTATTGGCATTTTGAGTCCAGCTTTGTCTACATTTGGCGCTTCCCACTCGTCATTGAAAGAAATGTTATTATAGACAACAGTGATCAATCATGATTGATACATTACAATAAAACCAACGCTCTAAGATCTGTCAGCACCAGATTACCTGCTTGTTAATGGTTTCCATGTAGATCTTTCTTTACACTGCATATATTTAAAAAGGGAAACTGCAGAAATGTAATAAGAATGATCTAAAGTGATCTGTAATAATAATACTCACATATGTTGAATTAAATAGAGCTTCACTTATCATTAATGTGACGATGCAGAGGTGGACATTTTTGCATGATGACAGTACCCCGTGCCTATGACAGTATCTAGAATATATTTTGCCTGTTATGATTTGAAAAATCACTGAGTAAAGTGGCCTAAATGGGAGGAAATGCTCAACCCCAAACGCTGTAGCGTGTTTATAACCGGGGGAGCAATTCCCACAAAAACATCCTACACGAGATGAAATAATTTGTGGATGAAAATATTATTTCATCTCGTGTAGAATGTTTTTGTGATGCAATTGCTCCCCCGATTATAAACACGCTACAGTGTTTGGGGTTGAGCATTTCCTCCCATTTAGGCCACTTTACTCAGTGATTTTTCTTTACATGTATTGAATATGCTAATGCTTGTCATTGGTAACATTCTGGTGCACCTGGTAGCCTGTGTCACATGGCCTGTTATAGGTGGGGCTCGCAGCCTCCTGCTCCCTCCCATTGTATTAGTGATCTTACTATGGAGGTATGTAGGAGTTTGGCTGTGAGTCGGGCCTTAGCACCTATCAGACTGTTCACACACGATAGGTAGTTTAGCGGTAGGACCAACGCCACACTGAGACACCTTGACGGGGTGCGCAGGGCTCCTATATGTTCCTAACTGGAATATATTGGCTAAAGTCTCAGCTTTTAACATCAGCGTTAGGGTCTAGCCAGTATAGCTAGTCCTATATATTTTTTCAGGGATTTCTGTTATGATTTGAGCCAAAACTTGCTTCTTCAGAAATTTTGTGCCTAGTACATCATATTTACAACAAGATTGCGGGGTTCTGGTGAACAGATGAAATATTACTACATATTATTTTATTGCTGAGATCAATGTACAGGGTGGGCCATTTATATGGATACACCTTAATAGAATGGGAATGGTTGGTGATATTAACTTCCTGTTTGTGGCACATTAGTATATGTGAGGGGGGAAACTTTTCAAGATGGGTGGTGACCATGGCGGCCATTTTGAATCCAACTTTTGTTTTTTCAATAGGAAGAGGGTCTTGTGACACATCAGACTTATTGGGAATTTCACAAGAAAAACAATGGTGTGCTTGGTTTTGACATAGCTTTATTCTTTCATGAGTTATTTACAAGTTTCTCACCACTTATAAAATGTGTTCAATGTGCTGCCCATTGTGTTGGATTGTCAATGCAACCCTCTTCTCCCACTCTTCACACACTGATAGCAACACCGCAGGAGAAATGCTAGCACAGGCTTCCAGTATCCGTAGTTTCAGGTGCATATGCTGTGAAGATACGAGATGTGCAGCACCTGAAACTACGGATACTGGAAGTCTGTGCTAGCATTTCTCCTGCGGTGTTGCTATCAGTGTGTGAAGAGTGGGAGAAGAGGGTTGCATTGACAATCCAACACAATGGGCAGCACATTGAACACATTTTATAAGTGGTCATAAACTTGTAAATAACTCATGAAAGAATAAAGTTATGTTAAAACCAAGCACATCATTGTTTTTCTTGTGAAATTCCCAATAAGTTTGATGTGTCACATGACCCTCTTCCTATTGAAAAAATAAAAGTTGGATTCAAAATGGCCGCCATGGTCACCACCCATCTTGAAAAGTTTCCCCCCTCACATATACTAATGTGCCACAAACAGGAAGTTAATATCACCAACCATTCCCATTTTATTAAGGTGTATCCATATAAATGGCCCACCCTGTATATTCATTTTCAAGAAGCTCCCCCTAGTGGTGACTGCAGGAAAGGGGTTTTTAATGCTTCCCTGTACATTCCAAAAACCTTTGCTATGTCAGACACATATCAAAGGTTTTCATCAGAAAGGGTCCAAGTTCTCTGACTGCCTCCAATTCCTAGAACGAGGAGAAATAAGTGCTCACGTAGAATGCTCTTTCCTTGCTGCTAAAGACGGTCTTAATAAAAAGTCTATCTATGAAACCGTCTCATGCAGCAAAGAGACAGCTTGGTGTGAGCACTTCTTTCTCCTCATTTTAGTGTTTAATGAGGATCTTGACACTTGGGCTGCCACCAATTAAAACACTTGATACATCGCTGTGACATATCAAATGTTTTTTTTTTTTTTTTTTTTTAACGTACAGGTATATGTTAACTATCTCTGTGCAGGGATTTTGAGCTCTTTATCAGAAAAACTAAGCCCCAGCTACTATAAGGTTATTTTAAAGGGGTTATTCAGGAAATAATATTGATGACCTATCCACAGGCACAAGTGCTAACCACTGATCCACTGCGCTGCCCGATGCCTTACAGTGGATTACACCAGTGTGGCTCACCTGCAGTCTCCATCGCATCCTGCCCACAGTATATGACTCGCCCATGTGGCCCCTGAAGACTGCCTGCAACATTTTGAGTCATGGTTGTCAGAAATGGTGGTAAAGGACTTTTGATGACATCAGGAGGGGAAGAGTTTGCGGTCCCCAATGCATGGTATTGGCGGCACACGTTCATGTGCATGAGCCCTAATTCCCATATTACAAAGTGGTCATATTGCTAAGTGTCCAACCTCTGTGACCCCCATTTATTCTGAGAGTGAAGGGGTTGTTTTAGCTCTGCGAGAAAACTGCAGCGTGGCCCTGAAGATGTGAAAAACAGCGCTAAATAAGAGCGGCGGCCCCTTCATTCTCAGAGCTCGAACCCCCACAGGATCACAAAGTGATGGCACATGCTAGTGATCATAATAAAGCTCTGTTCCTCCAGTGCCTATGCAGTCATTTATATGGTCAAATGACTGACACCATGATGAAACCTGGCGGAACCCATTACAGGTCAGTGGGGTCCATTGAGGTCCCTGGTTGTCCGTAGTTTGACGGATATGTCACAGCTTGAATTCTATTTTCCACTCCTTTCATAGAACAGAAAAAAATGTAGTTCAGAATACAAACGTGAACTCGGCCTTCAATGCATACAATGAATATCCTTGATAAAGCCAACATCATTTCCATTTGCTTCCAGTAGGTGGCAGTGTAACTCTAGGATACAGTGCTTTCATCTCCTATGGTCTAAGTTTCTGTTTTCGCAATTAAATATTAATTTGGAGAAAGATGCATGTCACACGTAGCATAATACGCTTGGTACTAGTCACTTGGCATGTTAGACATAAATTTTTCTTATATGGAACACGTCACACTAAACATGGGGAAGATTTAATGAAGCTTCTAAATTTTGTTAAAAAGTCGTAAATTATGGTGCACGCCATCTTGATGCCATAATTTGTGACTTTTTGAACTTCTTAACACTTTTCTAAAGTGGCAAAAAAAAAAAAGTGTGAGGCTTAATTGGAGGGGCAATATTGTAGAAGTGGAGCTCAGCACACTGGGTCGGCTGGTGCCAGCAAGGACTTGGTAGTCGTAATCAGAGAAGAGAAGATTGTGGCACACAGGAACTTCTTTGCAATTTCATATCATTTATTAATTTGACATCATTATATTGGACTCATGATCCGGTTACATTATGCAACATCATAGCCACTTTTGATAATCGTGCTGACCGGACATTTCAATCCCAAATGGACCTTCTTCAGCGGTCTAGTTATCTATGGGGTAATGATAAAATACATCCAATTAGAAACCAGACATATATGATAAAAATATGATGTGGAATAACATAGAAATAAACACTTAAAGGAACTTTCATCTAGAGGTAAAGCATGTTAATCAGATAGTGGTAAGAGATGCCTAGAGTAAAAGGAGTGTGAAGGCCCCAATATTAAGGAATGTGAGAAGGTGTGAGAAGGTATATAGTAAGTCGATCAAATGGAGAACAGGATTGCTCGGGAGAGCTAGCAGGCATAGATGTAAATATAGAAATATATAAGGATATATATTCAGAAGTGAATAGTGTCCGTAAAGAATTACCTGGTTTTAGTGGCTTGGAGGCAGTGTCGGACTGGGCTGTGTAGTGCCCACCAGTAAATATTGGGGGCCCCCCATATGGATACATCCAAATATTACCTGCTCACACAGCAGAAGACAGCAGCAAGACGCTACATGATCATTAATTATGGGGTCCCTGCAGCAACTTTGAGAAGGCATGTCCTGTGGTAGTAAGTCTACTGTGTTATGTGCCATTTGTGCAGAGGGTGGGGGGCTAGGGGCCCACCTTGCTCAGGGGTCCACTTGGGGATTCACCTGTACCCCTGTGGGCCAGTCCGAGCCTGCTTGGAGGTATGGCGTGCTGGATCACAGGACGCTAGCCTGTGAGTGCAGTGGTTTTAAACGATTAGGCGACAAGGTTCCAAGTTTGTGAATCCACTGGGCCTCTCTCTGTTTCAAAATCAGTGTCTGATTACCGCCACGTCTGGGCGGATCCGTTTGTTCCAGTATTTAAAAGCGTAACTGAGAGGCTTGATGTTTCTTCTCAGAGAAGTGATGGGGGATTGGCAACATGGTGTGTCTGAGTCTAATGGTAGATTTGTGTTTACTAACACGATCTCGAATGTGATGTGTGGTCTCACCGAGATAAGTAAGGCCACAGGGGCATTTCAACAGGTACACTACGAAGCTGGAATCACATGCAAAAAAATCCTTTGACAGGAAAAAGTTGTCCTGTGTGTTGGTGGGTGACGTATTCACCTTTAATGACACTTGAGCACTGAGCACAGTTTAGGCAGGGGAATGTTCCCTGTCGCTGGCTACGTAGAAACAATTGTCTCGGCACTTTGACAAAGCTCCCTACATCTGCTTTGACGAGTTTGTCTCTGATGTTCTGGGATCTTTTATAACATGTTAGTGGAGGTTGATGGAATTCTTCGATATTTGGGTATGCTTTAGTAAGTAGTGGCCACTGTTTCCTTAAAGCCTGATGGATCTTAGGTATCATGGGATGGTATGTAGTAACGCATGCTACTCTCTTTTGGCTATGATTTTGCTGTGATGTAGCTCCTCCCAAGTTAGTTCACGCCGTGTCAAGAAGGGATTGTGGATAGCCCTTTGTAAGGAATTGTTGTGTCATGTCATTAAGTCTCTCTTTCTTTGCGTCATGGTCTGATACAATCCGGTTGACTCGTGAGTATTGTGATCTGGGTAAAGAGTTTTTAGTTGCTCTAGGGTGGCAGATTTTGTAATGGAGCAGGCAATTGGGGTCAGTGGGTTTGTTATAAAGGTCTATTGTGATGTTTCCCCTTTGGTCTATCTTGACCATAGTGTCTAGGAAACTAATTTGGTCCTGTCTGGTGTGACTGGTGAAACTTAACTCGGTGTTTACTTGGTTGAGATCCTGGACAAATTCATAGATAGTGGATTCGGGGCCCCTCCATATGCAAAAATGTCATCGATGAACCGAAGCCAGATGATGGCAAATTGCCAAAAGAGGGTGTGTGTATATACATAATCTTCTTCGAATGCATCATATACGCATTTGCATAAGGAGGGGCCACTTTAGATCCCATAGAGGTCCCCCCTTTTCTGGCCATAGTATGTATCAGCGAACCGAAAAGATTATGTATATACACACACCCTGTTTTGCCAATTTGCCATAATCTGGCTTCGGTTCATCAATGACATTTTTGCATATGGAGGGGCCCCGAATCCACTATCCATGAATTAGCCAGGTACACACTGAGTTAAGTTTCACCAGTCACACCAGCCAGGATCAAATTAGTTTCCTAGACACTATGGTCAAGATTGACAAAAGGGGAAACATCACAATAGACCTTTATAACAAACCCACTGACCCTAATAGCCTGCTCCATTACAAAAGCTGCCACCCTAGAGCAACTAAAAAATCTTTACCCAGATCACAATACTCACAAGTCAACCAGATTGTATCAGACCATGACGCAAAGAAAGAGAGACTTAATGACCCTAACCCTAACCCAAAATTCCTTACAAGGGGCTATCCACAATCCCTTCTTGACACTGCGTTAACTAACTTGGGAGGAGCTACATTACAGCAAAATCATAACCAAAAGAGAGTAGCATGCGTTACCACATACCATCCCATGATGCCTAACATCCATCAGGCTTTAAGGAAACACTGGCCATTGCTTACTAATGCATACCCAAATATCGAAGAATTCCATCAACCTTCACTAACATGTTATAAAAGATTCCAGAACATCAGAGACAAACTCGTCAAAGCAGATGTAGGGAGCTTTGTCAAAGTGCCGAGACAATTGTTTCTACGTAGCCAACGACAGGGAACATTCCCCTGCCTAAACTGTGCTCAGTGCTCAAGTGTCATTAAAGGGGTATTCCCATCTTAGATAATGGGGGCATATCGCTAGGTTCTGCCCCCAGTGTCTGATAGGTGTGGGTCCCACCGCTGGGACACGCACCTATATCGGGAAACGGAGCGGGGAGCGCTGTGGCTGGAGGACCCCAGATTTCCAAGGGTCCATCCACCACCAAGCGCTAATCCCCACCTCTCCCATAGAAGTGAATGGGAGTGTGCCGCGCATGCGCGGCCCATGCTCCCATTCATTTCTATGGGCAGGAGGGCAATAGCCGAGCCAGCGCTCAGCTATTTTCAGTGGCCCCATAGAAATGAATGGGGGGCGGCTGCGCATGCTCAGTGCGCTCTCCTTCACTTTCGGAGCTCCGTTCTCAATATAGGTGCAGGTCCCAGCGGGGACCCGCACCTATAAGACAATGGGGGCATATCCTAGCGATATGCCCCAATTGTCTGAGATGAGAAAACCCCTTTAAAGGTGAATACGTCACCCACCCACGCACAGGACAACTTTTTCCCTGTCAAAGGATTTTTTGCATGTGATTCCAGCTTCGTAGTGTACCTGTTGAAATGCCCCTGTGGCCTGGCTTATGTCGGAGAGACCACACAACACATTCGAGATCGTGTTAGTAAACACAAATCTACCATTAGACTCGGACACACCATGTTGCCAATCCCCCATCACTTCTCTGAGAAGAAACATCAAGCCTCTCAGTTACGCTTTCAAATACTGGAACAAACAGATCCGCCCAGACGTGGCGGTAATCAGACACTGATTTTGAAACAGAGAGAGGCCCAGTGGATTCACAAACTTGGAACCTTTTTGCCTAATGGTCTGAACTGTAAATGCGACTTCTTTATAAATATGAACTGAATGTACTGTATATATTGGTTGTTATTTCCATAATGTTGGGATTCTAACACAAACTCCATTTCTCTTTCAGACCCGTTGAATTTCTTGTTGTATCTGGTGAGGGTGAGACACTTTACTCTAGGCATCTCTTACCACTATCTGATTAACATGCTTTACCTCTAGATGAAAGTTCCTTTAAGTGTTTATTTCTATGTTATTCCTACATCATATTTTGATCATATATGTCTGGTTTCTAATTGGATGTATATTATCATTACACCATAGATAACTAGACCGCTGAAGAAGGTCCATTTGGGATTGAAATGTCCGGTCAGCACGATTACCAAAAGTGGCTATGATGTTGCATAATGTAACTGGATCATGAGTCAAATATAATGATGTCAAATTAATAAATGATATGAAATTGCAAAGAAGTTCCTGTGTGCCACAATCTTCTTTTCTCTAATTGGAGGGGCAAAGCATTCCACTGCCTAAAGGATTTAATATAATTATGACAGAAACTGGAGTAAATTGTAGCTCAGGGTCACACATCAGCCCCCTGGCAGGGACACATTTGCCATAGACCCTACAGGGACATTTCCTGGTGGGCAGATAACCAGAGGCCCGCCCTAGCCCTCCTTACAGCCCCTGGCCAGACGCTCTCATCATTAACGCTAGGGGAATCAGGTACTTATGCCCCTTGCTGGCCTCCACAGGTGCCCTTCTGACCGGAACTGTATCACCTTCCTCAGGAAGGCAGTATTTTGTGCTGCACTGTGGTATTTGAGTCCGCCGTGGCGGTATTTTATGCTGCACTATTATTGTAGGCGCCACCTACTTGTATTGTCCTTGTGCGATGGGCCGCCCCTGGGGTCCTATTTGAGATTGGACAGAGTCTCGTGACGCCAGTTGAAGCATTCTCCACAACCCAGGGCCCTATTTTCTAGGCAATGGTGGTGGGTACCCAGGTGTAGGAATGGGCGAGTGGTATAGGGTGGCCTACAATGTCCCTTTAAGTAATGTTGTGCCACGGTGCTCCTACCTGGATACGCTGGACCCCAGGCGTTAGCTCTGAAACAGAAAAAGGGGAAAAGTTTACTTGGGGATGAAGAATAAATTGAGTCCAGACCTTGTGATGAAGTTGAAATGCAGCTTTACTTTGCATGAACATTTCTCTAAACTGTTTATAGACTTTATCTTGGTTCCAGCAGGCTTTGGCATTAAAACTCTGGCAGGCAAACTCTTCTCTGCTACATCAGTTGCCCTCTGACTCAGCTGTACTGACAGGCTTAAATAGAATCTTTGCTTCTTCTCTATGCTGCAACTTCTCTCTGTAGTCTGACTCTAGATTATACCAGGGAACATTTCCTCCTGGCTCCTGAGGCTCTAAGCTGTGGCCTCCATATCCAGCAGAGCTGAAGGTGCTCTAGCTGGCTTGGCTTGGGCATGGGCACGTCCAACAGAGACATGCCCTGTTGCACACCTTACCCCTAGCAGTGGGTAAGCTAGACTGCTCACTAAACTTTGACCCAACCTTCCTGCAGGAAGTGTAGAATTGAATGGAAAGCTCCATTCTATGTAACTGTAGCTCTGCCATTTATTCTGCCACCTGCTGATGCACCAGGCACATTACATATTAACATAAACAGTTACATAACAAAATAGGAAATGCACAGTGTTTGGACCTGAAATACAGTATATAATTCCACATGTGTTAATTCATAGTTTTGATGCCTTCAGTGTGAATCTACAATTTTCATAGTCATGAAAATAAAGAAAACTCTTTGAATGAGAAGGTGTGTCCAAACTTTTGGTCTGTACTGTATATACACATGATGACATGAGGTTAACCAATAAAGACAGTAGCAAGGTGCAAAGGTCATAATGCCACTCTAGGGCGTTACATTCCACCTTACTTAAAGGAAACCTGTCACCATGATTTTGCGCATAGAGCTGGGGACATGGGCTGCTAGATGGCCACTAGCACATCTGCAGTACCCAGGTCCCATAGCTCTCTGCCCTTTTATTGTGTTAAAAAACCGTTTTGAGTGATATGCAAATTACCTGATATGAGTCCTGTAGCCGGAGATGAATCAAGCGGAAAGGAGCCCAGCACCGCCCCGCGTCCTCCGAATCTCCTCCTTGCTGGCTGACGTCACAGAGCTGGAGCGCCGAAATCTCGCGATGCGCGAGCTAGCGCATGCGCAGTGTCGGCATCATGTTCATTCCCTGTGCTGGCATCAGCACAGGGAACGAACTACGCATGCGCTAGCTCGCGCATCGCGAGATTTCGGCGCTCCAGCTCTGTGACGTCAGCCAGCAAGGAGGAGATTCGGAGGACGCGGGGCGGTGCTGGGCTCCTTTCCGCTTGACTCATCTCCGGCTACAGGACTCATATCAGGTAATTTGCATATCACTCAAAACGGTTTTTTAACACAATAAAAGCGCAGAGAGCTATGGGACCTGGGCACTGCAGATGTGCTAGTGGCCATCTAGCAGCCCATGTCTTCAGCTCTATGCGCAAAATCATGGTGACAGGTTTCCTTTAAAACCAAGCTGTCCTCGGCTTGTGCTTAGGAGGTGCTCTAAGGGTACCAAAGAAAAGTTAAAGTACTGTATGAGAATATTTTCCATTACGGGCAGGAACATAGACTGACAATAGGTTCCTGCCCGTATGAGTAGGATGTCTATTCAGTTTTCCCTCTCGGCAATAACCAGTGAACCAAATAAGACTGCACAAAGTGCTCAAATACTCCCGTTGTGGATACCGAGCTCTAGTACCACCAGAAGCGTGGGCGTGTCATGTACTGTAATCCCTCCACGATGCTATGAGATGCCCGCAAATAGAAGGTTGGCTTCATCCTGTATTCCCTTCCTAGTACCAAGGTCTAATCATGCTTTACGCTTTGTCACCTTGATGTCTGAACAGATGTGTCTGAACAGATAGCTACACAATTTTCCTTGGCAATGCACAAGGCCTTAGAACATACACAAATTAGAAGGAGGCAGTGCTCTCCCATACCTCCAGGAGGACTATTCCCTCCAAACACATGAGTAGGGTTATTGGCTAAGCTCAGGCCCACTACCACCCGTTAAACTAACCCAACCAACCCTCTCACCATCCCAAATAACCACACACAGCCACTGTTCGGATTAAATCGGCCACAGCAGCCGTTTTTTTATTAAATAATATAAATAACATAAACAACATAAATAATTAATATAACAACGACATAACCCTTTAACTTAGAACTGACAAGGGAGGTCGTAGAAGCCGCCTAAATGCACCTTAACTGACCAAAAACCACCACGGCAATTCCATCTTGCCCCCAGCCGCGTACTACAAGCTCGGGGACACCAACTGATGGACGCCACACCAAGCCAACCAGGTGCCCCAACTCTCAGAGTCCAGCCCCACCATTGAGGCCCTCTCATTCACCTGTACCATCTAGTAGCCCCAGCTTCTATGACCTCCCCCCGCCAACAACGCGCAGCTTGACTCCAATCCTTAAGCTCGCACGTTCCGCCACACACGGAGAGTTCTTTCCACTCCTCCTTGCAAATCAAGCGACCACAGATCAATGCCCACTGCATTAAGGTGGATCCCATCCTCTCTCCAGAAACCTCCGGTCCTCGATTCCAAGTCCGGGTGCCGCACCGCTACTGCTTTATGCTTGGCACAAAATCGCCCAATCACCCTATTTAACTTAATCCTGGCTCTATTTAATTTATCCACAGATTTAGCCTCCCTCCAGGATTTCCTTGGCACAATGTCTGACCACACAGTGACCATGGACGGGAAAAGGGACCACAACCGCAAAAAAATCAAACCGGATGTCCCGAATCAATTCCCTGCAGGGACGAACACCCAGGTCATTACCCCCCACGTGCAACACTAGCACATCCGGGGCCCTATCCAACCTGGCATGACGCTGTACCTCCTGCAAGACACTACCCTACAACATACCTCGATGCCCGATCCACCTCACCACAGCCACCCCATGGTCAAACCCCAACTGTCGCCCATTTCGCCGTACATCTGCCCACAAGGCCCCCCAGAAAACGAAATGAATTGCCCAGAATCCACACTAACAACGGTGCGTCACCTGCAAGACAACAAAAACAAAACAATGATTAGACAGCAACCCACACTTCTCAAACCGCCCCTAAACGCATATATAGCCGAAAGCGCTCTGACTCCCACCTCTCAATACGCTTTATCACCTCGTCCCGCACACCCAGCCGCGCGGCCTCCATGGCGGGCCCAATCCTGAAGGAATGACCCGTGAAGTTGCCAGAGTCCATTCCCAGGTTATGCAAACACTTCTTAAATACCGCCAGGAATTTAAACCTTGACAAGAATGACCCATCCGCATACCTGAGAAGCGGGCCTGGTACCAACTCCGGACCCCTCCTGGAAGTCCCGCAAACACTGCACCGGACACAACAAACACCCTGGCACCGCAAACAATGTTATGAAGTGACCTTTCCCCTCTCGATCCATTTTTGAAAAACGCTGATAAATCACCACCCTGTCGTCATACAAACTCACATCCTCCCTTTTCAAACCCCCTTCACAACTTACACTGCGACACACTAACTCTCCCAAACGAAAAGCCCCAAAAAAGGCTAGAGCAAACGCTAATCTGAATAACCTCACTTCCCAAACCGAATGGCAGACCCCGGCCTCTTGCTCACCCAACTGGAGCAACAACGAAAAAAACACCAGACGACGAGTGTCCTTCACCTGCTGAAATTTCCTATACCCCTTTAACACCTGCCGCACCAAAAATGACTTAGTGACGTCTGGGGAATTCCGCAACTTGAATCCAAAGGCCAACCCCGCCATGCAGCTATTAATCTGTGCAACCGACCATCCCTGCTCCTTCACATGGCCAATGTACAGCAATAACGGGATTTCCTCACCCATCACCTCAACCCCCAAGTCCTCACACCACCGCTGCCAAGTGCTCCAAGCCTTATCATAAGCCCTCCACGTGCCTTCACTTAACGATGCCTGCAACAGATCCCCTACGGTACCTCCAAGATCTGCCACAACGACTCTGGACAAGCCAACCCATCTGGACTCGCATCTGGGGCCAACTGGCGAAACTGCTCCCACTGCAAACGAGAAAGTGCATCAGCGATACCATTAGAAGACCCTGCCACATGCACCGCCACCACCCAAGCATTAAGAGACAGACACATAAGGACCAACTGCTGTAACAGGCAAATCACAGGGGGAGAAGAGGCAGTTAAACCGTTGATTGCTTGCACCACGCCTAAGTTGTCACAATGAAACCTAACTTTCTTGTCCCTAAACTTTTCCCCCCACAGCGCGACCGCCAGAACAATTGGAAAGAGTTCCAACAACGCCACATTCTTAACCCAACCGTTCAGAACCCAGGACTCCGGCCACTTACCCGCACACCACTGTCCATTACAGTACGCCCCAAAACCAACCCAACCTGCAGCATCTGTAAACAAATTGAAATCAAAGTTATCAACAACCCCACCCATAACTAACGCCCTGCCGTTAAAACGCTGCAAAAAGAATCCCATACCCTTAAATCCCCTTTTAATTCCTTACCTAATCTAATAAAATGGTGCAGAGCCACAATACCCCCGGTTGCGGAAGCCAACCTCCTACTAAAAATGCGGCCCATAGGGAGAATACAACATGCAAAATTCAATTTGCCCAACAAGGACTGTAAGTCCCGCAAGTGAATCTTTTTTGCCTTCAATGCGGCTGCCACCCCCCGCCCCTCAAATCTGACATCTTGTCCTCTGATAGTCTACACTCCATTCGCTGGGTATCAATGACTATCCCTAGAAAACTTAACTCCGTTGTTGGCCCCACTGTTTTGTCCACTGCTAATGGACCCCAAACCACTCAAAAACAGACTGCAACATAGATAACAGCAAGGAACAAACTCTAGACCCACCCGGGCCCCAAACACAGAAAATCGTCTAGGTAGTGAATAATAGATGAACAATCCGATTCCTGGATAACTACCCACTCCAAAAAAGAACTGAAACTTTCAAAATATGCACAAGACACTGAACAGCCCATTGTCAAACAGCCCGGACCTAACTTTCTCACCCACTCAACAGCCGCGTCAAAGGAAGCATAAACCACAGAACAAAGCTCGGGGTCTATGCCCTCGTTGACCGACGCACCCTTAGGGAAGGAAAAATTATGTAAAAGCCTAAATTTATTCGGCTCCTTTTTGGGGACCAAACCCAGAGGGGAGATACGCAAATTACTCATGGGTGGCGTAACAAACGGACCATCCATCCTTCCCAAAGAAACCTCCTTAGCTAATTTTTCTGACACGATGTCCGGTAATTCCAATGCAGAGCGCAAATTTCTCTGCGTCTCCACCACTGGTAACGGTTGAGAAGGGATATGAAAACCGAACTCAAAACCCAAACGTAAAAAAATTCAGCTTTTTTTGGTTAGGGTATCTATTTAGATAATCCGTCATCCTTTCCACTCGCACTGGAGTCCGCCCCCTTTGCAAACCCATCACCCCGTCTTTGTCTACCCCCTCTAAAACACCTGTTGGCCCCATGGCCACCCCCACACACGGAACATTCATGCCTAAATTTACATTTCTGTCCAAATTTGCAACCTCCCTCATTAAAAATGAAGCAGAAGCCCTTTCCGGCTGGCGCTGTCCCCGAAGACTGGGCAGCCCCCCCTGACTCACTCCGAAAGGACTGACCAGTCCTACCTGGTGCCATAACTCTCATCCATAAAGCAATATCTTTATGGTCCCATCTCATGTTAGGGCGGACCGCTTTTCTTTGATGGAATTGTTCATCATACCGTAACCATACTGAACCCCCGTACACCCGATAGACTTCCCCAATAGCGTCCAAGTAACAAAAAAGGGCAGAACAGCAATCGGGGGACTTCTCCCCAATCACACTTGCCAGAATAGCAAAAGCCTGCAGCCAATTACTAAATGTCCTCGGGGTAAGCCGAAAACGACGCTTGTCATCCTCCTCCTTCCTAACCCCATCCTTCTTTACTATATCTAGATTAAAACGTTCTAGTGGAAGTAATGAGAAAATCTCTACATATTCTCCCCGCCAAATCTTTTCTCGCACCTCAAGCTTCAAATGCGTTCCTAGGGGACCCTCAAAACACACATACACTTCCCCTTTTGCAGCATCATCTAACCTGGGCCTATCCTCGTCCCCCCCCCCGCCTGCATCTGTACAGACACTGACCCCGCCCCTCCTACGCTAGTGGGTGTAGGCACATTACAACCCCCCGTCCCCAGTCCCCATGCTTGTAAGGGGGCCGTACCAACCCCCCCCCATCTGGACCGATCCCGGCTAAGCCAGACAGCAAGCGCCCCAAACCACCAATAATAGTACTATTGCTCCCCCCCAAACTGCCTTACCCTTGAAGTATAGATAGCAACGATCCCATGGATGTCTCACCTAGCTGCCCGGGCACTGTGAACCTAGCAGCCGAAGGTTCTGATTCCTGTCGCACGGCTTCTGTATCGACACGGTCCTCGGATGGTCACTTGCTTCGGACGCCGGCGGCACCCCAGCTGCAGCGCCACTGGGCGCGTTGAACGAGACTTTTGGAAGCTCCCTCACATCTAAGCCGTCAGGACCAGCCACAAGCTGTCCGTCCTCCGAAAGAGGCCAACATGCGCAGCCTCGTGACGCTCCACCAACACGTCTTCACGCCCAAGAGGCTTGCTCTGATAACCGGACCCCGCCAGAGCAACCTCGTCCTCCTCCTCTGAATGACGCTGATCTGGGCGAGGCCTGTGCCCGCTCCTGGCACCGCCAGGCAGAGCCTCGTATGCCGCTTCTAGGGGCTCATCCTGTGAGGGCCTGCGCCGGGCCCCGCTACCTGCCCGCGCAGCCCCGCTGTCGTCTCTGCTGCTGCCACTACTCCCATGCAGAGCAGGCCTCTTCCTGCCTCGGACGGAAGGGGATCCCGCAGAACCCGGTCCTGACTTCCTCGCTGCCGCTGCCGTGTGCTGGGAAGATGTCCCCCCTGCCGCCGCTGGGTCCCCCGGACACATGGATTCCTCCCACGCCGTGAGGCAGCAGGAGAGGTAATGCTTGAAGCCTCCCGGCGTGAAGGGTCCCCTGAGGGGCTCCTGACACGGCGCTGGACCCGGGGGGGTAAATCAGGGCTTAGGCGCGCCGGCGGCTGTACCCGCCACGGCCGTCTTGCTAATGGAGCGGGGCTAGAGGTACCCCCCTCCGCCCCCCCCTAACATGGCAGTCACCTGCTGTTCCAGCCAACCGGGACCCCTGGAGTCCGCCGCCTCCCGCAATCGCCGCAGCATCGCCTCCACTGCTTCAGCCATGGCAGTATGCGATGCTGCAGATGCCGCCGATGCTGCAGATGCCATCTCCTGCTCCTAAAATGGCGCCCGTTCTCCCGCCCCTCTTCCTATTTAAAAACTCTGCTCCCCGCCCCTTCTCAACCCCTCCCCTCTGCACGTCTCCTTATTAACCCTTACCTACCCTAGCCCTCGCCCCCAAAACCCCTCATGCCGGCCTCCCCTGAACTGTTCCGTTCAGTCTGGCCTCACTTTTTAGCAGCAGGTTACTCTCAATGATGTTAGATCTCTTGTGTCTTACCACTTGGTTCCCCCTGTGTAGAAATAATACAATACAATATAATACCTAGGCTTTCTTGCTAACACAAGGTAACATAAGAACCATTAGTATTAAATGTCCTCAGAGGCAGTCCATATGAGCAATAAAGTAAGGTGCTAGCTATCTGGCTAACTATATAAAGTGCAAAGACCATACAAAAGTGCATAATATCACATTGCGGCACCTGAAAAAGAATACACACAATGGGCACAATATACTTTAACGTTGCTGAAAACTTGAAAAGATTAATGCAGAGATAGGTGCAAATATATACTGCAATTAAATAGCGCAATAACATAAATGCAAATAAATCACATTTGAGTCTCTACTTCCATGTTGGCAGATGAAATGCACCAAATGGGAATTAAGTAGTGCATAAAGTTCCTTTGTTAGCCACAGGAAATAATGTCATTATTTGTAATCAATATGAGGCAATAATGTCATTTGTGGTCCGCACGGGTATAAGAATAGCAAAGGTACGCTCCGGTGCCGACTCTGGGACTTCTCCAGACAGGTCACAGCTGTAGCAAATGGCCCCTGGATGGACTCCATAGGGGTGTACTCCACTCTGTCCCCTTTGTAAAGACGGTGCCTTGCCTGGGGGAAATAAGGGCGCTTCACAGAGCGACGTCCCACGAAGTGCTCCTGCGCGGTCTTGTCATCCACCAAAAAGCCACTTCCCTGCTGAACGGAAAACCACACTACGGACCTTGTTCTTCGGAGCAGTTGCGACACTCGGATCCCTGGAGGGGCTGCCTCTTTCTCCATTTGTTCACCCCCATGTCATTTTGCTCCAATTTACGGAGGGGAACGCCATCTTGTTTCCTCTCTAACTACAGGGAACTGGTGAAGGAGGAGGGACTTTAGGGAGGAGTCTCCACTTCCTATGGCTGTAGTGGGTTGTTGTTCCCTGTGGGCAGGGATTGATTTTCTCGCTCTAGAGCTGGGCGTTCCCTGTTTTCTGGCTCTTGGGCTTGTAGAAGAAGATACGCCATTACAGGCAAAGATGGCTGTTTAACCCTTCGGATGCCGACACGCACTTTCCTGCGCCTGTCACTCTGCAGCAAATGCAATAAAGTCATTTTTAGGTGTTTTTTTTGTCAATTCTGTAGGCTTTGTGGTACAAGATCACACATGTAAATCCTGTTTGTGACGCAAAATGCAACTGGCTCCACCCCCTGGGGTACTATTTGAGATTGGACAGAGTCTCGTGGCGCAAGTTGCAGCGTTCTCCACCACCTAGGGCCCTATTTTCAAGGGAATGCTGGTGGGTACCCAGTAGTAGGAATGGCCGAGTGGTATAGAGTGGCCTACAATGTCCCTTTAAGTAATGTTGTGTCACGGTGCTCCTACCTGGATACGCTGGACCCCAGGCATTGGCTCTGAAGCAGAAAAAGGCGAAAAAGTTTACTTGGGGATGAAGAATAAATTGAGTCCAGACTTTGTGAAGAAGTTGAAAAGCAGCTTTATTTTGCATAAACGCTTCTCCAAATGGTTTACAGACTTTATCTTGGTTACAGCAGGCTTTGGCATTAAAAATCTGGCAGGCAAACTTGTCTCTGCTACATCGGTTGCTCTCTGACTCTACTCTACTGACAGGCTTAAATAGAATCTTTGCTTCTTCTCTATGCTGCAACTTCTCTCTGTAATCTGACTCCAGATTATACCAGGGATCTTCTCCTCCTGGCTCCTGAGGCTCTAAGATGTGGTCTCCATATCCAGCAGAGCTGAAGGTGCTCTAGCTGGCCTGGCTTGGGCACGTCCAACAGAGACATGCCCTGCTGCACACCTTACCCCTAGCAGGGGGTAAGCTAGACTGCTCACTAAACTTGGACCCACCCTTCCTGCAGGAAGTAGGACTCGCCCACTCCTCCACATGAGGGGGGTTAGAATGGAATGGAAAGCTCCATTCTATGTAACTGTAGCTCTGACATTTACGCTGCCACCTGCTGTTGAACCAGGCACATTGCATGATAACAAAAACAGTTACATAACAAAATAGGAAATGCACAGTGTTTGGACCTGAAATAAATACACATGATGACATGAGGTTAACCAATAAAGACAGTAGCAAGGTGCAAAGGTCGCAATGCCACTCTGGGGCGTTACACCTGCCTACTAGTGTTGCCCCGCCATTTGTCAATTTGGACCCGCCTAAAACATGGGGCAACTTTTATTTATTTTACTCCAGTGCACAGAAGATGAAGACTTGAGTAGGAAATGCCCGTCTTGATAGATCTTCCCTATTGTGTCTGATGTGCAGGCAGCATGGTATATAGAGCAGGAGGATTTGAGCAGACTGATATATAATTTTATAGGATAAGATGCAGTATAACTTGTGCTGTACACATTCAAGAGGTTGCACTACTTTTTTGTGGTGCGGACCGTAGGATGCAGATCGCGGACCCCATTCAATTTGTGGTCCAGAGCACGGGCACGGTGCCCTTACGTTCGTGGGCATGAGCCCTAAGGGCTAAAGCATCTAAAACACATGATAAATTAGGCATGCACCATGTAAACATAGATTTATTAGACACAACTTACAACAGAATTGTGTCTCTTTGCACATAGTAAATCTTCCTTATCGTTCTCATAAACCCTCATCAGCAGCAGCAGTATTACCGCTGTCATTTCTCAGAGCTTATTCGTAATCCCCAGATATTCAATAGTCAAATCAAACCTAGAGAAATATTTTTAACCCCTTTCCTTCCCCCTCAGTGATATAGTACATCACATTACGGCGCAGGCTCAGGAGCTGGGCCTACGCTATCACTTACAGGTGTTAGCTGTACTGTATAGCTGCCACTCTGCTCACACTGTCGGGATTGAAGATAACTCTGATCCCAGCAGCTTCATCCCTCAGAGGCCACAGTTAATAGCGACCTCAGCATCTGAGAGGTTAGCCAGAGGGAAGGAGCTCTCTGGGCCCTCTAATTGCCAACTGCAATTGTAGGGTGCCAAGTAGTTGTCGTGGCAGCTGGGAGCTTTCTGAAGCCCTCAGGCCTGCCATGTCCTAGCAGCTATTACATCCTGTCTCTGCCAGGATGTAATAGCCTGACTCTCAGTATGCTCTGTAATACAGAAGTATCAAAAGGTCACAGGTTCAAGTCCCCTAAGAGGTCTTACAAATTGTAATAAAAAGTTGAATAAAGTGTTTAAACATATTTAAAAAATATATATAAAAAAGTAAAAATTCCATTATATAAAGTATATAAATATAATTGGTATCGGCACAACCATAATGATAGTGACTGCCATTAGAAGAAAATAACTAGATTTGTCATTTTTTTGTCACCTTGCCTCGCCTAAAAAAATTATCAAAAGTTTGCCTGTATCTGAAAATGATATATACAAAATGTGATTGCACCACAAAAACAAGCTCTCACGCCGTCAGTGGAAAATTTTATGGGAAAAGTTTGGGTGTCGGAATATGATGGCAGAAAGCAATCTTTTTTTCTATGAAAGAGAAAAGTAATAAAAATAAAGCAAAAACCATGTTGGTGTAATTTTGGTACATAATTGTACAGACCCTGTAAAAATACAGCTGAGGTACCCCAAAATAATGGCATTAAAAATTACAACTCATATCGCATATAACAAGCCCTCATATGGCTGGAGAAAAAAAAAAGTACATTTTGAAAAGCAGAGATAAAGAAACGAAAAAAGAAAAAAAGAAAAGTAAAAATACTGGAGTAAAGTGGCCCCGTACTTTGGGAAAAGTTTTGGTATGTCATAGCAGAATACAGTATTGCAGGACCCCACTGCTGCAGCAAAGCATTACTGCAAATGGGTTTATGTCCATTTTCTAGATGTATGCTGTTAAAAGATAAAAAAAAAAAAATATTTATTGTGTAATAATGCATTTTCTTTGTACGGAAAAGCTAATAGTTAACACACCTTAGCAATCAGGGAGTGGTTAGAGCATTCAGTGTAAAGACGGATGTCTGTGCAGAGTAGTGTGTGATGAAGCACCAGAACACAGCTCTAAAGAAATTGACTCACAAAAAACCTAAACACCAGCTAAAGTGGAGAAATAAAAGACTGAAAAGATTTCCAGTGTTGAGAGGAGGTGCGAGTAGAAGACCTGTGGAGATAAACTTCTTAATAAGACGCTTATAGACTCCATAGCCAACATAGTCCAGAAGTTGAAAGGCCTCTGGACTTGGAAATCTAAAAGGTATAATCCAGATATGTCCGTTAATCATATACACTGTCAGTATGGCAACCTGTAAAATAGGTACAGAACTTAGTCTGACGTTGGGGTCCGTCTTTTAATTGCATAGTGAGAAGTGTTGCACCCCTATTCTGGATGCTTATGCATGAGAAAATAGTGCATTATGAGGAGAATTGCTTTAAAAATACACCTTGTCCTACTAACTTTTACTACAGCCGTGTAATCTGTAAGATTATGTAAATTGCACATTGTGTTAGAGCTGCCAGTCCATGCATGCTGAAAACTGTGACTAGTATACTTAAACTTGACTCTTCAGTAAGGAACTTTTTGCTGTTAACTTGACCTCATTATTTCCTGCATCACTACACTGACATCTCCATCTGCCAAGGCACCCTCCCTTGCACTTCATAATAACCCTCAACACCAAGGGCACCCCAACAGACAACAGGCAGCAATAAAGATGCCCCCTTCCCATCAGTGCAAGGACCAGAGAACATCAGAATGGTGAATACAGCTACTCCTATCCCATCCTACACACTGCCCCTGTGGGATCTTGCAGAATCGAGCAGGGCCCATAGACTTTTTGTTGTCTATGTTCTATGATCCCCTGATCTAGTGGTTGGATGTGGTCTCAGCTCTCAGACTCCCACCAATCAAAACTTTTGATTTTGTCTGTATGACAAAAATCTTCCCAAGCACAGGATTACCTTAAAGAGGCATTCTCAAGACTCTATTTCATACTTACCTGCTCCCGGCGTGCTGTCCACTTCCTGGTTTCGGCACTCGGCAGGGGCGGGCTCCATCTTGATTGAAGTCTTCTCCCGACCGAGGCCGCGCATGCGCCCTGGTGACTTCTTCCTGGCAAGTATACTATACTGGCCAGGAAGAAATCACCATAGCGCATGCGCGGCCTCGGCATGCGCGTTCAGTACAGCGCGCAGCCAGCCAGGAGAAGAGAAGAAGTCGTCTGCGCACGCGCGGCCACCGCGATTACTGAGAAGAGCGGTGGCGGTAACCAGGGGAGACGGAAGACAACAGTCAGGTAAGTATATGTTTATTTACTTCTAAGGGGTGGGAATTTGTTAATTAAATATATTTAGAAAAATGATCACTGTTATATCATTAACAGATTTAACAGTGATCATTAAGATGAGAATACCCCTTTAAGTATATAACTAGGCTACGTCCTTAAAGTGGTGTTCCAGGAGTAATTTAATATTAAACGGGTTGTCTATGTAAAAAATGAAAATCAGACATTATATATTACATGACAATATTTTTATAACAAAGCTAGAACCATCCTTGTACCGCACATGGATCCAGAGCTTCCTCTATGCTTTGCTCCAGTTGCTCTGCTAGATTAATTTCAAGCTGGAAAATCATGGGGTGTGTCCTTTCTCACGGGGCAGGTCCTTTCTGCTGCAGGTCTCTCCCAGTAGCTGTCACAGCTTTTAACAGTAGATACGGCTGGTTCCAGTTGAAGGATGGAGCATGTGCGTCCATCTGAGTAAAGGGACAGAGAAATGAGGATAAGAAAAAACATCAGGTGGCGCTATACAGATACATTTTATTGAATAACTCAGAGGCTATAACTATAAAGAATATACATTTTTAATTCTATGCATTTTCGAAAGTATTCAGATCCAGGTGCTGGTTTGAAAAATGTTGAATATTTTTTGAGGGACAACCCCTTTAACTAAAGGCCCCTAGCCTACCTCACCTATTGAATGATTCATACTTACCTGATGTCCGCTGCTGGCTCCCGATCCCCATCTCCCGGTCCCTGGCTTATTTACTTCCGGCCAGGGCACGGTCACCTGCGCTGCTGCAGAGTGGCTTAGCGACACATTACCGCCGAAGCCAGCCACTATCGAGTACATTCTGAGATCGCTGTAGTTGCGGCCTTTGGGAACATAGACTATGGATACGGCAGTAGACTGTATGATATAATAGCACCGATTACAGACCTGATATAAAAGTATTGTAGAGCCTAGTGGAAAATAAATGTGAGGAGATCAGATCTATTTTCTATCACGTCGCAGAACTTCTCGGCAGGATCGAGACGGTAATGCTGTTGTGCCATGCTATCGAGCAATAGTCTAGCAAGGCGAAATACACTTACGCTCGCTTTTTACAGGCCGTAAGGTAATCTGTGCATGAAAACACTAATAGCCACCTGCTATCAAACTAATCATTCCAGCCAAGAGAGGGCTGCTTAGCAACTGAGCCCTAGAGGAGAATCACTTTTGAGCCACTGCTAAATATAGAGAGCTGTCAAACAATATTAAATCCGCCATCAGTGGGAACATAGATATGGTGCTTACCGCGAGGACGAGTGTGTGAGCGTCTGCTTATAGCATAGCAATAGGACGGTGCAGGAATCATTAACCTATCATCCACCAATATCTATACTCTTCTACGGGACAGAAGACAAAAACAGGAATTTTGCTAAATAACATTTCATTACAATAATTAATTTTTTAAATTATATTTTTACAGCATTTTCCCTATTTTTGGCACTAAAAGCATTCCTCCCAACTTTTTGGATGGTGAAAGAGGGACACTGTGAAATGTCAATTTTTCCATATTTATACACTAGTACAATAGTTTTCTATTACACAATAGCGCAACAATTATCTTCCCTGGTGATCTAGAGTGTTAAAGGCATCAATGCAAACTTCTTTCTTCTACAGTAGCAATAGGGTTAATGCCAGCTGTACTAGTGTTTTAAGGTGGTGGAACGGTTATCGCCTGGTGCTCTAGAGTACTGAAATTGATAATTCTTGATTCCCCTGTGGTCAACAATACTAGTGAGGTTAATGCATGTTTCCCTGGTGGTCTAGAGTAGTGGAGAGGTAAAAAAGAAATTCCTGATAATTAATGGGTCAGTGTCCGTTTCATTGTTCTCTAGGTAGTGGAGGGCATAAAGCTTGCTTCTCTGTTGACTTATGGTAGTGGATGGGTTAATGCCCATCTTTCTGCGGGTCTTGGGTAATGGACAGGTTAAAGAGGTTGGCCTATCCTCTGGAAAGGTCAACACCAACTAATCGGTGGGTGTCCCCCCGTACCACTATTGATAAGCTGTTCTGGTGTAGCTCCATCAGTGGAACTTAGTGCTTAAAAGGTTTTTTTTTCGAGATTTTTATACTGATGACCTATCCTCTGTATAGGTCATCAGTATCTGATCAGTGGGGGTCCGACACCTGGGCCCCCCGTCAATCAGCTGTTTAAGAAGGCACCGAGGCTCCTGTGAGCGCTGCAGCCTTCTCCGTGCTCACCAAGCACAGTGCCGTACATTGTATAGTGGCTATGCTTGGTATCGTAGCTAAGTCCCATTCACTTCAATGGGGCTGAGCTGCCCCAAGGCCAAGTAACAGATGAACGTGTCTTTACTGGTCTAGAGAAAGCTGAGAGAAGGCCACTCCTGAGGTTGGGTCATCAGTATAAAAATCTCGGAAAACCCCTTTAAGCTCCACAGCACTATCTTGGGGATAGACAATCACTTAGCTAAGGCTGGACAACTGCTTGAATGCACATGTCTCACATGGTCTAAGAGAGTGGAAGGGATAGTGCTTGTTATCCTGGTGGCCTGTGCTAATGGAGGCAACCCATTTAATACCTTGTGCCCAGAGATTTATTCCTTCTACCCAGACTCCAAAACACTACAAAAGTTGAGGTTTTATTACATTTTATTACTGTATATTTCGCTCCATAAAATGGGGGAAAAATGGGGGGAAAATGTCAGCGCGTCTTATAATGCGAATACTAATGAGCGCTATTAGTACACAGTAGGACTGGGGATCAGTGGATATTGCTCTCCTGGTGCTGTTTTTACTCACCACTTTCTGGTCTTCACTGGGCTCCGCAATGTGTCCTGTCAGTGTACAGTATGAGGCCGTTGTACATGTAAGCGTGCACAATGACCTGACATTGTGCTATGTCAGATCACAGTGTAGCGCTGTAGAAAGAGGGCTCTGGATCTCCTGAGTGGCAGCTCCATCCAGAGCAAGAGAAGTAAGCTATTTTATTTATTTGATGTCTGTTCTGAGGTCTGATGAAGTTTGGAGGTCTGATTTAGGGGTCTTATTTGAGGTCTGATGAGGACTGGGGATCCAATGAGGATTGGGGGTCTGATCTGAGGTCTGATGTGGATTTAGAGGACTAATGAGGATTGGAGTCAGATTTAGAGGTCTGATGAGGATTGCAGTCTAATGAGGATTAGGGGTCTGATCTGAGGTCTGATGATTGGGGGTCTGATCTGAGGTCTGATGATGATTGGGGGTCTGATCTGAGGTCTGATGAAGATTGGGGGTCCAATGAGGATTGGAGCTCTGATATGGAGGTCTGATGAGGATTGGAGGTCTAGTCAGGATTAAGGGTCTGATTTAGGGGTTTGACCTGAGATCTGATGAGAATTGGGGGTCTGATGAACATTGGGTGTCTGATCTGAGGTCTGATGAAGATTATGGGTCTGATCTGAAGTCTGATGAAGATTGGGAGTCTGATCTGGAGGTCTGATGAAGATTGGGGGTATGATCTGGGGTCTGATTTGGAGGTCTTATGAAGATTGGGGGCATGATCTAAGGTTTGATGAAGATTGGGGGTCTGATGTGGAGTCTGATTTGGGGGTCTGAAGAAGATTGGGGGTCTGTTCTGAGGTCTGATGGAAAAAAATCTTATTTTCCTACTCTAAAATCTAGGTGCATCTTATTGAAAGAAAAATATGGTATTTTATTATGTAAAAATGTCACATTTATGAAAAAAGCAGCAGAAAAAGCAAAAATGCATAAAAAAGTTTAATGATGTAATGGCCCTCATTAGTGTTGAGTGAAGTAAAGCATCCAAAGTGGAATTCCATCAGAATTTCAGGAAAAATCTGATTCTAAACTAAGCCGAAACTAATAATTTTTCGTAAGATGGCGGCTAGAGTTGTCTTAAAAACAAAGAATACTCACCTCATCCACTTGCTTGCGCAGAGGCAGTTCGCTCCTCTCTTGATTGAAAAAGACCTGTGACCAGTGATGACGTCACCACGTGATCATGCTGGGAGTGCGCGGTGACATTATCACGCTCAGCGCAGGTCTTTTGGCAGGTCTTTTTCAATGAAGAGAGGAGCGGACCTCCTCTGTGCGAGCAAGTGAATGAGGTGAGTGAATTATTATTTTTTTTAAATCCAAAAGGCCATATTGCACTAGCGTATTACCGTTTTTAACCGCCGTTAGATGGGCGCACTTCTGTCTAAGCTGCCGTTAAATACGGTCCCATTGATTGATAGGCTGAATGGGGTTTTATCATAGTGATTTGTGACGCATTCATTCGTAACAAATTTAATTTCTTGTGAAACTTCTGCAAAGATGCCAAATCGAATTTTTAAAACTTCGCACATCTCTAGCCCTTATTTTCTTTTTAATGTTTTTTGGGCCTAATGATGGTAGTGCTCTAGCACCATGCCACAATATGCCTTTATTTGCAGGTCTTCAATTTGCCTCTTTTTTTTCAAAAAACAAAATGCAGCAGTGCAAAGTGATTAGTATTTACATGGAGGGGTTAAGCTTTCTCCTCTCGTTCACCTCCCATACTCATCATAATTCATTGCATAGGCATATGTAAGCGGCAGTGACTGGGTCAGCTCTATTTGGCACACAATTTATAAATGAATGTAATGTATTTCTGCTCCCACCGGCTGAGTTATTGTATTGATATGAATGTGCTGAGAATTATTTGCACAGGGACTTAAATATGATTAATGAAACCATTAAAATTGCAGAAAACAAGTCTTAATGAAGCATGAAGGAAACACTCCTCTTTTACCTTACTAGAGGTGGTGAACGTGAGCTGGTTTTATGCATGATGGCGGATAACTGGTAAGATTAGTGCATAGACCTGCATTACAGTATGTGATATGTTCACTGAATGGAATAAATCAGATCAGACATAGAAAGCTCTTGTAGCTGAGATGGAAGAACGTCAAGATCTGATGGAAATCCAAATGCGCAGAATAGCCCTAGACACGGTCCCTAAGGAAAATGCTAATTCACCTGGTGGAACATGAACCCTGGGTGATGGGAGCCAAGGAGCTCCTCTACCCTAGTCAGTGTATATAGAGATAGGGTTAAGCCGGGAACCGAATCTTTGTCTCCAGTGAAGGATTATCTAGCCATGTCTCTGGCTGGTGGGGACTAGAGGATCTGTCACCTTTCCTGACATGTCTGTTTTAGTAACTACTTGCATTCCCCATGTAATAACCAATCTAGAGCATCTATTTTTATAAATATATGTTGTGCCATTCCTCAGTTATTCCTGATAGACGTTTAACCCCTTCCCGCCCAGCGCCGTAATAGTACGGCGCAGCGGGACGTGACTTGCCACCCAGCGCCCGATCAGCTGCAGGGGACCGGCTGTATGCGCCTGCATCGGTGAAAACACAGATGCCGGCGCATTAACCCCTTCTATGCCATGGTCAGCACTGACCGCGACATAGAAGGGGTTTGCTGCGGGTGAGGGAGCCCATCGGGTCCCCGCGCTGCTGTGGCGGGGACCCGATGGGTGAGAAGGCAGCCCGATGCCGTGCAGAGGTTGCTCAATGCCTTGCACGGCATCAGGACCTGCCTTCTACGGGTGCCCAGGAGATCCAGCCCCAGGCGGGGTCTCCTAGGCAACCTGTTAGTGTATGTGTAATACACTAACAGGCAATGCATTACAATACAGATGTATTCTAATGCATTGCAGAGGGGAACAGACCCCCGAAAGTTAAAGTCAGAAATAAACAAAAAAAACTAAAAAAAAAGTTAAAAACAGTGTTTTTAATAAAAAAAATGTAAAAAAGTTTTAAGTAAAAAAAGAAAAAACGCCCCTTTTCTCCTGATTTCCTAATAAAAAATAAAAAATACACATATTAGGTATCGCCGCGTCCGTAACAACCGGCTCTATAAATATATCACATGATCCACCCCGTCCAATAAACACCATAAAAAATAAAAAATTAAAACTGTGTCAAAAAAAGCCAGTTTTGTCACCTTACATAACAAAAAGTGCAACACCAAGCGATCAAAAAGGCATATGCCCCACAAAAGGATACCAATAAAACCATCACCTCATCCCGCAAAAAATGAGCCCCTACATAAGAAAATCGCTTAAAAAATTTAAAAAACTATAGCTCTCAGAACATGAGACACTAAAACATTCTTTTTTTTGTTTCAAATATGCTATTATTGTGTTAAAGTGATTTTTTTTAAAAAAAGTATACATATTAGGTATCGACTTGTCCGTAACAACAAGATATATAAAAATATCACATGACCTAACCCCTTTGGGGAACATCGTAAAAAAATAAAAATAAAAACTGTATCAAAAAAGCCATTTTTGTCAACTTACATCACAAAAATTGCAACACCAAGCGATTAAAAAGGTGTATGCCCCCAAAAAAGTACCAATCAAACCGTCACCTCATCTTGCAAAAAAGAGACCCTTCCTAAGACAATCGGTCAAAAAAAATAAAAAATATATCACTCTCAGACAATGGAGACACTGAAATATATATTTGTTTGCTTCAAAACTGCTATTATTTTGCTGAAGTAAAATAAATAAAAAAGTTGACATATTAGGTATTTCTGCGTCCGTAACAACCTGCTCTATAAAAATACTACATGACCTAACCCCTCAGGTGAACACCATAAATAAAATAAAATAAAAACAGTGCCAAAAAAGCCATTTTTTGTCACCTCACATCACAAAAATTGCAACACCAAGCTATCAAAAATGCGTATGCTCCCCAAAATAAAGCCAATAAAACCATCACCTGATCCCGCAAGTCAATCGGTCCAAAAATAAAAAAGCTATGGCTCTCAGACTATGGAGACACTAAAACATCATTTTTAAAAATTCAAAAATGCTATTATTGTGTTAAAGTGAAAAAAAAAAGGTATACATATTAGGTATCACCGTGTCCATAACAACCAGCTCTATAAAAATATCACATGATCTAACCTCTCAGGTGAACGCTGGAAAAATAAATAAATAAAAACGGTGCCAAAATTACAAATTTTTTGGTCACCTTGCCCCATAAAGTGTAATAATAAATGATAAAAAAATCAGAGGTACACAAAAATGGTACTAATAAAAACATCAACTCTTCCTGCAAAAACGAGCCCCTGCATGAGACGATTGGCAGAAAAATTTAAAAAATATGGAGTTCAGAAAATGGAGACACAAAAACATATATTTTTTAAATGCTTTATTATGTAAAACTGAAACAAAAAAACGTAGAAAGTAGACATATTTGATATCATTGCGTCCATAACAACCTGCTCTATAAAAATAGCACATGATCTACCCTGTCAGATGAATGTTGTAAAAAAATAAAATAAAATTCAAACGGTGCCAAAACAGACATTTTTGGGTTATCTTGCCTCACAAAAAATGTAATATAGAGCAATTGAAGATTATGCTAGCGTTAGTGTACTTATAATCTTAATTTTAATAATGACAGGAGGCGAGTATTTTGCATCAAACTCTCTTTACTTACTCCACATAGCAGTAAAGAAACTGTGAAAACGGTAACCAATCAAAATGCAATAGGAGGTATAGTATGCACAGCGGTGATACTCCTCCTCCTCTTTCGTAAGCGACATCAGGAAACTAGACAATCATAAAGTCAAACATCCCTTAAACACGAATCACCGGATGAATCCCTTCCACTGGAACTTCATGGCATGAAGAGTGATCCGGAATAACCTGTAACCAGCACCAAAGGGCAACTTGTACGAAAAAAGATCCTCAGACGATGAAGGTTGACCCAAACGAGACCCTCCTGGGACCGAACCGTTAACCTCGTGGATTTATACTGAAAAAGAACGTGAAATGGGTTAGGAACCGATTATGAACCTGGTTGCAGTAATGACCCACACATAATTACAGCAAACGACTCTTCAGTTTAATGAGTAATGAATAAAGAAAAAACATAACACAGAACAAACCCCCAACCCGAAGAGGAACGAAACAAGAATGATGAGAAATCCGCGAGACGAACATACTTACGTGCGACCACTCTACCTGAGGGTGGGAAAAAAGGGGTGGGAAAATACTCGCCTCCTGTCATTATTAAAATTAAGATTATAAGTACACTAACGCTAGCATAATCTTCAATTTTACCACATGACAGGAGGCTTCCTATTTTGCATTTTTTTAACGCTGATTCAGAAGACACATAGCCGCACCTGAGCTCGGGCGGAAGTAGAATGTCCGGAAGGTAGATTCTCTCGACCAGTCCGCCGAATGAAGGATGTCCGCCAGAGAAGCACCCGCCGAGAAAGCCGACGAAGCAGCCGCCCCACGTACCGAATGTGCTCCAAAAGTAGGGTCCACTCCTGCCAGGGATAGAATCCAACGTATCCATCTGGCGAGCGTGGTAGTCGAGACGGGAACGTGAGGTCTAACGTAGGACACTAGTAGTTGTCCCGAGGCAGAGACCCGAAGAGCGGACGTGACCTCAACGTACCGATGTAGGGTAGAAACGACACACAGTTGCGGTTCAGAGGCAAAGAAAAGATAAAAAACTGACGTAGAGTCCGATTTGGTACGTCGAGACACTCGAAAGGTAACTCCCTCAGGAGAGACCGAAAAAGCGTCGATGTCAAAGGCCCGTACATCCGAAACACGCCGGAAAGAAACGAGGCACAGCAATAGAGTCAATTTGGCCGATAGTTGTCTGAGAGACAGTTTGTCATTAGTCGGCCAATCTCTTAGGAACTGTAGGACCAACTCTACGTCCCAAAGATGAGAATATTTGGGTCCCGGTGGCCTCTGTAACCGTATACCGCTCAGTAGACGGCATACCAGCGGGTCCTTCCCAACCGGGATCCCTAAGGAGGGGACGTGAGCTGCCGAAATCGCGGAACGAACAACGTTGAGAGAACGATAGGAGCGACCCAAAGAGAACAGGTGCGAAAGAAAATTCAGGATGGCGGTCACAGATGCAGTAAATGGATCGAAGTCCCGTTCACTGCACCAAGAGGACCAGGAATCCCAAGCTGATAGGTAACATCGTCTGGTTCCGGGTGCCCAGGAGTCCCATTTGAGGTCTCTAGCCGTCTGCGATAAGTCGCTGGTCTGCCAGGCTCCCCTGAAAGAGTCCAAGCCACCAGAATGAGACGGTCCTCGAGTACAAGGGGGTGGGGGTTCCCTTTCGGATCTGTGAGGAGCATCGGGAAAGATGGTAGGAGCAGTGGATCGAAGTAGGACAGCGCCAGGAGGTCCGGGAACCATGGTTGACCCCGCCATAGGGGAGTGATCAGTAGTAGAGAAACGCGTTGATTCCTCAGGTATTGAATTGTCCTCGCTATCATGGTGAATGGGGAAAAGGCGTATGCTCCCTCGGTTGGCCATTGTTGGAGAAATGCGTCCACTGCCATGCTCTCCGGGTCCGGAAGCCAGCTGAAGTAGTCGTGTGTCTGTCTGTTGTTGCGGGAAGCAAACAGATCCAGTTGGAAGGGGCCCCTCCTGACTGAGAGCCTTTGGAAGATCCGAGGATCCAGTCTCCAGTCGCTGCTGTCCCTCCAATGACGTGAGAACCAGTCTGCCGTCAGATTCGTTTCTCCCGGAAGATATTCCGCCTTGAGCGAGATATTGCGGGGTAGGCATAAGTCGAAGATCTCCTTTGTTACTTCCGATAGGAGCCGGGACCGGGCTCCGCCCAGGCGGTTGATATAGCGGACCGCCGAGACGTTGTCCATCCGGAGGAGAATACAGCAGTTCGACCTGTCTTTCGCCAGACTGCGGATTGCGAATGACCCCGCCAGGAGTTCCAGGCAATTGATGTGGAGAAAACTCTCCTGAGAGGTCCAGGCGCCTCCTGTCGACCTGCCTTCGCCCGTCGCGCCCCAGCCCCAAAGGCTGGCGTCCGATTCCAGAACGATGTCGGGAGAGCTCCCAAAGATGGCCCGGCCGTTCCAAGCCTCCATGCTGTCGAGCCACCATCTGAATTCCTCCTTGACCTCTTCCGTTATCGGGATCGATTGATCGCAGGAAGGACTCCGGTGAAGGAAGGAGGTCTTCAGGCGTTGCATCGCCCTGTAGTGGAGCGGTCCTGGGAATATGGCCTGGATGGAAGCGGATAGTAGACCTACAATCCGAGCCAGAATACGGAGTGGGATGGAGTGGCAGCGAATTACTCTGCGTAGTTCATTCTTGATAGCTGCGATCTTTGTCGTTGGTAAACGTAACGTGTTGGACCTGGAGTCTATCTCGAAGCCCAAGAATTGCACAGTCTGAGTTGGGGATAACTACGACTTCAGGAAGTTCACCACGAAACCCAGTGAAGACAGGAAATCTACGGTAAAGCGTGTGTGTTGAGTCAATCTGGACTTGTCGTCGCAAAACAGAAGCAGGTCGTCCAGGTATATAATGCACCGAATTCCTCGCGCACGAAGATGTGCGACCACTGGCTTCAGCAACTTGGTGAAACACCACCGGGCTGAACTGAGGCCGAAAGGGAGGCATGTGAACTGCCAGGGAAGGTCCTGCCACAGGAATCTGAGGAAGCGTCGGCAGGCCATGTGGACGGGCACCGACAGGTACGCGTCCTTGAGGTCCAGTCTTGTGAACCAGTCTCCGTCCTGGAGGAGGTCCCTCAGAAGGTGTATGCCCTCCATTTTGAAGTGCCTGTACCGAACGTAGGCGTTGAGCCTTCTTAAATTTATGACTGGTCTGAAATCCCCGGTCTTCTTCTTTACCAGGAAAATATTGCTGAAAAAACCCCCCTGATCGTGCACGGGCTCTATAGCTCCTTTCGAGTGGAGCTCTTGTAGCTCGTTCTCGATCAACCGGCCGGTTTCTGCGGAGCAGATCAAAGGGTGCGGCCGGACCGACTGGTCCGGGAGGCCCACGAAGTCTATGACGTAGCCGTGCACCGTCTGGAGGATCCACGCGTCCGTCGAGATAGCTGCCCAGTTCTGAAAATAAAGGGTAATACGACCTGCAGTATGAGCGGAAAGGGGTACATGCGTCAAATAATGACTTACCTGTGGGGTTGAAGCGAGCTCTGCCACGGGTACGTGATCCACGACCTCTGTCGGCTCCTCTGGTGAAGGAGAAAGGCTGTCTGTAGCCCACTTCTGGGTAAAATGGTTGAGGTCTCTGTGTTCGGGGGCCTGAAGGCCAGAAGCGGCTGGCTGCACGGCCCCTGTGGCGGCCAGCCCTTCCAAAAACACCCCTCTGGGGGTTGCCCCTGAAGACCCGTTTCATGGAGGTCTGCGCTTTGTTAAGCGACGTGAAAACATTCACGTGCCTGTTGAGTTCCTTTAAAAAGGCGTCACCGAAGAGTTTGCCCTGTGCCAGTGGCCCTAGTTCTTTGGTGCCCAATTCCACCAATTTTCCGTCCAAACAGAGTAATGCTGCTTTCCTCCTCTCAGAAGAGAGGGCTACATTGGCGTTGCCAACAAAACAGAAACATCGTTGTGCCCATTCTCTAATATCGTGTGCCCATTCACGTTCCATATTAGCATCGAACTGGTCAGCTCGCGTGAGGGAGTCATCCGCCAAGTATAAGATGCGGGAAAGTGGGCCGATGGAGTCCAGCAATTTATCTTGTACGCCATGGAATGCCCTATCCACCCCTTTACGGGGGTCACGACCACCTCTAGACATAAAGGTGGTCATGATCTGGTCGAATTCCGGAGTCTGTGCCACATGATCGGGTAGTGAAGGGTGAGGGCACTCGGAGCGCAAACGGTTGCGCACCGTCTTGTCCATAGGCTTGCGTAGCCACAGATGCATGAACTTCGTGAGGTGATCAGGAGGTGTCCAGTCCCCTGAACGTGGGTGACGAATGTTTCTTGGGTCGAAAAGACGTTGGCCCGAGGGGTCCAGGATGGCTTCTTCTTCGTCCAGCGTTGGTGCTGGGTCGTCTGGTAGATGAATGTTGTCGAGAAAGGTGCCCTTTCGGCTACCGGTGAGCGAACCGTCGTCCGAGCCCCAGGCGTCCTCAGGAGTGTCGGAGTCCGTGGCTTGCCACGAATCCACTATATCCATGGAGGGTGACAGCTTATCCTCCTCGTCTGAGGAGTAGTGGTGCCTAGGAGAGGGGGCGGAAGGAGTCGGTTTGCCAAGTTTGGCAGGGGCCTTGCCTCTGTCTGTGTCGGTGGTCCCCTTTTCGCTTTTCCAGTGGCGCTTAGATGGCCGGATTTCGGCACGAGCCTGTGACTCCGAAGCCTCGGAATCGTAGTCCTGGTGCTGGACCTCAGTGGGGTTCTTAAGCTGATCGGCAGAGGCCGTCATAACCCTGGAGAAAGCCTTCTCCATCGAGGCAGAAAAAATGTGGGTTTTGGAAATTTTCTTTAAAATTTTAAGAATTGCTTCTAAGCCTTCTAACGTCCTAAAAAAATAAAATGACATTTACGAAATTATGCCAACATTAAGTAGACATATGGGGAATGTTAAGTAATAAATATTTTATGAGGTATCACTTTCTGTTTTAAAAGCAGAAAAATAGAAATTTAAAAAATTGCGATTTTTTTTTTTTTACATTTTTGGTGAATTTAGGATTTTTTCATAAATAAAGGTGAAATATATTGACTCTATGAATATCATTAAGTACAATGTGTCACGAGAAAACAGTCTCAGAATGGCTTGGATAAATAAAAGTGTTCCAAAGTTAATACCACATAAAGTGACATGTCGGATTTGCAAAAAAATGGCCTGGGCAAGAAGGTGAAAACTGGTCCGGGGTAGAAAGGGTTAATGAATAAAGGTACAACTGGGTGTTAATAGTCGAGGTGGGAGGGTGGGTGTCCCTGCACATTGTACCTCTATCCAATCTGTGCTGCCAGTATCTGACTGTGGTGGGACACCCCTACTAATAGTAACTCATACACTCCTATAAGAACAGATCCTCCAGAATTGTTATTACATGGAGAATGCAAGTAGTTACTTAAAGTGGTTGTCCAGATTCAGAGCTGAACCCGGACATATCCCCTTCTTCACCCAAGCAGCCCCTCTGAGATGAGCATTGGAGCATTTCATGCTCGAATGCTCTCCCTTGTTCTGCATTGAATCGCGCAGGGCAAGGGCTTTTTCAGCAGATCCGGTGACGTACTGTGTCTCTGCTAGGCGGAGACTTCCACCTAGCAGTGTTCCCGGCGACATCACCAGAACTAATGGGCAGGCCTTAGCTCTGCCCTAGCCTGTAGAACAGACTAGGGCAGCGCTAACGTCCGTCCATTAGCGCTGATTACATCACCGGGAACACTGCTAGATGGAAGCCTCCTCCTGGCAGTGTAAGTTTGTAAACAAAATAGCTCTGATACTCATCTCAGAGGGGCTGCATGGATGAAGAAGGGGATATGTCTGGGTTCAGCTCTAAACCCGGACAACCCCTTTAAACAGACATGTCTGGAGAGGTCCAGATCATCTTTGACCAGTGATATCTCCCCCCTTTTTATGCTTTTCTGTAGTCCCTCCTCTGGTGCTTTTAACTTCTCCATTCTCCTAATTGCTAATATTTGATGTACAATGCATTCGGAAAGTCTATAGGCCCTTTTCACTTTTTTTCACATTTTATGTTGCTGCCTTGTGCTAAAATAAAAAATAAAAATAATCAAGTTTCCCACATCATTCCGCACTCTATACCCCATAATGAGAAGGTGATAAGAGAATTCTAGAAATCTTTGTACATTTATTAAAATTAAATAATAATTGCGCCCTCTGGCACTTTGCAGGCTCTATTCTAAGTATAGGTACAGGTTCCGCAAAGGGGGTTTCTGGACAGATTCCTTACAAAAGAAAAAGGTCAAGAAGTTGGTACTCATAAAGAGTATAAGGTCAACAAAGAGTTAGTACTCTCCTCTGCCAGTCCCCTGCCTCTGCTGTTCCGCCACTGCTCTGCGGTCCACTGTTCTGCACTTTATGTCTTGGTTAAACATAGCTGAAAAGGCCTGTGTGGTGCTCAAGAGCAAGAGTACTTTGGACTATGGATATTTGTGGACATTTGCTACTATTGCTACTACGCAAAGCCATCAACTCACTCCTTTAGTTCACTTTGAAGGGTTAACTTTCATTATGATTTATGCTGTCATTTACACTTATACTGCTTTATATTGTTTAACTGCACTTATATTTTTTTGTAATATATCCTGTTAATTTGCACTTTTATTGTACTATAGCTGCGCTGCACTGTGGAAAGCGTTAATGCACAGCCAGCTAATACTGAGAGACTTTGGGACTTTCCAGCCATGCACTGAGAAGTTTGAAATCTTCCACAGTTACTATAATGGACTATAGAAAGTTTTGGAGGGAAATAAATGGACAAACTGACCTTTTGACTGTCTGGAGTAGCTGAGTTGTTTACGTCTGATGATTTGTTTATTTCTGCAAAAACTGCTTAGTCAAGTCTATAACAGACTGAAATTGCAACATTGTTTATGTTTAGACTGTGCTTCTCTACTCCATCTCTCCCACAAGATGGTTCTAGTTCAGTTAGGCTACTTTCACACTAGCGTTTTTGCTGGATCCGGTAGGGTTCAGCAAAAACGCTTCTGTTACTGATAATACAACATCTGCATCCGTTATGAACGGATCCAGGTTGTATTATCTTTAACATAACCAAGACGGATACGTCATGAACTCCATTGAAAGTCATAACCAAAACGGATCCGTCTCCATTGTTTTGCATTGTGGGTCATAACGGATCCGTTAGGACAGAAAGCTAACCGCAGCATGCTGCATTTTGGAGCATTCCGTTCTGTTCAGTTACGTTTTATCCCCATGGACAATGAATAGGGACAAAACGGAAGTAAATAGGGAAGATCAGCACTCGACCAGACGTTGTGCCCGCACGAAAAAAGAGTGAACACCAAACCAATAACAAAGAAATCTCAGCGGACCGTGGCTTCTTCAATTCATATGCTTAGTGTTTTATTCCATAAATCCTTACAATAATTGGACGCGTTTTTGCCCGTCCAGCCTTCGTCAGCAAACATTCACAAACTGATATACATCTCAAGTTATAGTAGCTAGCCCACCAACACGTGGGGTGACGTCAGATGCCCAGATAGAGGCGGTCATAACAAAGTCTGTCAATCAGAAGGGATGGGCGTATACACAATTCAGCAGGTAAGTATACACAACATCTGTTTGAGTACTGATCTTCCCTATTTGCTGCGTTATATTTGATACGTGCACCAGCAGTTCATATGTCTACGGCAACTTCTACTTTGAGCTTTAATGGAGCATCCGCAACAAGGATACTTGCACAAGTGACGTCAACAAATGAATTTCTAACGATACCGACCAGTGAATATAAAAAGAGACATTTGGAGCGGGAGCTCAGAAGATTAACTTTATATGAATTACATGCAGCAACATTAGCCGAATATTATAGACTAAATCGGATCCCGCGAGGTCTGAGGGTCCATTTACGCCCGACCTTCTTTCCGGAGGATGTAACCTATTGTGGTGACTTTGAAAGAATCATCAATAAATGCTAGCTTGACCTGATCCTGCTAACTGTGGATCGTTTACAAACAGCCATAATAGAAATGAAGGAACAGCTGAACACTACTGAATGCCAACTACTGGACTCCTTGAACTCGGAGGAATTTACTAAACTCAAAGAGACTGTGGATAATTACATTGCTGGATATAAGAAAGAGGTGGAGGAGAAAAAACGATTGAAATTTCTACGAGATAACGAAGATTACCTGTTAAATAAGGTATATAAATGGCGCTGTGGAGGAGGCTACAGAAGATAACCACAGAGGAACTATTATGTCACAAGCTCGGGGAGAGACTCGGGGGGATCGCAAGACACACGTCCTTTTTCCAGGAGGGGGAACGGCCGACGACCGCCAGGAAGAAACGCAGGGCGGGCCGCAAACATTGGCGGACCCAGTGCGACCGGACAAGTACAGAGTATACAGACGCGGTCACAGGTACGTCCCCCTCCTTAATTATTAATTTATCATATAAGATCCTTACCCCTCTCCAGTCCAGGGCTTTGGAAAGAGGCCTGTCTTTTAGCCCCATGTCACAATTTGACCGTTTTCAAATGGACATAGACTTGCGGCAGTTTTTCAGAAGAATAAGACTAAAAAGCTATTTTGCAGATTCTATCATGTCCTCTTCTAATAATGCTATAGCAGCAAGTCAAGATGTTGCAACTGACCAATTTAGGCTGTCTGATTAGGGGCTAGGAGTTAAAAGCAGTTTTATGACTCCCAAAAATGCATACCCAGTTGAGACTTATATCCAGCTTGTATCAAGGGATGTTCAGACCTTGGTGGACTCTAAAAAAGAGGCGAGCTACATGCGTCATCTAATGTCACCTCACAAGAGAGCCAGGCTATTGAGTCATTGATGCACGATCAAGATCTTATAGTGAAACCTGCGGATAAGGGAGGATCATTGGTTATCATGGATAAGAGCAGCTATCTCAAAGAAGTAATGCGCCAATTGTCAGATACATATACCTATATGAGATTAAATAAGGACCCTGTGTTTGATATAAAACGTGATATCATGGCAATGGTGGATTGTTATAAAGCCTTGGGAACAATTGATGATAAATTTAGTGAATTTTTGCTTAACCAATTACCAGTTACTCCGGTGTTTTACATGGTTCCCAAGGTTCATAAGACACTTGTGGACCCTCCAGAACGCCCTATTGGGGCGTCTGTCAATTCAATTCTGTCCCCATTAGCGATCACACTAGAGAAAATCCTAACACCTTTAATAAAAAAGACTGCCTCTTTTTTATTGGACACATCACAATTTTTGGAAATTATAAGAGGATTAGGTAAAATATCTGGTGAATGCTGGCTGGTCACGATTGACGTGGTTAGCCTCTATACCTCCATCGATCATGAGGGGGGTTTGGAGGCGACATCACGTCTGTTGCGATTGAGTGATTATACAGAAGCACAACAAGAATTTGCTTTGAACTTAATGCGTCTTGTGTTGTTAAAAAAAATTTTTTATTTGGGGATGATTTCTATCTACAGCGAAGGAGGACCACGATGGCCCCCTACACAAACGCATTCATGACATAATTTGAAGAAACACGCGTATATACGGATTTGAATTATCAAATGATCAAAAAAATGTATTGACGATATTGTTTGCGTATGGGCGGGGCCACTTGAAGCCCTCCTGGTCTTCCATGAATATATCAATAATGCGGTACCTGGTCTGAGAATAACGATGACATATAGTCAGACACAAGTAAGTTTCTTGGATACAATGTTGATTAAGGATGACGAGGGCTAGTTACATACGGATCTGTTTAGAAAAGAAACTGATAGAAATAGCGTACTACACATTACAAGCGCCCATCCCTTATCCTTAAAGAAATCCATCCCAAAATCCCAAATACAGTGGGTGAAATGGATAGTTTCAGATCCAGACACTCAGGAAATAAGATTGAATGAGATGATGGATAGATTTAAAGAGAGAGGGTATCCTGAAAAATTCCTGAAGGAAGCTACTCTCACACTAGTCAGAGATAAAACAACTGATAGAAGCCCTAGGGTGGCTTTTGTACATACATTCCATCCTTTTAATAGGAGATTTGATTACATTATCCAGAAACATTGGTCATTGCTGGGTAGATCATACCCACAAATAACAGAATTTCTGAATCCACCGTTAATATGTAATAGACGCATGAAAAATTATCGTGACCACCTAGCAAAAGCTGACATTGGCCCTATGACAAAGCATGCTGAGGACCCAAAAAAACGGTACTTACCCCTCTGCATTGTGCTCAATCCTCTCATATTATTAGGGGTGAATCCTTTCATCACCCATATACGGGCAAATCATTCAGTATACATGGCTTCTTCACCTGTGAATCAACCAATGTAGTCTATTTAATTAAATGTCCATGTGGCCTGGGATATATTGGAGAGACGATGCAAACTGTAAGAGATCGTATATGCCAACACAAGTCCACAATACGGACTGGGAATTTGATGTTACCAATACTAGCTCATTTTCATAGTGCATGTCATTCTATCTCTTAATTGAGATTTCAGGTGTTGGAACGGGTCACAAGACATAGGAGAGGTGGAGATATTAAAAAACAGTTATTGCGCAGAGAAGCCTATTGGATCCATACCTTGGGCTCTTTGCAGCCCAAGGGACTCAATAGGGGTTATGGGATTACTTAATTGGATGATAAATGATGGATATAATGTGCTAATTACTATTTGTTTTTCTTTCAGACGGCGTATTCAAGATGACAAGATTTTGCGGTATTGTTTTTGTACTTTATTGCTTTACAATTTTGTATTTGTTTATGTGCAACTTTGTTATTAAGTTGTTATATTATTTATGTGTATTCACTTACCTGCTGAATTGTGTATACGCCCATCCCTTCTGATTGACAGACTTTGTTATGACCGCCTCTATCTGGGCGTCTGACGTCATGCCACGTGTTGGTGAAGTAGCTACTATAACTTGAGATGTATATCAGTTTCTGAATGTTTGCTGACGAAGGCTGGATGTGCCGAAACGCGTCCAATTATTGTAAGGATTTATGGAATAAAACACTAAGCATATGAATTGAAGAAGCCACAGTCCGCTGAGATTTCTTTGTTATTGACAAAACTGAAGTGTTTTTTTCCGGTATCAATACCGGAAAATAGAAACGCTAGTGTGAAAGTCCCCTTATAAGGAGAACAGTTAGAGCCCCTGGTTGTCTGTAGATAGGATCTAGTGTTTAGCAGAATAGACTATGCCAGACGGCACAGGTGACTAGGAGAAGACACTGAGATGGGAATACTCTGCCACAGCCCTGTGGTGACCAGCCCTTTGACCATCAGGCCAGCTGGATGACTAAGCCACAGACCCTGGAGCATCAGCGCTTTGGACAGGGTACCAGCCTTCTGAGAGAGAGAGACAGACAGAGTTAGGAAAGAATGTGCAGCGTCTCAGAGACCCAAGCAGCAGCGGAATGGCAGGAGAAGGAGATCGGTGGAAGTGAGTGACGATTCTTCTTTTTTAACAACTTCTGGCTCCCTTTTTTTAAACTTCACTGGAAAACATTTAGAAAGTCACGTCATCATCAATGTTTTTCCTGGAAATCCAGGATTAAAAATGTAAATTAGTTGAAGATCCTATTCCCAGCATAAACATTGAAGACGTTTCTTTAAGGCAACCACTATTTTTGAGATTCTTTCCTCTTCATAGCAAACCTATCCACTCAATAGTTAATTGAGCGGAGGTAGGGGGAGTACAGAAAATATTAAAATTCAAGCACTAAGACATCAATTTTAAGATGAGATTTAAAATTCAAGAGCCATCTACTTATTCCTGATAACGCAAGGAAGTGATGAAGCGTGTGTTTGAATCTTAAATTTCTTCTTCCTCCTTAAATAGGCATCTGTGCCTCTCTGACAGCAAGAGTCCAGGACCGATTCTGCTTTTCAGATGCTTTACATTTAAAATTGTATTTTTAAGTGAAATTTTCTTTAACCCCCCAAAATGCTGTTAGGGTACATCCTACGGAATGTATTTTTTGTGGAAAATCCGACACTGATTTTGCCACAAATTCGTTGTAAAATTCACAATGAAACCGTGGCATATTCCCCGCAAATTCCGTGGACCTTGACACAGATTTGGTTCTGTATTTACCATGGGTTTCAACGTTGCATTCCGTATCGGAAATTGCAGCATAAATTGATATGCTGCTTATTTGAAATCTGTGCCATAGGTCATGTGACGTGTGAATTTGTTGTGGACATTTTCTTCAGCGTGTGCATAATATTTTAGTGGTTGAGAGCCTTCCTTCTATGACTGTGCATACAGGGACAGCTGTCAATCACTGGCTAGGACTGACTCCTGGACTCCTAAGCCCACAGTGAGCAGAGAATTAAATTAAAGGGATTATCCGGTGAATAATGTAAAAAATGAAAATCATACATAATCTAGTACATAACAATCTCTTTCTAAGGCCTCATGCACACGGTCGGTGTTTGGGTCCGCATCCGAGCAGCCGTTTTGGCGGCTCAGATGCGGACCTATTCACTTCAATGGGGCCGCAAAAGATGCGGACAGCACTCCGTGTTCTGTCCGCATCCGTTGCTCCGATACGCGGCCCCGCAAAAAAAAAATAACATGTCCTATTTTTGTCCGTGCTTTGCAGATAAGAATAGGCATTTATATTGACAGCCGCCCGTTCCGCAAATTTCGGAAGGCACACGGGCAGCTTCAGTTTTTTGCGGACTGCAAAAAACGGAACGGTCATGTGCATGAGGCCTAAACAGAGCAGGAACCAGCCCTGTACCTCACATGGATCTAAAGATCTCCCCATTCATTGCTCCAATTGTTCTGCTAGATTTATTTCAAGCTGGCAGCTTAGGGGGCATGTGTCCATTCTTAGAGGGTGTGTCCTGTCTGCTTCAGCTGGGGGTGGTTGAAGGATAGAACTGAACATGTGCTTCCATCTGAGTGAGCAGGACAGAGAAATTACAATGTCAGCAATAATTAATAGGAATGCTTTCCTTTCTGCTTGTTGCTGTTGTTCTGAGTCTGTCTCTCTCTGTGATTCCCGGAACTTCTTGTCCTGGCTGGATTTTATGGAGAGCTCAGTCCCTCGGGAACGAGCGTCTGCTGTTTCTCCCTACAGCATGGAGTACAGGAACTAACTGGTTCTCACTAGACCGTACTGTCTACTCGGAGGAGAGTGTCTAAGAGAGATGAAAAGCCAGGTTCCACCATCTGTAAAGTAGCACTGCCAAGTCTGCTGCCACCCGCTGGGGAACCAGGTTATTACGTGGACAAAACAAATGCATAAGAAGAAATGCACACTACATGGGGGACTTGGAATCAATGCATAAAATTTAATGGTTATTGCATAAAAGGACATAAGCAGGGTGTAGAAGTGGTAATGCCACTTGGGGGCATTACAGGGCACCCATGTGCTATTCCAAGATTTAGTAAACCTCTGGAGGGTTCGGGCAGGAGCAGCAATGTGCACTTCTGCCCGTTCTCTGTTCTTTGCAGCCCCATTCATAAACTTTACAGTTCGTACTCCGTACACCGCTAGATATAGATAAGTGTATGGGTGGATGAATATATCTCTCTATTATATGTGGATATACAGTATATATATATATATATATTTATATATACACTCACCTAAAGAATTATTAGGAACACCATACTAATACGGTGTTGGACCCCCTTTTGCCTTCAGAACTGCCTTAATTCTACAGTGGCATTGATTCAACAAGGTGCTGATAGCATTCTTTAGAAATGTTGGCCCATATTGATAGGATAGCATCTTGCAGTTGATGGAGATTTGAGGGATGCACATCCAGGGCACGAAGCTCCCATTCCACCACATCCCAAAGATGCTCTATTGGGTTGAGATCTGGTGACTGTGGGGGCCATTTTAGTACAGTGAACTCATTGTCATGTTCAAGAAACCAATTAGAAATGATTCGAGCTTTGTGACATGGTGCATTATCCTGCTGGAAGTAGCCATCAGAGGATGGGTACATGGTGGACATGAAGGGATGGACATGGTCAGAAACAATGCTCAGGTAGCCCGTGGCATTTAAACGATGGCCAATTGGCACTAAGGGGCCGAAAGTGTGTCCAGAAAACATCCCCCACACAATTACACCACCACCACCAGCCTGCACAGTGGTAACAAGGCATGATGGATACATGTTCTCATTCTGTTTACGCCAAATTCGGACTCTACCATTTGAATGTCTCAACAGAAATCGAGACTCATCAGACCAGGCAACATTTTTCCAGTCTTCAACAGTCCAATTTTGGTGAGCTCGTGCAAATTGTAGCCTCTTTTTCCTATTTGTAGTGGAGATGAGTGGTACCCGGTGGGGTCTTCTGCTGATGTAGCCCACCTTTCTTTCCCATTCTGACATTCAGTTTGGAGTTCAGAAGATTGTCTTGACCATGGTAAAAGGGTGGTTTTTATATAAATTTTTCAGGTTTATTGCATCTCCGCATGTCCCATCAGAGGTGCTACAAAATAAAAACTACATAAATTTGGCTTCGCTGTCATGATGTTTTTAACCCCTTCGTGACCGCCGCCCGTATATGTACGGTGGAAGTCGCGTCTTTAAAAATAGCGCCTGCTCACGCATGCTGCGGGGAACATTAGAGGGGAATATCTCTATTAAAAACTAAAAATCCATAAATAAAGTTTATTTAAAAAAAAGTATTATTAGGGCACTTCATTAAACGTTTAGTTTCTCTTTAAGTTCAGAGAATCTCTGTATCTGAGACGTCAACAGCCAAGGTACTGTAGCAACTTTGCTGCCAGAGTACTCCAGGAAGAATGAGATTAGATGGTCTAGAGCCCACAAGGCCATGCATTAGACTCAGACAGCAAGGTATTGGGCACATTTATGGCAGAGAACCCTTACTGCTGTGGAAGGGAATATTGCTAAATAGTGATGGATAAACATCGTCCGGGACGGTTAGCGAACGTGATCGCGCGAATGCAGGTAATTGTACTACAGGTCCCAAAAATTATGTATTCAGTGTACATAAAAGAACAAGTAAGTACTGTATGTGGCTGGAGGTACAAGATTACATTACATTTCAGCATGACAATGACCCAAAACACACAGCAATAGTGGTGAAGAAATGGTTAGCAGACAACAACATTAACATTTTGGAGTAGCCCAGCCAGAGTCCAGACTTGAATCCAATTGAGAATCTGTGGAGGGAGCTAAAGATCAGGGTGATGGCAAGAGGACCCTCCAACCTGAAAGATTTGGAGCTCATTGCTTAAGATGAATAGGCAAAAATATCTGTGGAGACATGCAAAAAGCTGGTCTGCAATTATAGGAAGTGATTTATTGCTGTAATAGCCAATAAAGGCTTTTCTATCGATTATTGAGAAGGGTATGAATAATTTTGTACTGGACACTTTTTGCTCAAATGTAAATAAAAGCTAAGAAATGTTTTTTTTCCCCACAATAATGCCTCTTGTACATCGTCTTATTATCTTTTGGGAGACACCTATGTCATTCCCATCAAAAAATTACTTGCTGGTTGAATAAAAGTAACTAAGTCAAAATTTGCCCGGGGTATGAATATTTATGGGCAGCACTGTATGTGGGCTGGCATGAGGAAATTCAATTAAACGTGGTCGTCACAGGTGTTGAATTCCATCGAAACCCATGCCTCATTCATTTTTAGAAATGTGAGGTAGTCCACACTGTTGTGAGATAGGCAAGTGCGCTTATCGGTCATAATCCCCCCTGCTGCTCTGAACGTCCTTTCGGACAGGACACTAGACGAGGGGCAAGCCAACAGTTCTATGGCAAATTATACCAGCTCGATGTAGTAGGACACATCTAGGCCTTCCGTGAGGCTGGATCAGGAGGGCGGCTGTTGATGGGTTGGCTGAAAGAATGATCTCATATCCGAAATGACCAACACATCTTCAAACCGCCCTCTTCTTACATGCGCTGTTGGATTGGTACCTGCAACTGTTTTTCTGTGAGTGGAAATTCCTCTGCCAGCGCCCGCAAAAGCAGAATGCAGAATTTCTCGAAGCAAGGCCTGGAAGTTCTGCATTCTGACAGCCCTCTGTGATGCTGATGTCCGCATAAAGGCCCCCCATTTGCACTACACTGGAAGCGGTGGAGTGGCCTGGCTCCTGCTCATTGTCCAGGATAATGTCGACCTCGGTCAACACCAGATATCCCAGAAAGCATGCTCTTCTTGCTCCTCCTCCGCCCCGGCACCATACTCCTCTGACTCCTCTTCGTGGCCTGCCGCAAGACATCCTGGACCCCGGGGTATTTGGCAATGAATCGCTGCACTACTAAGTTCAGGACATGTGCCAAGCATGGCACTTGTGTCCTTTTGCCCTGTTTCAGCGTGTTTTCATTGTCCAGGATAATGTCGACCTCGGTCAACACCAGATATCCCAGAAAGCATGCTCTTCTTGCTCCACCCCGGCACCATACTCCTCTGACTCCTCTTCGGACTCCTGTTGACTTGTCTCTGATGGAGTAGCCCCCCCTGGGAATTCATCCAGCATTGCGACTTCCTCATCTTCCTGCTCTTGGATGGCTTGATCAATAACACGATGCAATGCACGCTCCAGAAAGAAGGCGTAAGGTACAATGTCACAGATGGCGCCCGGGCTGCGACTGACCAGTTTGGTGATCTCATCAAATGGCCACAGAAGTCTGCATGCGTTGCGCAAGAGAAGCCACTTGCACGGTGAAAAAAAAAAAAAAGCTCCCCAGAACCTGCCCTGCCGCAGAGTTTGTACAAGTAGTCGTTAACTGCACGTTTCTGCTGGAGCAGCCTATCAAGCAAGGTGGAGTTCCGGCAGTCACAAATCAGATGTCAGCAAGGCGAGCCATGGCTGTGTAAGATCTTCTAAAATGGGCAGTGATTTTCCTGGCCTGCCGCAAGACGTCATGGACCCCGGGGTATTTGGCAATGAATCGCTGCACTACTAAGTTCAGGACATGTGCCAAGCATGGCACTTGTGTCGTTTTGCCCTGTTTCAGCGCGCTCAGCAGATTGGCACTGTTGTCGCACATCACTTTACCAACTGTCAAATTGAGCGGGGTTAGCCGCTGATCGGTCTGTGACTGCAAAGCTGAAAGGAGTGCAGGATCAGTGTGGCAACGTCTCACCTGGCACATCGAATAGCTTGGGAGGGCGCAGTGAAAAAGGAGGAGTCAACCGAGGAGGAGACGGAGAATGGAGTAGGAGGAGGAGAAGAAGAGAAGCCTGCATGCAATCTGTGGCGGTAACGCCAAATCCACACGGGTGCCACAGGTTGCATGCTTGATGGCTGTAAGAAGGTTCACCCAGTGGGCAGTAAATGTTATGTACCTTCCCTGCCCGTGTTTGGTAGACACCTGCCTGTGTGGCCAGATGTATCTTGGCACCGACACTGTGTGCCAGAGATACATTCACGTGCCGCTGAACGTGGCCATATAGCTCCGGGATGCCCTTCTAGGAGAAATATTTCCTTCCGGGTACATTCCATTGCGATGTGCCAATGGCCACAATTTTTCTAAAGGCCTGCGAGTCCACCAGTTTATATGGCAGTAGTTGGTGGGCTAGCAGTTCCGACAAGCCCGCGGTCAGCCGTTGGGCAAGAGGGTTATCCGGTGTCATCATCTTTTTTGCTCGAACATTTGGGCCACGGAAGCCTGCCTTTTGCCAGATGAACGCGACAATGGCACGGTGGAAGGTGGTGTGGAGGACAAATAGGAGGAGAGAGGAGAAGGGGATGGACAAGAGGCAGGACGTGGAGCACCAGGAGTGTGTTTTTGTGGGTTCTGACGGTGTTGCTCCCACTGGGCTCGGTGATGGGAGGCTAGGTGCCTTCTTAAAGCGGTCGTCCCTAGGTGAGTGTTGGGCTTACCGCGACTTATGCGTTGACAGCACAGGCTGCAGATGGCAACACTATTATCAGCAGCGGACACGTTAAAAAAAGCTCACACTGCGGAGCCATGTGCCGGCGTCCTGGGAGAGCCAGCTGTGACACTGCATGGTGGATGGCATGTTCTGCTTTTTGCCTCCTGTGCACTGTAAGTTCTGTCTGCTTCTCCTTCTTCTACCGATCTGCTGCTCCGTCTCTACCTCTGAACTTCCCTCCTCTTCCTCTCTTGTGGGCACCAACGTGACGTCCATAGACACGTCATCATCATTCCCTTTACCACCACTGACATTAGAGATCTCGGAGTAGGCAGCAACAGCGGGCTGATCTGGGTACTGTCGTCAGACCGCTGGGTGGCGACCGTTGCTACCTCCTCTTCCTGATCCGAAGAATGGAGTACTACAACCTTCATCATTGTCGGTGTCCATATACTACTATTAGGAAAGGATTGCACTGTGATATGCTTTCGAACCGTGTCTTGTTACTACTTGATGTACTTCTGCACTTTAGCAAAGAGAGACTTAGGGTACTTTCACACTTGCGGCAGAGGATTCCGGCAGGCAGTTCCATTGCATTGAAATGCCGGATCCGTCTCTCCGGTGTGATCTGGAAAACGGATCTGGCTTTTTTTTTCACATTTTTTGCGGTCTGAGCATTCGCAGACCGCAAAAACGTATAAGTTTTGCTGGAACACTCGGGGCCAGATCCGGCATTAATGCATTTCAATGGAAAAAAATGCCGGCATTCCGGAATTTAGGATGGAGATAAAAACGCAGCATGCTGCGGTTTTATCTCCATCCTGAAAAGGCAAAAAGACTGAAGACATCCTGATGCATCCTGAACAGATTGATCTCCATTCAGAATGCATTAGGAGAAAACTAATCAGTTCTCTTCCGGTATTGAGCCTCTAGGACAGAACTCAATGCCGGAAAAGAATAACGCTAGTGTGAAAGTACCCTTATTTATTGACACCAACAGGCCTGGTTATTGACTCCACCAACCACCTGTATTTTCACGAGCTCTTCTGCCTTGCATCCAGACAAACACTTAACATCAATGGCACCCCAACTACCACCAGCGAGGAGCCTCAACTCCAGGGAGTGCCCCGGGGGAAGAAAGGGTGCACCTTCCTGTCTCTACTCAGCCCCAGGGGAAGCCAAAGGCAGATATTGCCACTGTAGACTGCAAGTGCTATGACCACCCTTACAGCCATAACTACCACTCCCATCCTCCTCCACATACTCCCTCGCAGGTCGCTGCACACATTACACCAGAAATCTATTCCAGGCTGGAGAAGATTTCTATTCTTGCGCATGGACAGTAGAAGATGCCCAAAAATGATTGAACTGTGTGCTTCTTAATAAATTGGTTAGATCTTCCGCCAGTGAGACCTGTGTGTGAAGCACTGATCTCTAGTAAATGACCCCATTGACTTACATGGTCCACTTTGCACTGCAGGTGCTGTTTTAAAGGAAATGTGTTACCGAATTTTTTTTCGGACTGTTAAAACCAGATAGCAACACATCTCCTTTTTTCTAATCTGTTTTTATTTTCTGATTGCAGATTTATTTATTCTATTTCCTGAGCATGATTATGGGGGGCGACCATCTTGCCTAATAACATTTAGAAATCACATTTTCAAGAAAATTTCAAAAAAGACTTCTATGGGAGAGTTTTCTAGACATTGCTCTGTGACCTGTGCAGAGATCATTGTAGAAGGAAAGAATAGATAAACTTTAATAATCACCTACTGTGAATGAAGAATCATGTGTTATCTATACCTAGAGGTGATATCAGTACAGGCAGGATTAGAATGACAGATAAGCAGATAACTGGAGTAAAGGGATCTCTACAGACCAAGAAGTGATGCCTATTATTAGGCTTAGTGGCTAGTGCGAAAACAGGATTTTATGTTTTTTTATATGATATATATTACATGGAAAATTAAAAATAACCACCAAAAAATCTTTAAAAATATGTTTAACATGAAAACGTAATTTAAACAATGTCATTTTCTGATGACACATTCCCTATAAACATGTTAAACTTACTCGTGTGCATGATCCATAAATTATCTTCTTATTTCCATCACCTAAGTGCATGTTCACCCCTTCCATCACCACGGCTACATTTCCAGTCGAAGCAGAGAGTAGTAGAATTTCAATGTAATTTTCTGAGGCCTCTCGACGCAGCTTCTCCTCCTGGCCTGTGACTTGTGACATTTATTAATGTTATCGCTCATCAATTCAGCCGCTAGTAGCTATGGAAACTCTGCGACTGCTCGTTTGTCTGTTTTGTGTTTGTTGAGGACGTCTCTCTGTTTGCCAAGGCAGAGCTCTCTGTGTGCAGTCAGGACCGCGCGCTTCCGTCACCGCCGCTCCCTCTCATGACACTGATATTCATTAGCCTCTTTTGATAACAAATATCCTTATCACATGCCGGTTTACATGGAAGCAACCTGACATTCATTTTCTGGTGTCTCCCCAGCAACATTTGTCTGGGAGAATATCCTGCTCCGCTCACAATGCTGCGCATGTATTCATGAAACACAATGGAGATAGAACCCGCTAATGAGAAAATAGCAGAAAGATGTTCAGGAACAGAAAAACACGGCTGCTTTCTTCCAGAAACAGCGCCACAATTGTCCATGGGTTGTGTCAGGTATTGCGGCTCGGCTCCATCGAACTGAATAAGGATGAGCCGCAATACCACGAGAAACCTGATAAACAGGAATGGCGCTGTTTTCTAATCCTGGACAACCACTATAATTTAAATAGGTTTTCTAGGGTTTACTTAAAGGGATTATTCAACCCCTATAATGGCCCCCAAAATGCCCGAGCCCCTCACACACTTTGTACTTACCTCTCTCTCTGGCACCCACGTTGCTTCTGCTGCACGGCCGCCACTGCATCTCCCTGTCGTGTGGATGAAAACATCCGGCGATGAAGGGGGGGGGGGGGCAGAGAGGTAAGTACAATCTGTGTGAAGGGGCCCGGGCATTTGGGGGGTATTTTTGGGGTTGGATAAAGGGAATCAGTCAGCAGGAAATTAACTGTAACCAAGCAAAATGCTTTGTAGGGCTAGCTCAGCTGGATGTAATGATACTTTAAATTTAGTGATCCATTATTTCAGTTAGGAAAATTAACTGCTAATTTGCATAATTGATATGCAAATTAGCAGTTAAGTGCACTGAGGGCAGGGTTCCTCAAGGAGAGGGAGGGGCTGGCAGAGGAAGCAGGAGGAGGAAGGGTGCACAGAGAGGCTTGGGCCCGCTCTTGGTGCACTTGTAATTTGCATATAGATTAAAAGTACTTTTTCTCCAGAATGAAGCAAAAGATCGCTAAGTGAAAGGTATTACATTCAGCTGAAAGAGACCTATAAGGCTTTGTGCCTGTTTTACCAGTGAATTTTCTGGTGACAGACTCCCTTTAAAGGGGTATATTTGGGGTTTTAATTCAGACATAATTGTGCTAGTATAAGGACAGATTTACCAATTATTTTATTTAAAGTGTTGTGCCAGGTGCCCTCTCTAAACCCTGTGGCCATAAGTAAACAATATGGCCGTTGGTGATCTAGCATCCTCATCGGTGCCACATTTGGCAGTAATGTGACCTAGTCAGGTGACTAGTTTTTTTTGTTGTTTTAGTGGGTCCTGCGTACAGGAGATTTGTATGCAACTGGAGCAGACATGGCTACGTATTTCAAACATCCTCTTTAACCCCTTCAGGATAGGCCTATCTTGGCATTAAAGGACTTTTCCTGGATTTTACTATTAATGGTCTATCCTCAGGATAGGCCATCAATATTTCATCAGCAGTGCTCTGACACTCTGGGCCCTTGTTTGTTAGCTGTTCTGCATTAGCTCTAGCATCCATTGTGTATTGGACTGAGCTGGTTACAATACTGCTGCCATTCACTTCAGTGGGAGCAGTGCTGCAGTTAGAAGATCTGTCCACTACACAATGAACGAACTCTGTGTAGTGCCGACATCTGGTACCAGAGCTCAGGGGCATCGTTAGGTCAAAACATTCGGGGCTTGAGCCCCGGATGTTTTGTCCAGTGCCCCGAATGTTATGCTGGCCTGGTAGCATTTTTCTTTTTAAATTGGCTATTCCCCACCCTCTTGTACTTGTTCCGCTACTTGTGGGCTGCGCGGGCATGAGTTCAGTCACTTCGGTGCACAATCCCGTCCTGTGGAGCATGATCCCGCGAGACCCGCAACTGTAGGTCACGGGTCTTGCGGGATCACGCGCTCCAGGACGGTATTGCCCACCGAAGTGACCGAACTCATACCCACGCAGCCCGCAAGTAGTGGATCAGCGGAACAAGTACAAGGGGGTGGGGGGATAATCTGGGAGGTTACCCAGACGGCTAGGTCCTTCACAGTAGTTATTAACCCCTTTACTGTGAAGGGGGGACTGCTGAAAGGGGTTAATAACTACTGAGAAGGGCCTCCCCCCCTGGTGGCGAAGGGTGTGTGGCTTCACAGGGTGGGGGCATGGCTTCACGGGGGCGTGGTACAGTGGGCTTGTGCCCCGGATGTTTTCAGACCCTAGCAACACCCCTGCCAGGTGACCAGCAAGGGTACTGGGTGTCAGACTACCCCACTGAATAGATACAGGGGGTTTTAAGCCAATGGGTTTTAGAGGCTCATAGTGGCGTTGTTTTTTGTGGTTTACTCTGTGTCGTAAATAACATGCTACCTATATTCAATGGGTCTGTACAATTTCAGGACTAATGAATATGTGCAACTTTTTCACGTTTTGCTACTTTTGTATAATAAAGGTACAGCCACATGGTCAGGTTTCTGCATGCAGTTTTGGAAGCCAAAACCAGGAGTGAATTATGTGTGCCCTTTATACATAATCTCCTTTTATGATCCACTCATAATTTAGGCTTCCCAAACTGCATTCAGAAACCTGAATGTGAGCCCTTACCTAATAGCACAATATTATTTTATTTTTTTCCAAGAGCCATAACTTTTTAGTCATATCTTCTAAAAGAACCATTTTGGAGGAACATAGAAATTGTTGATTAACTGTCTTTACTTTTTTGGGAAAGGGGATGGGAGAAAAAAACTATTTTAAGTATAAATGATGGACGAGAGACAATTACATTTACCAACTCTGTTTTTGATGGTGATGATTTTTATGTATCCATAAATTTTGTGCAATGTATACGGTTTTGAAAAAAAATTATGTATTGGTGATCTTTTTGTCATTTAGACCAGTATAATCCCAATCTCCCAAAACGATCAAATTATTGCTATGTGTAAATTGTCCAAATCCTGAGGGAAACACATGTAGAAAATTCTTGGATGTTTTGCCTTGGGATAATGGTGCCTTCTACGAGTCGTATGTGTGAATACATTTTTTGTGTTTAGATCTGGACTTAACAACAGTGTAATAAAACAAAAGTACAAAATTTAATATACAGTATATTGGTTTCCACTCCAAAACACAGATATGCCAATATTTCCATGAATAATAATTACAAAACGTTCTAAATTACTAATTGACCATTTTCACGTGTAATGCTTTGTTTCCCCTGTGGTGGCTCTGCAGGGAAAATTGAACATTTGCTGCTGATTACAGCAAGATACAGTCAGGTCCATAAATATTAGGACATCGACACAATTCTAAAATTTTTCTCTCTATACACCACCACAATGCATTTGAAATGAAACAAACATGATGTGCTTTAACTGCAGACTGTCAGCTTTAATGTGAGGGTATTTACATCCAAATCAGGAGAATGGTGCAGGAATTACAACAGTTTGCATATGTGCCTCCCACTTGTTAAGGGACCAAAAGTAATGGGACAGAATAATAATCATATATTCACTTTTTAATACTTGGTTGCAAATCCTTTGCAGTCAATTACAGCCTGAAGTCTGGAACGCATAGACATCACCAGACGCTGGGTTTCATCCCTGGTGATGCTCTGCCAGGCCTCTACTGCAACTGTCTTCAGTTCCTGCTTGTTCTTGGGGCATTTTCCCTTCAGTTTTGTCTTCAGCAAGTGGAATGCAGCTCAATCGGATTCAGGTCCTGTGATTGACTTGGCTATTGCATAACATTCCACTTCTTTCCCTTAAAAAACTCTTTGGTTGCTTTTGCAGTATGCTTTAGGTCATTGTCCATCTGCACTGTGAAGCGCCGTCCAATGAGTTCTGAAGCATTTAGCTGGATATGAGCAGATAATATTGCCCGAAACACTTCAGAATTCATCCTGCTGCTTTTGTCAGCAGTCACATCATCAATAAATACAAGAGAACCAGGTCTATTGGCAGCCATACATGTCCACGCCATGACACTACCACCACCATGCTTCACTGATGAGGTGGTATGCTCAGGATTATGAGCAGTTCCTTTCCTTCTCCATACTCTTCTCTTCCCATCACTCTGGTACAAGTTGATCTTGGTCGCATCTGTCCATAGGATGCTGTGAAGGCTTTTTAAAATGTTGTTTTGGCAAACTCTAATCTGGCCTTACTGTTTTTGAGGCTCACCAATGGTTTACATCTTGTGGTGAACCCTCTGTATTCACTCTGGTGAAGTCTTCTCTTGATTGTTGACTTTGACACACATACACCTACGTCCTGGAGAGTGTTCTTGATCTGGCCAACTGTTGTGAAGGGTGTTTTCTTCACCAGGGAAAGAATTCTTCGTCATGCACCACAGTTTTTTCCGTGGTCTTTCGGTGTTGCTGAGCTCACTGATGTGTTCCTTCTTTTTAAGAATGTTCCAAACAGTTGTTTTGGCCACGCCTAATGTTTTTGCTATCTCTCTGATGGCTTTGTTTTGTCTTTTCACCCTAATGATGGCTTGCTTCACTGATAGTAACAGCTCTTTGGATCTCATCTTGAGAGTTGACAGCAACAGATTCCAAATGCAAATAGCACACTTGAAATGAACTCTGGACCTTTTATCTGCTCATTGTAATTGGGATAATGAGGGAATAACACACACCTGGCCATGGAACAGCTGAAAAGCCAATTGTCCCATTACTTTTGGTCCCTTAACAAGTGGGAGGCACATATGCAAACTGTTGGAATTCCTACTCCGTTTACCTGATTTGGATGTAAATACCCTAACATTAAAGCTGACAGTCTGCAGTTAAAGCTCATCTTGCTCGTTTCATTTCAAATGCATTGTGGTGGTGTATAGAGCCAAAAATGTAAGAATTGTGTCGATGTCCCAATATTTATGGACCTGACTGTAAATCTCAGTTTGGACAGCCATTAATGAAGTTAGGCTGGATTCACATCACCATTTCATTTTCAGTTTTTTTGATCCATCAGAAGAACAGAAAAAAAAAAAAACAGGATCCTGTAAAAAAAAAAATAAGGCCCTATTCACTATAATGGGGAGCGGCAGAGACCCAGCCTCATTCCGAAAAATATGCAGAGAATTGGCTGATTCTTGGCATATTTGCTGAATGCATGGGGATCTCCGCCGGTCCCTATTATAGTGAAAGGGACCAGACGGAGCCTTGCAAACCTCCGGATCGCTGCTTCTAGTGTGCAACTAGCCTAAGACAGGAAAAAAAAGGACTTTTTTCCCATCTAAAATAATGGATCTCTGACTGAAATGGATGCCAAATGTGCATGAATGATGCACAGGATACATTTTTCTACAGGATCCTGTTTTTTTTTCTGTTCTTCTGAAAGATCAGAAGAAAACGGAAAATGAAATAGAGATGTGAACTCTTCCTTATCTAATCCTATAGTTAAAGGGTCTGTGTCATAAAGAAGAGCCATGTTCAAATGCTTTCTTAAAGGGATTCTGTCATCTGGATTTTAGTGACAGAGCTTTTAACATCATCACATCAGTCTGCTCGTTTTATATTAAAATATACTAGTATTACTGCCCTAAGTGTTATCCTTTAGAAAATCACTTTTATTAATATGGTAATTACCTGAGTAAGGTGCCCAAGGGGCTGTCCCTCCGGCTGTTGGTGCCCAGCCGCGCCCCACTGCTAATTTATTCACTCCTCATTGCCGGCTGGCGCATGTGCAGTGTGTCCTGTGAGGCTCTCGCATGCGCAGTGGAGACACATGTCAGTGCCTGGAATCAGCCTCACAGGACGCACTGCACATGCGCCAGCTGGCAATGAGGAGTGAATAAATTAGCAGTGGGGCGGTGCTGCGCTCCAGGAGAAGGGGCGCGTCTGGGCTCTAATGGCTGGAGGGACAGCCCCTTGGGCTAATTACCATATTAATAAAAGCGATTTTCTAGACAAAGGATAACACTTAGGGTAGTAATACTAGTATAGTTTAATACAAAATGAGCAGACTGATGTGATGATGTTAAAAGCTCTGTCACTAAAATCCAGATGACAGAATCCCTTTAAGGGTTTTTTCTCTATGAACCAGAAGGCAGAGTTGCTCTGTAAGTGCTCTGGTGAACCTGGCCTGTCTGTTGCCTTGCATGTACTAAGTGGTGTACTTACCACAGAGGTAGACCACACGACTGCTATCAGGCCAGTAGTTAGGGGGACCTGTCACTAAACTCCTGTTTCTGAAAGTAGAACAACAGTATTTTCCTAAAACCACCACTAGGGGAGCATAGTAGATAGAGATTTTATTATAGCTCCCTCTGGTGGTGACAGCAGGTAGCCAGTTTTTTTTAAATATACTGTGTGAGGAGAACAGAGGATTTAGAGCTGTATGGGGGAGATTATCAATGTATTTTTGCCAGTTGTCTGGTGTAAATACATTGAGAATTTTGTTTTTTTTTAGAAGTTGGTTAAAGTGGGCAAAAGAATCCTCCACAAAAAGTACATTTGTCAGACATTTTCACTGAGGGAGCCTTTACTAAGTTTAGGTATGGGGCCCTGTGATATCGGTGTACTACTTGCTACACTTCCCTTGTAGTGAAAATGTCTGACCGCACGCAGCTTTTCCAGCGGTCACAGTTGATTACTGGATATTGAAGAAACTGGACCTGATCGATGTTCTGGCCTCCAGTAAAAAAATAAAAATAAATACAATGTCTTTGTGAGTCAACCCAATTAATCTCTCCTGAACCTAAAATAGCTGAACACATTGATATTAAAAGTCAATGACAGAAATCTTAAAAAAAAAGAAGCTTTATCTGCATATAAAAGTCACAATAATGTTTCTAGTGAGTCCTTAACCGACCACAAGGGGGCACCAACAACATGTGATTATAGGGTGTGTCAGCTGCACTCCCATCATTGATTATTCTTCCTTTTTTTTTTTTTTTTCCAGAATGGTCCTTTTGTAAAAGCTGCCAATGGCCTGTGTGCGCAGGAAAAAAAACAGCAAATGATGTAGGAAAAAGGCGATTTATTCAAATAGATGTATCGCCAGGCATCACAGCAGCAACTCTCTTGGTCATTAAAAGGTTAACAGAAGAGAAACGTAGAGTTAGGAAATGAGGCTAAAATCCTGGCTAATTCGTGTAGGTATCATGTCATTGTTTACAAAATGAGCGAATAAATGTTTTTTTCCCCTTAGTATTACCCCAGACAGATCAACAACATAAAAATGTACATTAAGATTGCACAGGTGTCGACATTCCATTAAAAAGCAATGCAAGGAAGCCTGCGCGCCCGGAGGAAGCCTCCATGCAGATGTTTACTTCACAAATATTCATTTACAATTCCACAGAAACCTATCTGGGAGGGGAAATGACTCGGATGCTCCATGTTAATTACACCACATCTCAGTTGCTACTCTGACTCCGCATATGATGATCTTATTGAAGATAATAAAAAGACGTGCAGGCCCCAGGGTACATTTCTAAAACTGTAACAAAATAAATGGATGGCCTGGCTCTTCTTTAAATGAAAGGGATCTGTTTTGCTTTTCATTAGGATCTCACAGTCTTGACTTAAAGGGAGCGTGTCCTCAGAAAATAACCTATTGTTCAAATCAAGTTTTTATGTTAAAAGTTTTTTCTTTTTCTGATAATAGTCTACTGATGACCTATCCCCTGGATAGGTCATCACTCTCTGATCAGTGGGGGTCCGACAACCAGGACCCCCGTAGATCAGCTGTTTGAAAAGGCACCGGCACTCACAGTGGCGCCACAGCCTTCTCTCAGTTTTGCCTAGGCCATGTGATGTCACGTTCATTGTTCACATCGCCTAGGCACAGCTCCGCCCTATTGAAGTCAATGGGGCTGAGCTATGATACCAAGTACAGCCACTATCAAGTGGACGGTGCCATGCTCAGTGAGTTGAGAGAAGGCCGCGCCGCTACAGCAAATGCCAGTGAAATATCAAACAGCTGATGTCCTGTGATTGGCTGCAGCAGTTAAGCCCCCCCCCCCAGCAGCAGGGAGAAGGAGCACAATACCAGGAAGTGGCAGGCACCAAACCCAGCAAATGGGACCAGGTAAGTACGATCTCCACAGTGGGTTGGTCACTCAAGGAGGCCTGTCTTACTTTTGGGTAACCCCTTTTGCGGTATGCCAGACCTTGCAGGGGAATTATGTGTGAGGTCACGGTGTGAGCATTAGGTGGGCCGAGGTAAATACAGTTCTAGTTACTCACGGTTATGTTGTCCCTGGGCAGGCTCGCATAAGTGAAAAGGAGAATGGCACAAGGATTCTCTGGGGCACGCTCTGGTGTAAGGGACACTGGCCAGATGTTGGTTTGAGGTGCACTTGGCAGTCTGTATTAATGTGCCAGTGGCAATGTCCCTCGTGACGCCAGTACCTTTTGTATGGAGGTACAACCATTTACTATAGTGTTAATAGAGGAATTGAGTCTGAGGCAAGCAGGGTGAAACTCAAGGTGGATCTTTACTAAAGATGACTCTTGATAATAGTTCATCCAAAGCATTTACCAGTCTCAATACAGAGATAATATAAAGAGTATGGTGGCTCATTAACGCCTGTAGCTATGAATGGGTGCTACTAAGCCTGATGACTCACCCAGTCAAAAGGAAAATGTAAAATATAGAGAGGCTGAGCACTCTCCAAATGGACCACACAGGGACTGACTCAAAATTACTAATGTTGATATTTATTACTCCAATTTAATAGATCAAAAAACAGAAAGTAATAAAATATACAATATTAAAAATATTCAGTGTAAGGGTCAGGATATTCGCTAAATGCCAAAAGTGTATCAGGGTAAAATCCTCGATTCAAGTCATTAGACTCAGGACGTCCATCAGCTGATGTGCGGGTCTTTTGAAACCAGACGCGTTTCGGGGTCTTTTCCTAGCCCCTTCCTCAGTGGAAAAGACCCCGAAACGCTTCTGGTTTCAAAAGACCCGCACATCAGCTGATGGACGTCCTGAGTCTAATGACTTGAATCGAGGATTTTACCCTGATACACTTTTGGCATTTAGCGAATATCCTGACCCTTACATCGATAGAGGTACGACCAAAGCTCCCGTCACATCGGAGAATCTCTACACTGAGGGCCATCAACTCGCTCACACTGCTCCTGCTGAATCACCACTAACAGGTACCGCCGAATCTGACACCATTAGCCACGTGGGACGCCACTGTGTGCTCTAGTCAGACGGCAATTCGCAAGTGTGACTTTCATTTTGCCATACAGGGAATATTGATCGAATATGTGGTTATAATCGAAAAGCATAATCGAAAGAAAATATCGGATTTTAGTCCGGACATTTATTTGAACATCAGAATATTTATTCGATATAAACTAACCTCCGATTTTTACATCGTCGATTATCTAATATCGAACTGTTCACGATTTTTTATTCAATCAGGACATATTTATTCACCTGAGTTGTATTAAGCACCCTTTGCATGCCATTGTATATCCAGTTATTTACTTATGATGCTGTTCTTAATCTGAATATTTTTAATATTGTATATTTTATTACTTTCTGTTTTTTGATCTATTAAATAGGTGTAATAAATATCAACATTAGTAATTTGGAGTCAGTCCCTGTGTGGTCCATTTGGAGAGTGCTCAGCCTCTCTATTTTTTTCAATACAGAGATAAACCCACTGTTAGTCCTCTGCTGACAGGTGTAGATCCCTCTCTAGATATGAGATAAGAGGATGGTAGCCTTACTGTTAGTAGAGCTCAGGAATGGTCCTGGTTTTCCTTATTCAGGCTTGTGAAGTAGCCAAAGGCTAAGCTATCCTTCATGATGGCTGTCCAAAGGTCCTGAGGCATTCAGATGTGTCCAATATCCTTTGGGGGTCTCCTTACAGTAGTATTCTGGATAGATGAAGTACCTCAGCTCGGGGCTGAGATAGAGCTGAGGGAGGTGAATAACAGGCTGAAGTTGACACAACTGGTCTCTCTCAGAGCTAGCTAGGCCTGAGCTGGACTATATATATGGGAGGTGTTATCTCCCCCTAGTGGTGAGATAAGTGTAAATGAATGCTAATACACCTGTTAGCAGGGATTATGCACAAGGACATATATTGCAGTATAACAACAGGCTATAAAAAGGCATTTAAAGTACAGTACAACAACTTTGCAGTACCCAAGAGGGTAGTGGGACGCTTCATTTTAAATGGTAAAACGGGGTCAGGCGATCCTTGCCCTCAGTAGATATGCCGTGAATTTCAGACCCTTAAAATTTGATGGCATTAAAATCTTAGCCTCAATGTTCTTCAGTGTGACTGCTGTACAACAAAGACCATACCTCCTTGTAGGGGTTAATATAGAGGGCTTTAAAGGGTTTCTACCACTTGCTTTGCACCCATTTAGTTTTCAGACACTAGCGATCCGCTAGTGTCTGATGTACAATACAAGCTAAGTATTATCTTATTCTGTTCGGCCGTTTTGTTTCAAAAAGCACTTTTATATTTATGCAAATGAGCCTCTAGGTGCTATGTGGGTGTCTTTTCAGCACCTAGAGGCTCCGTCTACCTTCATAAACTGCCGCCCAGCTCGTTGCTCCAGCACGCCCATCTCCTAGTGAATTCGATCCTCCCCCTGCTTCTGGCGTCTGAAATCTCGCGCCTGCGCCGTCCGTCTCTGCATTCGGCGGCATTCGGCGCAGGCGCAGTGGAAATGTCTGAGCAGGGAGCGGTCAGACAAAACGGCCGAACAGAATAAGATAATACTTAGCTTGTATTGTACATCAGACACTAGCGGATCGCTAGTGTCTGAAAACGAAATGGGTGCAAAGCAAGTGGTAGAAACCCTTTAAAAGCTTTGTCTAGCCTGCACCAGTCAGCCCTGGTTGTCACGAACAGACTAATAGACCCACTGGGTTCTATGATTTGACTTAAGAGTTAAATCGAGTTTCTAAAGAAGCTCTAATAATGACAGGGTTTTCTGCTGGATGGTCCCAAGTGAAGTCTTCTATAACATGTGAAACGGTAAGGTCAGATCAGGCCTTGAAGCGGATGGGACCAGCTATGTTTGGTCCACCTCTCTCTAAGGTCACCTTAGAGTTACAAGGCCCTTAAAAAAACCTACATGGCTCATAAAATTATGATCTGTGGGCAGCAAATCGCTTTGCATTAACAAGGATGTGCTGACCACACACAATAAATCTGTATGGGGATGAACGATATCACAACCGTGGGGGTTATTGCTGCATGTAAATGTAGCTCTCTACCTTAGCTCAACGATCCTGCAAAAATTTGAATGAACAACTAGTTTCTAATTGTTGCCCCGGTAAAAGGACCACATTACTATCCTACCTTATCTAGGCTTCAAGCAGTAGAACAGAGCTGTCATTAACGCATCCATACTCTGCTGACTCTCTCCCAGTCTACACAGTAAAGCTCACTAGTCAGCTGTAGAAAACAGTGTTAGATTATTGCGCTTAGTCTGCTCTAGTAGCCAGTGTTAAATCTGTAATATTTCTTTATTATTGGGGATTATCACATAAAAATGACTAAATACCACTAAAATGTAAAAAGTATGTTCCGAATATAACCCAGATTTCAGGAATAGGCCCTTTTCAGATGCCATATTCACTTTTTGGAATAGAAGAAAAATTGCATGAATTTTAAAAAGAAAAACAAAACAGAAACAACATAAAACTTGTTATCAGTTCTTATCTATAATAGTAGATATTATTATGTTCTTGGGCATCAGGTATGAATTCTTGCTCTGTATACTCTATAATACAAGAGAAATACACAGCTTCTGGCTGGAGGCAGTACAAGATTTAATAAAAGAGCTCCTGTTTCTCTTTGTTGTCATCTAGTTAATATTATAGTCTGAAAACATATTCCAGAAATACAAAATGTGCTGTGCCACTTAGTAGTGTAACTTGAAGACATGTGCGACAGCAGGAGTGTAACTATAATTCTTAGCAAAATAAAATGGGTTCCCTACCACCTTGTGTAAGAAAATTAAAAGCAGCATAAGTAGCAGTAATTAAAGGTATGTATGGTAGCACCATATATCAGAAAACTCATATTATAGCAAAAAGTCACCATATTGAGGGGGCAGAGCCTGACTGCCTAACAAGATTGAGGTCTGAGCTATAGCTCCCGCTTCACAGACCCATGTTTGCTCTAATTAAGCCATTCAAAGCCGCTCATCATGGTTAAAATTGTCAAGATCAAAAGCAGAGAACCTCCAGAGACCCCAAAATCCAAGAGAGAACAGGTGGAGATTGTTTCCTGAAAAATAAGTTTGCGATCTCTCCGGCTCAGGCAGGCAAGATGGCGCTGCCAGATCAATAAGGTGACTCCGATGCCAATGAGGGCTCTGAAGCGGACAGCTCACCTGAAACCTTGCATGTTGCACAAACTGCGAAGCATACTCAACACTCAAGGACTTTTTTTTAAAGTGGTCTCTCTCCCAAGCATTAGTCCAGTACTGATAGAGCTTGGAGATATCAAGAAAGAGGTGAGGTTTATAGGTCCAAGTTGAGAGCAATCAAGCCTCATTTATCACATATACTATAGCTTGGCGTTGGCCCAAACCAGTAAAGCACAATTTGACTCCTTTGATATGGCTTATCTTATGATCAAAGAACAAGAAAATAGTTGACGCAAAAATTTGCGAATTAAGGACCTACCGGAGTCTGTGTTGAACTGCCTGTGTCGCACTGCCGATTCCCTGCCTGAAGTCGCCATGCTGATTTTCTCAGACCTGCTGGGGGAAGAGAGCGTGACAAAAAACATTCACTTATTGCTTCTCCCTGTTCCTAAACAAGGTGACCCGCGACTTGACACCATCTGCAGGCCTACTTGGCTACAGAGACACAGCGGCCATTTTCCAAGCTGCACATGACCACGAGAGCTGTAGCATGAGAACAAATCTATATAACAAGTTCAAGATCTGGCTTCATCCACGCTAGGTAAACGGCGTACCTTGAAACTGCTGCTGGAATACTTAAAGAACAAAAAGATAATGTTCTTTTGGTTATTTCCTTTTGGCCTAACCTTCAGCATGGACGGAAGAAGATGCATGATCTGGACTCCAGTTGACCTCTCATTTGCCTGGTCTCAACTGGAAATCTCACCACTCAAGATGGATTCCTAGATTCTGCTTACTTTTCCAATACTCAAACTTCCCTCTTTGCTATGGCTGGAATCCTACTCCATAGTAAGCAATCACAAATCCCCTAAATCTAAGAAATCCACTGAATGAAGTCTGCGCCTATAGCTGTAGGGGAATTTTCTTCTAGATGGATAGTCCATCTTTGCTTGGACAGTTTTTTTTGCCACAGGTTGACAGTTTGCGTTTTATTCTTAAGATTTTCAAGGAGTCCTTGGTGGCGAGACTGTTGGAATCATGTTCACTCACACATTACATTACATGTTACTGGCTACCATCAATCAGAGCTTTGAGCGTCTATTTCTATGTCTAATACCCAGAGCGCGGGTATGTGTTGTCAGAAAAATGACCCTGGGCCATCCAGCCACTACATTCTCCCCCACTCTGCACCTCCATTGGTGGTTAAATCACCACACACTGCTACTGAGTTCTTACTTTGGGTTTTGTACCTTGTAGATGAAGGTTTGAGCTCTTTGTTCACATGTCAGTGGTTAATACTGTATATGCCCCTCAGCATGATGATGCCATGCCTCAGTATCGGGGCGCTTACTATTACCCCACAGCTAACAAAGAGATTGAAGGTCATTACCCTGAAAAAATCAAAAAACAATAGTTTTTTACAGGAAACACACCTTAAAGGGGTTCTGCAGTTCTTTTAAACTGATAATCTATTCTCTGGATCGATCATCAGCATCTGATCGGTGGGGGTCCAACACCCGGGACTACAACCCTCATGTTTCTATGATTCTGAGGATAGGTCAACAAAATAAATATATGGCCTGCTGTAAGATCCTCACCTGTCTCGCACTCCGGTGTGACCAAAAAGGGTCCTCGTGGAGCTGCGGGACAGGTTACGCTTGTCCCCATTGATACACCAACTCCGAACCATTTGCGAACCGACGTGGGGATGCATTGGCATGTGTGCCGGAGGGGAAGACCACAGGGCTTTCAGGGACAGCTTGACTTGGCTAGTTGCAGTGCGCTGCGGCCGAGCTTGTCTCCAGTGCCTATTGCGGATTCCATCCCGGGGTCCATGTCGACACGCTCGTGAACTCTCTCAGAGCCTGTCGTGCATCCGCGTGTACGTTTCGAAAACGGGTTTGCTAGGGGATACGCGGTCGCTCGTACCAGCAAAGGAAATATCACCTGGCCGCAAGTTCAAAGTAGATTAGGAGGCCGGCATTGGTCTAATTGACTAAAGACCGACTAAAGCCTTGTACACAGGTGTAGGGCAGGATCATGACCTATGGGGAGTGGACACTTGGAGCCCTGGGATTTGTTAGCAGGCACATAAAAGGTGGCCTCCCAGGTCGGTCAGTGCCCATTGTTTATCCTTCCTTATCCAGGTGCAGGTCAGTACTGCTAGCTACTGACTGAAGATTGCTGGGACTCCGTCCGTTCCAGTGGGACCCAAGACCCGGGACTTTCTGAGACGCATCAGCAAGTTGCACAGAGACTTATGCACGGATCGGGACTACTCCTGGCTTTCCTTCCTTTTTTGTTTGCCTGATATTTGCCCAGTGAAGTTTACCTGGGCTTTGTTTATTTTGTTAATAAACCCCTTTGACTTCATCCTCACTGGTCTGTTTCGTTGGTGCCTTGCATTACACCTGAACAACGTCTTTAATTCTCTGCTCTACCGAATTTCCGCAATAGAAACACTGCAAAAAAAGATCTAAAGTCGTGCTTGCACTAAATTATTTACTAGAGCTAAAACGACAACTAAAAGACCTTCTAAACCTTAGATATGCTAAATGTTACCAATATGCTAAATTCACAAAATATTACACACATGGGGACAAAGGGAACAAGCTTATGACATCTCATAAAAAAGAGAAGTGACTTATTGTTTATTAAATCCGTTAAGAACAGAGTTGGAACTGCAATAGCTGAAGTTTTTCCGCGCATACTATTACTCGCTTTATAATCTCCAGTCTCAACCTTCGAGTTCCAAATCAGAGAATCACACTGTTATAAATCAATTCCTCGATACAATCAAATTTCCCACTCTTAGCTCCATAGAATGTTCTACTTTGCTAGGTCCCCTCTCTGCAGAGACACTTAAAATCATCTTCTCTATGCCACATGGGAAATCCCCAGGACCAGATGGTCTCCCAGTTGGATGCTATAAGAAATTACTGCTTACTTTTTGTCACAACCAGACAGCTGAGAAGCTCTGACAGAGTGTCACAACCAGACAGCTGAGATGCTCTGACAGAGGCCTTTCAGAACCTCCTCCTTGAGTTTCTGTGTTGTGGTATTCAGCTCCTCCTCTCGTTAGCCTCTCTCAGATGTCATGTGTTGGACTAATTGCTTCCCTTTAAATTCTTCCCCAGAAGGCTTTTCTGGGCGGCTTATACTACTTCCTGGAGTGTGTGTGCACGCTGACTCTGTCCTCCTGTTTGCTTCAAAGCTAAGTGTCGTACCTTTATCTGTTTTTTTCTGTTTGCTGGATTCCAGGTGACCCTGACTCCCTCCGTATCTTGTGTAGGGAGCCGGTGGTCGTGTCCCCTCACTATTGTAGGGTGCTCAGGGCTTTATAGTCAAGGTTCGTGGATATGCAAACCTCCACCATTCGGATCTTTGCATAGGCTGAGCAGCCAGGGAAAGTGCCAGGTCTTCTGCAGGGGTCTCCCTTGGTTCCTTAGTTTTTGGATCCAGCGAGTCGTTTATACATGTTGCTTTGCCTTGTTTCCTGTACACCGTCCGTGACATTATAAGCCGCCGTAACCGTCTCAAGCATGGATCCGGTTTCACTTTTGGCTGAACGCCTTCAGGGTCTTTCATTGGAGGTAGCTGATCTCCGTAAGACTTTTTCTCAGCTTCAAGTGACCGGTTCAGCTTGCGTTCATGGAGTTTGTTCTGAGCCTAAGATCTCGCTCCCGGATACGTTCTCCGGGGGTAGTGAGAATTTTGTGCGTTTTAGAGAGGCTTGCAAACTCCTATTTTCGCCTTCTTCCCCACTCCTCTGGTGATGAGGAACGGAGGGTGGGGATCATTATATCGCTGCTCAGAGGTAACGCTCAGTCCTGGGCCTTTTCGCTGCCGGAGGGGGCACGGCCTCTCCGTTCAGTGGATGAATTCTTTTTAGCCCTGGGTCAGATATATGATGATCCGGATCGTATTGCTCTGGCTGAGTCTAAACTACGTCTATTATGCCAGGGTAAACAATCCGCAGAAATATACTGCTCTGAATTTCGGAGATGGGCAGTTGATACTGGTTGGAATGATGCTGCGCTCCGAAGTCAATTTTGCCATGGTCTTTCAGAGGGATTGAAAGATGCATTTGCCTTTCATGAGAGGCCTAGTTCTTTGGACTCTGCTATGTCTCAGGCCGTTCGTATTGACAGGCGTCTTAGAGAGAGAGGAGAGATGTCCCCTTCCTGTCATACTCAGTCCCAGGACAGTGCAGCGGTCCCGTTCTGTGCGCAGGGGTCTCAGTCGCCGTCAGCCCCTTCTGAGCAGGAGCCCATGCAGCTGGGGTTGATTGCTTCTGAGAATAGAAGATTCAGCCCGCATGGGAGGGTTTGTTTTTGTTGTGGAGGTATAAATCATTTGGCAAATATTTGTCCCTCTAGGAGATTCAGGCAGTTTTCTGGGAGTAATAAAGAAACAAACAGGAAAAAATCTTTTAAAAATGTTCCGTCTGTTACTATTGGCAGGGTTGAGGCGGAAATTGAAGGTTTTCCATTTGCTTGTAGTTCCCGTTTTGTCCTGCCGGCTAGGGTGGCGCTAGAGAGCATGAACATTTTTTGTGAGATTTTTGTGGATAGTGGAGCAGCGGTTAATCTCATTGATAATCAATTTGCGATAACTCATGGTTTCCAGGTGCGCACTTTGGGAAAGGATATTCCTGTTTTTGCTATCGATTCCGCTCCACTTTCTCAAAAATCATTAAAGGGCATAGTTCACAATATCCGTTTAATTGTGAGTGATGCTCATGTTGAGGATGTGTCATGTTTCGTCCTTAGCGGTTTACCCACCCCTCTGGTGTTGGGGCTGCCCTGGCTCACTAAGCATAACCCCACCATTGATTGGCAAGCGAGGCAAATAAATGGTTGGAGTGACTTTTGCAGAGAGAATTGCCTCATGACATCTGTTTCTGAGGTTGCTACTAAGACTGTACCATCCTTTCTTTCTGAATTTTCGGATGTCTTCTCTGAGAGTGGAGTTCAGGATTTGCCCCCGCACAGGGAGTACGATTGCCCTATTAATCTCATCCCAGACGCCAAGCTGCCTAAATCTCGTTTATACAATCTTTCCCAACCTGAGAGGATCGCTATGCGTGCTTATATCTCTGAGAGTCTGAGAAAGGGACACATACGACCCTCGAAGTCACCTGTTGCCGCTGGTTTTTTCTTTGTTAAGAAAAAAGATGGTTCTTTAAGACCTTGTCTGAATTTCAGGGAGCTGAACAATATCACAATTCGTGACCCTTATCCGCTTCCTCTGATCCCGGACCTATTTAACCAGGTTGTTGGGGCTAAAGTCTTTTCCAAATTAGATTTAAGAGGGGCATACAACCTGGTCAGGGTCAGAGAAGGGGACGAATGGAAGACGGCCTTCAATACCCCTGAGGGCCATTTTGAAAATTTGGTTATGCCTTTTGGTTTGATAAATGCCCCAGCCGTTTTTCAGCATTTCGTGAACAGCATTTTTTATCATTTGATGGGAAAATTTGTATTGGTGTATTTGGATGACATTTTGATTTTTTCTCCCGATTTCAAAACTCATAAGGAACATTTACGTCAGGTCTTGCTCATCCTGCGGGAGAATAAATTATATGCGAAACTGGAAAAATGTGTGTTTGCGGTTCCAGAAATTCAATTTCTGGGGTTTCTTCTCTCCGCTTCTGGTTTTCGCATGGACCCCGAGAAGGTCCGCGCTGTGCTTGAGTGGGAGCTTCCTGAGAATCAAAAGGCGCTGATGCGTTTTTTGGGCTTTGCCAATTATTACAGGAAGTTAATTTTGAATTATTCTTCTATTGTTAAACCACTCACTGATATGACCAGAAAGGGGGTAGATTTTTCTTCTTGGTCAGTAGAGGCGCGTAAGGCTTTTTCTGATATCAAGGAGAGTTTTGCTTCCGCTCCCATCTTGGTGCAACCTGATGTTTCTTTACCCTTCATAGTTGAGGTTGATGCTTCTGAGGTGGGTGTGGGGGCGGTCTTGTCTCAGGGTTCCTCTCCTGCCAATTGGCGACCGTGTGCCTTTTTCTCAAGAAAACTCTCCTCCGCAGAGAGAAATTACGATGTGGGAGATAGGGAATTGTTGGCCATCAAGTTGGCTTTTGAGGAATGGCGCCATTGGCTAGAGGGAGCCAGACACCCTATTACCGTATTTACTGACCATAAAAATCTGGCCTACTTGGAGTCAGCCAAGCGTCTGAACCCGAGACAGGCCAGATGGTCGTTGTTCTTTTCTAGGTTTAATTTTGTTGTCACGTTCCGCCCTGGAGTTAAGAATGTGAAGGCAGATGCCCTGTCACGTTGTTTTCCGGGAGGCGGGAATTTTGAAGACCCGGGTCCCATTTTGGCTGAAGGTGTGGTGGTCTCTGCTCTTTTTCCTGAATTGGAGGCAGAGGTGCAGGCAGCCCAGTCAGAGGCCCCTGATCTTTGTCCTCCTGGGAGGTTGTTTGTGCCTCTCGCTTTAAGACACAAGATTTTTAAAGAACACCACGATACGGTCCTTGCTGGGCACCCGGGGGTAAGAGCCACACTGGATCTCATCGCTTGGAGATTCTGGTGGCCTGCGCTTCGTAAGTCGGTTGAGGGTTTTGTGGCAGCCTGCGAGACTTGCGCTCGTGCCAAAGTCCCTCATTCACGGCCATCAGGTCCTCTCCTTCCCTTACCCATTCCTTCCCGTCCTTGGACACATCTGTCCATGGACTTCATAACGGACCTGCCTCGTTCCTCGGGGAAGACTGTGATTCTGGTGGTGGTGGACCGTTTTAGCAAAATGGTGCATTTCATCCCTTTTCCTGGTTTGCCCAATGCTAAGACGCTGGCGCAGGCATTTGTTGATCACATTGTCAAATTGCACGGTATTCCTTCAGACATAGTCTCTGATAGGGGCACGCAGTTTGTTTCCAGATTCTGGAAGGCTTTCTGTTCTTGCTTGGGGGTTCGGTTGTCATTCTCTTCTGCTTTCCACCCGCAGTCGAATGGCCAGACAGAGCGCGTCAATCAGAATCTGGAGACATATCTGCGTTGTTTTGTGGCGGAGAATCAAGAGGATTGGTGTTCTTTTTTGTCCCTTGCTGAGTTTGCTTTAAATAACCGTCGTCAGGAGTCCTCTGATAAGTCACCATTTTTTGGTGCATATGGGTTTCATCCACAGTTTGGGACTTTCTCGGGAGAGGGGTCTTCTGGTTTACCTGATGAGGACAGATTCTCCTCGTCTTTGTCATCTATTTGGCAAAAGATTCAAGATAATCTAAAGAGCATGAGTGAGAGATATAAGCGTGTGGCTGATAAGAGACGTGTGCTTGGTCCGGACCTGAATGTTGGTGATCTGGTGTGGTTGTCTACCAAGAATATCAAATTGAAGGTTCCCTCCTGGAAGTTGGGTCCTAGGTTTATTGGGCCTTACAAAATCCTGTCTGTCATCAATCCTGTTGCATACTGTCTTGATCTTCCTCAGGCTTGGAAGATCCATAATGTTTTTCATAAGTCCTTATTGAAACCTTATGTTCAACCCATTGTACCCTCGCCTTTGCCTCCTCCTCCGATTATGGTTGATGGGAATCTTGAATTTCAGGTCTCTAGGATTGTGGATTCTCGTCTTGTCCGCGGTTCTCTTCAGTACCTTGTTCAGTGGGAGGGGTATGGTCCTGAGGAGAGGATGTGGGTCCCAGTGACGGACATTAAGGCCTCTCGTCTCATCAGGGCTTTCCATAGGTCCCATCCTGAGAAGGTGGGTTCTGAGTGTCCGGAGTCCACTCGTAGAGGGAGGGGTACTGTCACAACCAGACAGCTGAGAAGCTCTGACAGAGTGTCACAACCAGACAGCTGAGAAGCTCTGACAGAGGCCTTTCAGAACCTCCTCCTTGAGTTTCTGTGTTGTGGTATTCAGCTCCTCCTCTCGTTAGCCTCTCTCAGCTGTCATGTGTTGGACTAATTGCTTCCCTTTAAATTCTTCCCCAGAAGGCTTTTCTGGGCGGCTTATACTACTTCCTGGAGTGTGTGTGCACGCTGACTCTGTCCTCCTGTTTGCTTCAAAGCTAAGTGTCGTACCTTTATCTGTTATTTTCTGTTTGCTGGATCCCAGGTGACCCTGACTCCCTCCGTATCTTGTGTAGGGAGCCGGTGGTCGTGTCCCCTCACTATTGTAGGGTGCTCAGGGCTTTATAGTCAAGGTTCGTGGATATGCAAACCTCCACCATTCGGATCTTTGCATAGGCTGAGCAGCCAGGGAAAGTGCCAGGTCTTCTGCAGGGGTCTCCCTTGGTTCCTTAGTTTTTGGATCCAGCGAGTCGTTTATTCATGTTGCTTTGCCTTGTTTCCTGTACACCGTCCGTGACACTTTTCTACCCAACCTCACACAGTGGTGTCAGGCCCTTTTGGCTGGTATCCTGCTTCCTAAACAGTCTCTTGAGGCTATCATCACAGTTCTACCTAAGTAGGGGAAGGATGAGGAAAATTGTGGAAATTACTGCCCCATCTCCTCTCCCTCCTTAATGTCAATCTGATAATATATGAGCTAAATTACTCACCAACTAATTGAATATTTTAAATACCAAATTAATACACCCCAAGCAAGCAGAGTTTGTCCCTGGCAGGGAAGGTAACTCCTGTAGGATAATTCATGCCATCCAACGTGCCTTAAAGAAGAAAATCCCATTGGGCCCTCTCGGCACAGATGCTGAGAAGGCATTCAATCGGGTCCTTTTGGCTTTTTATGCAACGTGCTCTTGCTTGCTTTGGTATGCCAAATACATACATTACAGCAATAATGTCGCTATATCACAACCCTGGGGCCAGAGTGCAGGTCAATGGTACCTTGTCTGAGGCTTTTGACATTAGAAATGGCACCAGGCATGGTTGCCCATTGTCGCCTACCCTTGTGATTATAGTAATGGAGACTTTACTACAAGCTATTAGAGGTCTCAATAACATTGCAGGGTTACAGGTAGGTGATACAATACATCAAAATGCTGCATTTACTGATGATCGTCTTATACTAATTACAAATCCTGCCCAAGCATTCCTGTGTACTATAGACCAATTTTTGACCAATTTGGGGCGCTATACAATTTCTAAATTAATTATAACAAACCTAAGGCCCCTTTCACACGGGCGAGTATTCCGCGCAGATGCGATGCGTGAGTTGAACGCATTGCACCCGCACTGAATACCGACCCATTCATTTCTATGGGGCTGTTCACATGAGCGGTGATTTTCACGCATCACTTATGCGTTGCGTGAAAATCGCAGCATGCTCCTCTTTGTGCGTTGTGGTGCGATAATCCACGCAACGCAGGCCCCATAGAAGTGAATGGGGTTGCGTGAAAATCACAAGCATCCGCAAGCAAGTGCGGATGCGGTGCGATTTTCACGCACGGTTGCTAGGAGACGATCGGGATGGAGACCCGATCATTATTATTTTCCCTTATAACATGGTTATAAGGGGAAATAATAGCATTCTGAATACAGAATGCATAGTCAAATTGTGCTGGAAGGGTTTAAAAAAATAAAAATAAAATTTAACTCACCTTAATCCACTTGCTCGCGTAGCCCGGCATCCTCTTCTGTCTTCATCTGAGCTTTGTGCAGTAACAAGGACCTTTGGTGACGTCACAGTCATCACATGATCCATCACATGATCTTTTACCATGGTGATGGATCATGTGATGACTGTGACGTCACCAAAGGTCCTTGTTACTGCACAAAGCTCAGATGAAGACAGAAGAGATGCCGGGCTACGCGAGCAAGTGGATTAAGGTGAGTTAAAATTTTTTTTTTTTTTTTAACCCTTCCAGCGCAATTTGACTATGCATTCTGTATTCAGAATGCTATTATTTTCCCTTATAACCATGTTATAAGGGAAAATAATACAATCTACAGAACATCTAACCCAAGCCCGAACTTCTGTGAAGAAGTTCGGGTTTGGGTACCAAACACACGCAATTTTTCTCCCGCGAGTGCAAAACTCATTACAATGTTTTGCACTCGCGCAGAAAAATTGCGGGTGTTCCAGCAACGCACCCGCACATTTTCCCGCAACGCCCATGTGAAAGAGGCCTAAAGCCCTCAACATCTCTTTTCCTTTAGATGAGATTGAGTAACCTGAGTTTACTCTTTGGATCTAACTATGCTTCCCTGTTACGACAAGTGAAATCGCAATTGCTGAGCTCTGTCACTTCCATATGAGTCCTGGATGGGACGTAAAAATCGGCTTCAGATTTAGGGTCCATTCACACGTCAGTATTTTTTTTCTATATCCCGAATTGCGATCCGTTTTTTGCGGATCCGTTGTTCCTGAAAATGTCATCTGTATGTCATCCGTTTTTTGCTGATCCATTGACTTTGTATTGTGCCAGGATCCGATTTTGCGGATAATAATAGGACAAGTTTTATATTTTTTCGGACATGCGGAACGGAACAACGGAAACGGACAGCACACATTGTGCTGTCCGATTTTTTTCAGGACCCATTGAAAATGAATGGGTACGCAACTGGTCCAGATCTGTTCCGCAAAAAACGGAACAGATCAGGAAAGAAACAACGGACGTGTGAATGGACCCTTACATCGTACCAAAATTCCTATATCTCTTACAGGTTTGATCCATCTTTGCCTCTTACTTGTGATAGAGTAGGAGACAGAGGCTAGCCTATGATAGGTTGGTTTTAAGATGCCAGATGAATGGCTTTTGTTTTTTAAACCTATTGTCCTACTATAGGGCAATGCATTTAAAGAGATGGTTACATCTTTGCTGCCCAAAGTTTCAGGTTCTAGTGCCTGCATTTAAACTGGACCAGATAGCCGAGTTATGGGGTCTCAATAAACCATCACCCCTTTCTGGAGGCTTGACAAAAATACTTATTTAAATGTCTGACATTTGCTGGCTTTTGCCTCTTTACTTTTTCAGCCCCTTAGAATAATGCCAGGTAATCTTATACCTTATCTCTTAAAACCACACTTAAAAATGTTCCGGACTTGTGGCTAAAATTGAAGGGCCTGACTGTAGCTACATTCTCAACAGCAATACTCAACATCTAGGCCTTCTGCTCCCTCCATATACCTACTGGTAATTTTTGCAGACCCTAGAGTTCACCCATTCTTGTACCTAATTATTCTCTAAATACTCCATATTAGTAGAACCCACTTGGCGAGAGAACCTGACCCAATAAAATGAATTGCTTGCACGCTTGATATCACCATTTTTTTTTACCAATTCATGTTATCCCTTAAAAGTTTGAGTACACCAGCATACATCAGACTCTGATATACTACAGATTGACTTGAGGTCACACAGGTTTTCCAGATGCCTCTGTATTCAGGAGAACTTTTACAAAACAATATCTAGATTGTACAAAGATCTTCAAAAATTTAAGCGGATGGGTGTGTCCTCCTCTGATGCATGTTGGTGGTGTGAAAAAGAGCAAGGCTCCTTAGGCCATATATTCTGGTTTTGCTCCGCATTACGGGAATCCATGTTGTGGATGCCATTGCCTACTTGGACGCCTTCTAAATCTAACTTGCCCAATATGCTAGTCCAAGTGGCAAGATTTCTTATTCCATTGAAAGGTTGACCAAAATTTGCCGAATGGAAGAACTAGCAAGTTGGGAATCAAGAACCCATGATACATTTTGGCAACCCTGGAGATGACTCCGACAAACCTGTGTGACCACAAGCACCTCCCAGTGATATATCCTATGTAGTCATGTGAGCTACTTTTTTATGTATGCCTCTGACTCTCAGCTTTTCTTGTTTTCATAATTAGGGGCAGGTGCCCTCCTGAATTCAACTGTATCGCCATCCTCATTTGAATAATGTGGCGCAGGTGGCAGTATTATGTGCTACACTGTGGTTTTAGGTTCTGCTGGGGTGGTATAGTGTTCTGCACTATGGTATTGCTGGCTTTGCCTACTTCTGTTGTCCCTGCCTACATATGTTGGCCCTGTCTACTTGTATTGCCACGCCTTCTCTTTTTGGACCGATGTACGACATGGGACCAATTATTTTTATTTTTTTCCTGGGCCCCTTTAAGTTCCCAGTCTGCCCCTGTTCATAATCGTATGCCGCTATGCATATTGTATGCTGTCTTTTATAGTGGCATTGGCCCTCTAACGCATAGGATGAATCGGTATAATGAGACACTATATCATACTATATCTGATGCATATTTTTCACCCCCTCTTCCTCCCTCGCTCCTTTTTATACCCTTACCCTCCTTTCTACCGTTTCATAGTTTTTCGTTCTTTTACATTATGTGAAATAGAAAATTTGAAGAATGCTGTCATTGGTATTTTACATTTCCTTTTATCTTAATAAAAAAAAAATATGAAAAAAAGCCACCATATTGTTACTCCTCACACAACGGTACAATGTTCTTGCTCCTGATAGGCCTTCTAACCTCTGGGCCCCATAGCAAGTGCTGTGGCTGCTATGGCTATAGTTCCGCCTATGGGCAACAGGGGAAAAACAATCACACAAGCCAAAATTTTCAGCTGAAATCTTCTCTTTAACCCTGGGTTCACACCTGAGCGTTTCTGAGACGCGCGTTTTACGCGCGTATTTGTCGCACGTTTTTATGCGTGTTTTTTGCAATAGTTAACGCGCGTTTGACGCGCATTTGTGTGATTGACTTCAGTGTTGTCCAATGATTCTATGGCCAAAACGCGCGACAAACGCCCCAAAAAAAGCTCAAGAACTTGTTTATGCGTCGGGCGTTTTACAGCGCGTTCAAACGCGCTGTAAAACACTCAAGTGTGAACCAGGGCCATAGGGAAGCATTGGTTTTCACGTGTTGAGCGTTTTACAGCGCGTTTGAACGCGCTGTAAAACGCTCAGGTGTGAACTTAGGGTAAGTGCTTGTTAAATTGTTTAATTAATGGGGTTATCCAGGAATTTGATAATGATTGATGACCTATCCTCAGGATAAGTGATCAATATCAGATTGGCAGGGGTCTTACTACTGGGAACCCTGCCGATCAGCTGTTAGAAGAAGCCTGTGTGCTCATTGTGCACTTAGGCCTCTTCCGAGGCCAGTGACATCACTGTACATAGGTCACACGGCCTAAGCACAGCTCAGTCCTATTCAAGTGAATAGGGCTGAACTGTATTACCAAGCACAGTCACTATACAATCTACGGTGCTGTGCTTGATAAGCTTTGAAGAGACCGTAGTGTTCACCGGAGCTCCGGTGAGCACAGTGGCTAGTTCAAACAGCTGATCGTCAGGGGTGCCAGCAGACAAGCCCCCACTGATCTGATATTGATGACCTATTCTGAGGATAGGACATTAATATCAAATTCCTGGATATCCCCGTTAAAGGGTTTATCCCAGGAGTAATGTAAAAAATAAAAGTCAGACATCATATAGTCATATACCTTTGTAACAAAGCTAGAACCAGCCCTGCACCTCACATGGATCCAGAGATCTCCCCATTTATTGCTCTACTAGATTTATATCAAGCTGGCAGCTCAAGGGGAGTGTCTTTTCTGCTGCAGCTCAGGGGGCGTGTCCATGCTCTCCCTATCACAGCTCAAGAGGCGTGTCCATGCGCTCCCTATCACAGCTCAGGAGGTGTGTCTATGCTCTCCCTATCACAGCTCAGGAGGTGTGTCTATGCTCTCCCTATCACAGCTCAGGAGGCAGTTAAAGGATGAAACTGAGCATGTGCGGCCATCTCAGTGAGCAGGTCAAATAAATAAGAAAAAAACTAACAGGTGGCGCTATACAGATACATTTTATTGAATAACTCAGTGGCTATTCAAAATTTTTAATTACATGCAATTACAAAATGATTCAGATTCAGGTTCTGGTTTGAAAACTGGAGAATATTTTTCGTGAGGCAACCCCTTTAAGCTATTGTCTCAACTATAGTGAAGAACATTTTTTCACATATTCTTTTCTCTGTAGGGGTGCACTGCAGAGACCAACCTCGACTTCACTCATCTGGTTCTTGTTAAACATTTTGGTGAAGAGTTGTCCTTTTGAGCATTCTGATGTCAGATGCTTTCCTTGTGAGGGTTCATAGGAATGAAAATACCAAGAAAAATGCAGGAATGGCCGTTCTTCATACCTGGGTCAGGATATGGAATGAAGACATTTGAAAGGCTGAAATACTTAACAGATCTGTAACAAATCAATCCTATTCAGCGGGGAACTATATATAATGAAAGTAAGATTTCTGCTTCTTATCAGGGGCCTACAATTGAAGGTGTTGAGCTTACAGTATTAGGCCTCTCTTACGCAAACCTTGTGTGCCCATGGCCGTATTGCGGCCCGCATACAGCAGGTCTGCAATACACAGGCACCGGCCCGTGTGCACTCCGCATCATGGATGCGGACCCATTCAATTGAATTGGTCCGCAATCACAAAGATGCGGAACAGAAACACGGATCGGAAACCCTACATAAGCAAATTGCAAAATTGAGCTGCTGAGGAAGGGGTAACTCGATACCCTGAAACACATCTAGCTAAGACAGAACCCCCAAGTTTGTTGGCCACTTGAAAAGCTGGAATATCCTGCCGGATTCACACAGAAAAATCGTCCTCTGCGCGAATGGTAGTTTCCATTTTATAAATTTTTATCGATTCTCTATTATATTGTACCTACATCAGTTCTTTTATGACAAATTTTGAGTGATTGCTGCTTCTTGGTCCCACTACCAGTCTATGCACTTTAGGTGCGCCATTTTAGATGTCTATGCTATTTTAATATTGACTGTTGTTGTTTTATATAGCCACCATTATTTATTGAACTACATTGTATATGTTAATAAATTCTTTATGGTTCAGATATCCTGAGAGTGCCCAGTTCCTTTTGTATCACTGTGGTCCCCCATGCACGGAACGGATGCACAACATTCGTGTGCAAGAGGCCTTAGTATGTTGTATTTTAAAAGGGGGTTGTTTTTGTCAGTAAAACTTTATCATAATAATAGTTTTTTTTTTAACGTTGTGCTCTAATTCTTCACAATTAAAAGGGTTGTCCAAGTCAACTCCAAATTTTGACTGTGCCACCGAATTTTTTTAAATAAAAATACTTCTGTATTGGAATGCATTGGCTGTATGAGTAATACTGTGTGTATTACTCATACAGCTTCCGGCCTGTGAGATCTAGGGGGCTGGATCTCACAGGCTCGTCAACGGAAGGCAGCGAGATGCCTTCCTTAGACATTGCGCTGCCTTCCATGCCATCGGGTCCCCCCCACAGCCGCATGGGCACCCAATGGCACCGCCGCACCAGGTAAAAGCCGCAAACCGCAGGTCTGACCCCCCGGCGTTGTGACAGGATGCCCGCTGAATGATTTCAGCGGGCATCCTGTCACAATTAACCCCCGCCACACCGCAATCTACTTTTAAACTTAGGACGTACCGGTACGTCCTGAGTACTTAAGGACTCGGCAAACGTGGCGTACCGGTACGTCCTAATGATTTCAGCGGGCATCCTGTCACAATTAACCCCCGCCACGCCGCAATCTACTTTTAAACTTAGGACGTACCGGTACGTCCTGAGTACTTAAGGACTCGGCAAACGTGGCTTACCGGTACGTCCTAAGTCCCTAAGGGGTTAAAGGGGTTGTCTCACTTCAGCAAATAGCATTTATTATGTTAAGAAGTTAATACAAGCCACTTACTAATATATTGTTATTATCCATATTGCTTCCTTTGCTCGCTGGATTCATTTTTCCATCACGTTATACACTGCTTTTTTCCATGGTTATGACCACCCTGCAGATCATCAGTGGTGGTCGTGCTTGCACACTACAGGGAAAAAAGCGCCAGCTTCTCTGGGCTGTGTGTGCGCACATAGGCTTGTGCTCTTTTCTGAGCAGATGATTGTGGGGTACTGAACAGGGGGGTACATAGAAGACCCACTGTTGTCACGCTGTCACCCAGGGTCCTATGTTCTCCTGGAACTGCCCCTGCTTATACGTTCTATTTCATTCTTCCATAGTCTTGCATAAGAATGAGCAGAGATGTTTGTCTTTGCAGATCTGCACTTATTAATTTGGAACAATTTTCAGTTACTTTGATGCATAAATGTGACGAATTATGAAGCTGAAGAACATCAACAGTACAGACATATTATAACTACTTGGACATAAGTAACAAATGCGATTGCCACGGTCTCTAAGAGTCTCCAATTAACAATGCATTAGTCTGGTGACTCAGGAGAAAATATTGGCAGCTATGAAATAAAGTAGCATCAAATGATATTCTACAATAGTGATAAATGTCATGTGACGAGGCTCTTGTTTAATAAATTGACTGTATATATATGTATATATATATATATATACAGGGAGTGCAGAATTATTAGGCAAGTTGTATTTTTGAGGATTAATTTTATTATTGAACAACAACCATGTTCTCAATGAACCCAAAAAACTCATTAATATCAAAGCTGAATATTTTTGGAAGTAGTTTTTAGTTTGTTTTTAGTTTTAGCTATTTTAGGGGGATATCTGTGTGTGCAGGTGACTATTACTGTACATAATTATTAGGCAACTTAACAAAAAACAAATATATACCCATTTCAATTATTTATTTTATACCAGTGAAACCAATATAACATCTCAACATTCACAAATATACATTTCTGACATTCAAAAACAAAACAAAAACAAATCAGTGACCAATATAGCCACCTTTCTTTGCAAGGACACTCAAAAGCCTGCCATCCATGGATTCTGTCAGTGTTTTGATCTGTTCACCATCAACATTGCGTGCAGCAGCAACCACAGCCTCCCAGACACTGTTCAGAGAGGTGTACTGTTTTCCCTCCTTGTAAATCTCACATTTGATGATGGACCACAGGTTCTAAATGGGGTTCAGATCAGGTGAACAAGGAGGCCATGTCATTAGATTTTCTTCTTTTATACCCTTTCTTGCCAGCCACGTTGTGGAGTACTTGGACGCGTGTGATGGAGCATTGTCCTGCATGAAAATCATGTTTTTCTTACCTTGCAGACTTCTTCCTGTACCACTGCTTGAAGAAGGTGTCTTCCAGAAACTAGCAGTAGGACTGGGAGTTGAGCTTGACTCCATCCTCAACCCAAAAAGGCCCCACAAGCTCATCTTTGATGATACCAGCCCAAACCAGTACTCCACCTCCACCTTGCTGGCGTCTGAGTCGGACTGGAGCTCTCTGCCCTTTACCAATCCAGCCACGGGCCCATCCATCTGGCCCATCAAGACTCACTCTCATTTCATCAGTCCATAAAACCTTAGAAAAATCAGTCTTGAGATATTTCTTGGCCCAGTCTTGACGTTTCAGCTTGTGTGTCTTGTTCAGTGGTGGTCGTCTTTCAGCCTTTCTTACCTTGGCCATGTCTTTGAGTATTGCACACCTTGTGCTTTTGGGCACTCCAGTGATGTTGCAGCTCTGAAATATGGCCAAACTGGTGGCAAGTGGCATCTTGGCAGCTGCACGCTTGACTTTTCTCAGTTCATGGGCAGTTATTTTGCGCCTTGGTTTTTCCACACGCTTCTTGCGACCCTGTTGACTATTTTGAATGAAACGCTTGATTGTTCGATGATCACGCTTCAGAAGCTTTGCAATTTTAAGAGTGCTGCATCCCTCTGCAAGATATCTCACTATTTTTGACTTTTCTGAGCCTGTCAAGTCCTTCTTTTGACCCATTTTGCCAAAGGAAAGGAAGTTGCCTAATAATTATGCACACCTGATATAGGGTGTTGATGTCATTAGACCACACCCCTTCTCATTACAGAGATGCACATCACCTAATATGCTTAATTGGTAGTAGGCTTTCGAGCCTATACAGCTTGGAGTAAGACAACATGCATAAAGAGGATGATGTGGTCAAAATACTCATTTGCCTAATAATTCTGCACGTAGTGTATATATATATGGTATAGGTGTTTAGGTGTAGACACATATAGAGAAACTGATGTAAGGGAAAGGGAATCTAAGTTGCGAAAAGAAACCAAACTGATTGTTGGTTTCATTATCCAAAAGGCCTCTGTAACATAGGATCTGGAGTTGAATGAGGAAGGAACACCTATTGGCAGCTTTCCCTTAAATCAGTGTTAATCTCCCACTGAGGGCTCATGCACACAACCCCACTGTGTTTTGCAGTCCGCAATTGCGGATCCGCAAAGCACGGATGCCGGCCATGTATGCTCCTCAATTTGCGGAACGGGTGGCTCATGATAGAATTGCCTATTCTTGTCCGCAAAACTAAGAATAAGACATGTTCTATTTTTTTTTTTTTTGCAGAGCCACAGAACTGAGCAACCGATGCGAACAGAAGTGAATGGGTCCACATCCAAGCCGCAAAACATGCGGCTCGGATGCGGACCCAAACAATAGTCATGTGCATGAGCTTTGTGGTGGCCACAGAGCAGGGTTTACACTGCCAAATTTTTACATCCATGATCAGAGGCTAGAAAGGGCATTGCCTGACGCATTATGCCCCTTTATGTAGACCACACCAACTTTCTCATAGGCCACACCAATTTCATTGCTGTGTCACACCCTCTAAATGCACGTTTGGCCACCAAGGCTAAATCTGACGACACAGCGTACTGGTGCATCATAGGCCCCTTGCAGACGAGCGTTCCTCCCGCAGCGAGTCCACATCGCAGCACCCGGCCTGACGTCCCATCGCTGCCGGGAGTAGGGTTGTTTCGATACCAAAATTTTGATTTGGTTTCGATACCATAAAAAAGTATTGTGATACTTGATACCATTCGATACCATGCGAAAAAAATAAAAACACCAAAAAAAGCCGCATGCATGCCGCATTTTATGGAACGTCCGGCTCATAATAGAACAGTCCGATCCTATTTTTTGGGGTGACAAGGTGACAAAAAAAAATGGCGAATCGCGCAGTTTTTATATTTAATTTTTCTGTTACGGCACTCACTGCATAGGACATTTTTTTATATTTTAATAGTTTTAACTTTTCAGACGTGGCGATATGTAATATGTTTATTTATTTATTGTTTATAAATTCCATATGTTAAAGTTAAGTTACTTTTTATTTAATAACTATTTTGCCCCTTATGGGCCAGAACCTGGGATCTTTTCATCCCTTGTCCTATTCACCCTAACAGAGCTCTATTAGGGTGAATAGGACTTTACACTGTCCCTGCTGCCTTGTGCATAGTACACACAGCAGCAGGGAGATTACCATGGCAGCTAGGGCTTCAGTAGCGTCCTGGCTGCCATGGTAACCGATCGGAGCCCTAGGATTACACTGCTGGGGCTCCGACCAGAAGCTGCCACCAATGAGGAGAAGGGGAGGGGACCCTGTGGGCACTGCCGCCAATGATTTTTATACTGGGGGGTTGGGGGGGTGCACTGCGCCACCAATGATTTTAATACTGAGGAAAGAAAAAGGAATGATTTTAATAGTGGGGAGGAGGGGGGGAGTGCGCACTGTGCCACCAATGATAATATAAAATTCTGACTAAGTATCATGACATATACAGCGGCGCCCAGGGATCTCACTGCACTTACTATTATCCCTGGGTGCCATTCCGTTCTTCCGCTATGTCCTCCGGTATCTTCGGGGACTTGGTTATACTGGGCAGACACTGCCCTTGTTCTCATAGGCGTCTCCTACTCCCAGGCTGTAGCGCTGGCCAATTGCAGCGCAGAGCTCACAGCCTGGGAGAAGGAGACGCCCAGGAGAACAAGGGCAGTGTCTGCCCAGTATAACCAAGTCCCCGAAGATACCGGAGGACATAGCGGAAGAACGGAATGGCACCCAGGGATAATAGTAAGTGCAGTGAGATCCCTGGGTGCCGCTTTACATGTCATGATACTTAGTCAGAATTTTTTGCCAGATGAAAGGTCCTCTTTAATACAGGAGGTGGGTGCGGCACCTGAGGGGTTAACTACTGCTAATTGCAGCTCCCCACCAGCACCCGCCTCCTGGATTTGTATTAAACATTTACTGGTGGCACAGTGCGCCCGCCCCTCTCTTCTTATTGGTGGCAGCGACAACATAGAGGGGAGGGAGAGAGTGCTTTCTTCTCCCCTGTGCTGCTGAGGAGAACACGGAGCGCTCCTCTGATACTAGGCTGTGCAATAGCGAAGCCTAGTATCGAAAAAAGGCAAATCCTGTTTTTGAGGTCGATACCAGGAAAAAGTATCGATTGGGTATCGAATATTCGACACCCAAAACAACCCTAGCCGGGAGTCACATAGCATTATATTGATTTATGATGCTATGTCACCCCACAGTTCTGGAATGTATTGGATAAGGGCTCTTTCACACTTGCGTTCTTGTCTTCCGGCATAGAGTTCCGTCGTCGGGGCTCTATGCCGGAAGAATACTGATCAGGATTATCCTAATGCATTCTGAATGGACAGTCCGTCCTTTAGGATGCATCAGGATGTCTTCCGTTCCGGTACGGAACGTTTTTTGGCCGCAGCAAATAGCGCAGCATGCTGCGCTTTTTGCTCCGGCCAAAAATCCTGAACATATGCCGCAAGGCCGGATCCGGAATGAATGCCCATTGAAAGGCATTCATCCGGATCCGGCCTTAAGCTAAACGTCGTTTCGGCGCATTGCCGGATGCGACGTTTAGCTTTTTCTCAATGGTTACCATGGCTGCCAGGACGCTAAAGTCCTGGCAGCCATGGTAAAGTGTAGTGGGGAGCGGGGAGCAGCATACTTACCATCCGTGCGGCTCCCGGTGCGCTCCAGAGTGACGTCAGGGCGCCCCAAGCGCATGGATCACGTGATCGCATGGATCACATGATCCATGCGCATGGGGTGCTCTGACGTCATTCTGGAGCGCCCCGGGAGCCGCACGGACTGTAAGTATACCGCTCCCCCGCTCCCCGCTCCTACTTTGGCAACCAGGACTTTAATAGCGTCCTGGGTGCCATAGTAACACTGAAAGCATTTTGAAGACGGATCCGTCTTCAAATGCTTTCAGTACACTTGCGTTATTCCGGATCCGGCGTGTAAATCCGGCAAGTGGAGTACACGCCGGATCCGGACAACGCAAGTGTGAAAGAGGCCTAACACTGGCAGCATTATACTAGTGTTATCCAATACATTCCAGAACTGTAAAGGTTACATAGCATCATAAATCAATATAATGCTATGTGACCCCCAGAACCGCTGGGAGGTCAGGCAGGGAGCTGCGTTGCAGACTCGCTGTGGGAGGAACGCTCGTCTACAAGGGGCCATACAGTTAAATTTCATAGAGGACTGCTTTTTGGTAGAAAGTAGCCCTTTGAGCGGTGCCCAAGATAAGTTCAAGCACTTCCAAGAGCTCAAGAAGTCTCCACTTTTTTTCAGGAGCCTGCAGGAAAATTCAGGAGAGTTGTCAAGTATGAACACACCATACCAGAAGTCCATGGACCTGGTGTGAAAAGGACTTCAGCCCAAGACTGGAGTAATTTTTACTCTTCTTTTAAGCCTGCTTCCAAGCTTAAAAGATGGTAAATTTGTCAGGGGCTGAAATTCCGGCCCCAACCAAATGTTCAGGACAGTGCATAAACGCCTGTGTGACAAAGGGCATTAAAAAAGTCGCAACATGGTGTCTTGTGACTTTTTTTTTACTCTAGAAAGTGGCGTGGCATGCTTAGTAAATGACCCCCAATGAGTCTGAACACATCAGCCAAAGCTACATTTGCTCTCTTGTCAACCATGATGGGTCAAAATGTTTTGACACTCAAAGCAAAGATAGAAGAAACGCTCATTGAAGCGAAAATGTTGAAGCGGTTAATTAACTGAAAAAAGGCGGAAATGGCGGGAGCTTCATTGATACTGTATTTTTGGTGTTGACATTTTAAAGTGAAAAAAAAAGAGCAAAGAAGAAATGTCATTGTGCTGAAGAATAGACGCAGCTGGCCCGCTCAGCTGCTTCCGGCAACTCGCTGTTGGTAAAATCACACAGTAGGTTAAATGCAACTTATAGGCACATGGAGGAGGAAGAAACATAAGAACAGGTCAGGTGTGGAAAATAGGAAGATTACAAGTTCACTTCCTCCTTCTCAACTGAGTCCCCACAGTTTATATCTCATGTTTCCAACATTGCTCACCCGTCTTGAGGGACAGAGACCGAATGTAATACAAAACCACTGATATATCCACCGTAGTGTTCTAACTCACACATGATCATCCAATAGTGGAGGAACAGGTACCTGACGTGATATGAGAGACTAGGGAGAAGACTGAACACCACCCATGACTATGAACTTTTACTATGATCTGATATTGATGACCTATCTTGAGGATAGGTCATCAATATTAAAAGCCTGGAGAACTAATTTAATAATAGTCTATGAAACACTATGTATATGGAAAGAAATACTGGAGTGCGCGTCTATGATATACAGTGCCTTGCAAAAGTATTGGCCCCCCTTGACTTTTTTGTGTTTTGTTACATTACAGCCTTAAGTTCAATGTTTTGTTAATCTGAATTTTATGTGATGGATCAGAACACAATAGTCTAAGTTGGTGAAATAAAATGAGAAAAATATATAAATAAAACTATTGTTTAGAGATAGAAAACAGAAAATTGGTATGTGCATATGTATTCACCCCCTTTATTAGGAAGCCCATAAAAAGCTCTGGTGCAACCATTTACCTTCAGAAGTCACATAATTAGTGAAAAATTATGTCCACCTATGTGCAATCTAAGTGTCACATGATCTGTCATTACATATACACACCATTTTTGAAAGGCCCCAGAGGCTGCAACGCCTAAGCAAGAGGCATCACTAACCAAACACTGCCCTGAAGACCAAGGAACTCTCCAAACAAGTAAAGGACAATGTTGTTGAGAAGTAAAAGTCAGGGTTAGGTTATAAAAAAAATATCCAAATCTTTGAAGATTCCCAGGAGCACCATCAAATCTATCATAACCAAATCGAAAAAACATGGCACAACAGCAAACCTGCCAAGAGACGGCCGCCCTCCAAAACTCACGGACCGGGCAAAGAGGGAATTAATCAGAGAGGCAGCACAGAGACCTAAGGTAACCCTGGAGGAGCTGCAGAGTTCCCAAGCAGAGACTGGAGTATAAGCCGTACGCTCCGTAGAGTTGGGCTTTATGGCAGAGTGGCCAGAAGAAAGCCATTACTTTCAGCTAAAAACAAAAAGGCACGTTGTGAGTTTGCGAAAAGGCCTGTGGGAGACTCCCAAATTGTATGGAGGAAGGTGCTCTGGTCTGATGAGACTAAATTTAAACTTTTCGGCCATCAAAGAAAATGTTATGTCTGGCGCAAACCCAACACATCACATCACCCAAAGAACACCATCCCCACTGTGAAACATGGTGGTGGCAGCATCATGCTGTGGGAATGTTTTTCAGCAGCCGGGACTGGGAAACTGGTCAGAGTGTAAGCAACATGTAAATGTGTTGGAATGGTCTTGTCAAAGTCTAGATCTTAAGCCAATAGAAAATTTGTGGTCAGACTTAAAGATTGCTGTTCACTAGCGCAAACCATCCAACTTCAAGGAGCTGGTGAAGTGTTGCAAGGAGGAATGGGCAAAAATCCCAGTGGTAATATGTGGCAAGCTCATACAGACTTATCCAAAGCGACTTGGAGCTGTGATTGTCGCAAAGGTGGCCGTACAAAGTATTGACTTTAGGGGGGTGAATAGTTATGCACATTTACCTTTTCTGTTATTTTGTCCTATTTGTTGTTTGCTTCACAATAAAAAAAAATAAAAAATCTTCAAAGTTGTGGGCATGTTCTGTAAATTATATCATGCAAATCCTCAAACAATCCATGTTAATTCCAGGTGGTGAGGCACCAAAACACAAAAAAAAGTCAAGGGGGGTGAATACTTTTGCAAGGCACTGTATTTTCCACCAAACTCCTGCACTGTTTCTCCCATAGCTTCCCCATCAAATGAGGAATATGCACATTTAATGAACCATATGATAAATGATTTAAAGAACATCCTTCTGCCTGTAGTCAGGAATACAGGAAAATAAAGAATATGGTCAGAAGAAATTTGGATCAATTTGGCAGTAAATTCATGCATCATGAGTTTATACAACATGTGACGTGTGGACCTCATAGAGCCTCTGACACCAAGTCTGCACCAGGGATGCTGTGTCTGCAGATCGTATGGTGCTGTGTACATAATGCACAAGTTGTCTGTGTACATAGTAGGGACTATATGTTTGCTCTGCAGAAGGTTCTGTTTGCATAGTAATGTGCATCACATGCATTGTGGAGAATGGTGTGTCTGTGCTAGTCACTGTTACATAAAATCAACTGTCTCCACCGGGGCCGAGCACATCTCTGGTGATAGAATATCCTCATTATATCTTATAATGGTGACCGTAAAACTGTAAAAATATGATCAATGTGGAGATTCTAGAGGCGTGACCCTAATGCAAAATGTCCAAATGCACAGTCTACCATCACCTCCACCACCTACCATGTTTGATTTATAACACTGGCGCAGGATATTCGGGCCTCTACAAAAACGAACATAGCCCTCAAATAACTTTTCATTTCCCCTAAAAAGGACCTGTCTCTTCTCCTGACATAACTACTTGTATTCCCCATGTAATAATGATTCTGGAGCATCTATTCTTATGAATCTATCATCTGCCATTCCTTTATTATTCCTGCTTGAAGTTATGAATAATAGATTCGGCAATTCAATTCGGCAACTTCGCCAAGAAATTCAATTTATTTCAAATTAATTTGTCACAAATCCCTATAAACAGGCTTGGACTGGCCCATTGGGGAGTCGGGGAAATCCTCGGTGGGCCCCCTGCCTAGTTAAAGTCCCGTCCCTCTCCCGAGAAGCCCCGCCCCTCACGGACATCTCTCTCACCAGGAGCAGCTCCAGAGTCTGTACTAAACACTGCATTGTGGTTACAGGACCTGTGGTGATGTCACAGTCATGTGATCAGCCATGTGTGTGGGAGGGGTTAGGGGAACCCAGGCTCCCTGTAGGACTGTGCTGGTGGAGAAAGCAGAGGTACTTTATGTATGGAAGGTGTGTATAAAGCAGGGTTATGTCAGTGTAACCAGTCTATTGTACAGTTTTCTGTGTGTAAAATGCACACAGTTGTTCTATCTGTGTAATGGACATGTAGTAGAGCTGTGTGTGCAATGTGTATATAGTAAACTATCTGTGTAATGGGCATGTGGTAGAGTTGTGTATGTAATATGTATATAGTAGGGTCAGGTGGGCACTGTGTATGGCAGTATCAGGTGGGCGCAGTTTATGGCAGTGTCAGGTGGGCGCAATTTATGGCAGCGTCAGGTGGGTGCAATGTATGGCAGCAACAGGTGGGCGCAGTGTATGGCAGCGTCAGGTGGGCGCAGTGCATGGCAGAGTCAGGTGGGCGCAGTGCATGGCAGCGTCAGGTGGGCGCAGTGCATGGCAGGGTCAGGTGGGTGCAGTGTATGGCAGCATCAGGTGGGTGCAGTGTATGGCAGCGTCAGGTGGGCGCTGTGTATGGCAGCGTCAGGTGGGAGCTGTGTATGGCAGCGTCAGGTGGGCGCAGTGTATGGCAGCGTCAGGTGGGCGCAGTGTATGGCATGGCAGCGTCAGGTGGGCGCTGTGTATGGCAGCGTCAGGTGGGAGCTGTGTATGGCAGCGTCAGGTGGGAGCTGTGTATGGCAGCGTCAGGTGGGCGCAGTGTATGGCAGCGTCAGGTGGGCGCAGTGTATGGCATGGCAGCGTCAGGTGGGCGCTGTGTATGGCAGCATCAGGTGGGCGCTGTGTATGGCAGCGTCAGGTGGGAGCTGTGTATGGCAGCGTCAGGTGGGCGCAGTGTATGGCAGTGTCAGGTGGGCACAGTGTGTGGCAGCAGTGGTCTTATGTTTAGTGTATGATGTTGGATAAATGTAAAATTGTCTACATTTATTTCTGCATGGGAGACTAGCAATGGTTTCCTGCTGAAATATCAGCCTCCTAACGTTATGTGGGCCTATGCATTATATATGTAAATTACCGCAATATTCGTGCTCCTCCTTGGCTAAAAATACTCCTCAAAATTGTTAAGAGGAGTATTTTTACTCTTCTGGAAAAAATGTAGTGCGACCTCTGGTCTACATAATAATCAGCAGTGGCAGGCATCTCCAGCTTTCTGCTGGCGAGCGCTGCTGCCTGCTGCTTCAATAGGAAGAGCAGAGCTACACAGACATTCAGAAGGTGGTGAGATGATCTTGATTATCTCGCCACTTAACTTGCCCTGCAGTGATGCTGGCGGCTGGTGCTGCCATCTTGATACATGTGGTGCGGTGCCTGCGCTTCCTTCTCACTCCCTGCGCTGCACGCACGCTGCGTCCTCACAGATCCCTGCTGCCCGACCATATTCTAGAGTCTGCAGAGCGCGGTGGCGGGCTTTTACTGTGCTGCTGATTGTGGTGCTGCTGTGTCCCCCATGAAACAGAAGCTGCCTGTGACTCAGTGGTGGACATCACAGGCTGCCGCTGGTCCCCCAAGACAGTATAATATATAGGTAAATCTATAGTTTAATAAAAATATAATTTCACATTTTACTGCATTCCTCTCTGGAAATTACAACTCCTAGCTTGCCCTGTGAGATGCAAACCTTCAGGACCTCCTGGGAGTTGTAGTTTTCCTGCAACACGCTCTAGTTTTATATCACAATTATGATTGAATGCTACAAAAATTAAATAAACATTGCTAAAAAAAAGTCATACACACTCCATATTATTATAGTACAGATCGGCCCCTCAAAAAATGAGTCCTCACACAGCTCCGTAGACGTAAATGTAAAAAAATACAGGGCCAGATTTATCATTAGCTCAAGTCAGAATAATGGAGTGAAAAAGTCGCAAAAAAAATGCGCAAACGCTAAAACTGCGCACAAATTTCTGCTCTGCACTATGCTCGGCAGTTTTCTGAAAGTGGGCGTGTTTTCTTATGTAAATGAACCCGTTTCCTCCTGCCATTGGCTGCTCTCCCCCAACACCTGCATAGGGAGCGTGGAGCGGGGTAAGTATATTCAGGGTGGGAGGCCCGGCATATTGGGGAGCTTTTTATACTCTCTGACAACCCCTTTAATGTTCTGTGAGTCGACCATCCAAGATTTTAAATATAAAGATCAAGAAATTTCCATAAAATGGTCACTATTTGTTCAAAATGCTCTGTCTTCTGCCAGAAATTTCAGAAGTCTATGACCTGCTGCTTCAGGCTGGTAGAAGTTAAAGCTTACAGTGACGCTGGACTAACATCTGACATACATGTTGAAAAAGCTGGAGGACATTCCTAACAGCTGGCTTTGTGGACTGTGAAAATAGAGAATCACAAGGGCACAATGGTGACAAGACAATCGGCATCAAATGGTTGGGGAAAGTCAAAAGTCTCCACCATGCTGATGGCTGAAGACGCTTAAGAAGCTTCTCTACTCTTTATGGGTGACAGCTGACCACGAGCAGAAGACCACTTGACCTTCTAATGAGATCATATTAATACATTATACACTTTGAAGTTTGGCAAGAATTGTTCAACCCTGATCTCATTTTTTGTTTCTTCTGGATGCCTAAAAATCTGTTTGCTTAACTTCTCACAGCTGCAGATTCAGAAGTAATTCCCTTATTCTCTAGACTACGATATTCTGGGATATTGCATAAAATTGTGTGATTGAAAGCAGAGAGCCACCTGGCTTGTTCATTTCCAGAACTGATGTAATACTTTACATAATACCTGAAAATCGAAAGAATGGCCCTCAGCCCTTTATGAGAATGATGCAAGATGGACCACAGACTAGATTTCTGCTTCTTTAAAGGAGCTTGTTGAATTTTCTGCAAACTTTCTGAAATTCATGTTCATGATTGACAGGGCCAGGCAGTGTAAACATCATCATGCCAGGCCCTGTTAGTCAAGGTGGAGAGAGCACAGCAGTTGCAGAGAGAGCAGACCTGTAGGTGTAACAGCAACGCCCCCGTTGCTCCTAAAGGCTCATTTGCATATATTAAAACATAATTTTTCTCAGCAATCCGGGCACATATGAACATGGGACCAACACAGATGTTCTCCTGCCAAGTGCACATCTAACAGGTCAGCCAGCTTCTTAGCTACAAATCTGCTGACAGATGTCCTTTCAAGACCCTTTACACAGGCCAATGGAAACTTCAAGGGGGGGACGACAATTTTTACTATGATTGTTCATCTCCCGTACACTTTATAACATGTCTTCAACTCATCCTTTTACATGGGGAGATCTGCTGTTGACCAGTGAGCATTTTTATGCTCAAACAAAAGATCTGACAAACAATGATCGGCCAAATAAACGCTCTGATAAAAGTTTGTTCCCAATCCTCGGCCTGTATAAAAGGCTATTAAAGGGGTTGCTCAGCCAGTACATATTCATGACCTATTCTGAGGATAGGTCATCAATATCTGATCAGTGGGGGTCTGACTCCTGGCACCCCCTTCAATCAGCTGTTTAAATAGGAGGCAGCGCTCAGGCGAGCGCTACTTCGCTTCTAGTGGCAGTGATCGGGACGAGCACTTGCAATTACACTGACCCACCAAGACTTCCGAGGCGACAGGCAGTGTAATTTTGAAGAGGATGTAGCGCTCATATGTCCAACAGCTGATCGGAAGGGGGGCCGGGAGTAGGACCAATCAGATATTGATGACCTATCCTGTTCAGCTGTTTGAGGGGGTCACAGCACTCAGGAGCATTTTGGCTCTTTCTTTGTGTCTTTGTCTACTGAGTAATGGCGGGGCAAGGTATTACATCTTCATCCCATTCAGTTGATCTTGACAAAGCCTCAACATCCTGCAGCACTGCTCAGAAGCAGACATTGTCCAGGGAAATGACCCCATACAATGAAGAGGCCACATCACTCCTACGAGTGCTCTGACCCCTTCAAACAGCTGATCGGTGGGGTACTGAGAGTTGGACCTTCACCGGTCTGGAATTGATGGCCTCTCCTGAGGATAGATCTTCAATATCCTGATCCCATAAAATTCTTTTAAAGATAAATGACACCCAAGTGAAGTGTCCAAGAGTCCGTTTCTATGGGCTTTGATTTGGGTCTAGATCAGCTGTTGAAGGGAAAATGTAGTGTCCGTTGACATCAGTAGTTTTCATTATCTAACTGAGCATGAGGAAAATGACTGTCTTTATGGGACAATCCCTTAGGTTTAACCAAAGTCAAACCAGTTGGCTGACACAGAGATTCCACACCCACTGCCATAAGAGTCCCATGTGAATATCAAGCACCTGCATCTCCCATATAGCTATATATTTCTATGAGTTTAAAACTAGGAATGAATAAGGTGTTTGGACTGCTTCAGTATAAAATCACTATACTGGCACTGAAAGGAGGGAAAGGTAGCAAAAAAGCTATTGAGCATGTCTGGTCCACCACTAAATGCAGGAGAAGGTGGACCAGAATTTCACCCACAGGAGAAACAGCAGGGGGCAGTAACAGTAAGGAAAATGTAATGTACTGTTGCAGTGCAGCTTCCAGAGCGCCATGTGAGGGCCATTGAAATGGTATATCTCACCCAGAGGAAGCTGGGTGAGACCAAGAAGGACTTGGCAAATAGGGTTCCCGCTCTATGTGTAGCAGCCAGGCTGTTAATGGAGATGTAATTATCAGCCAGCTGAGGAGCTCAGGTAAATGTGGGCTAAACGATTTTAGCATGGCTCCCAGTCTGGGGAAGAAGCAGGCTGCGCCAAAGCCAGTGTGAGCCAGGACCCTCTAACCCTGTGTGGGGTAAGCACTGAGTTGTGTTTTGGGCAACTGGGTGGTAGACCCAGATCCAGATAGAGAGGGAGAAACACTGTGTAGTTAGTGGCCGAGGATTTATGTTTATGTTTTTATGTTTTGACTGCTGTAAAAACAACAATAAAGCTGGTTGCAGCCTTTTTGCACCCAAATCTGAAGTGTTGGAGTAGTTTCTTGAGGTGTGCCAACCTTCTAAGGTGAGAAGACGGCAATCGTGGAGAGCTTATATTTTTGCTGCATGTATACTGCAGTAATACTTCATTTGAAAATTCTCTAGGCATTGCATAGTAATCCCAAGGATCAACCTGGCAGCAGACCCCAGTCATCCTTGTTTCCTGCTGGTCGTTGATCTATATGTACAAAGGAGGGAGATAACACTCAGCAAGTTAAGCCTGAGGCACACTACCAGAGAGTTAGCCATTAACCTTTTATCACCCTAGACCACCTGCCACACTACAATTATCTCCTTCACTGCCCTAGACCAACCACAATGCTCCAATTATCCCCTTCACTGCCCTAGACCAACCACAATGCTCCAATTATCCCCTTCACTGCCCTAGACCAACCACAATGCTCCAATTGTCCCCTTCACTGCCCTAGACCATCCACAATGCTACAATTATCCCCTTCGCTGCTCTAGACCACCCGCAATGCTACAATTATCCCCTTCACTGCTCTAGACCACCCGCAATGCTACAATTATCCCCTTCACTGCCCTAGACTACCCACGGTGCTACAATTATCCCCTTCACTGCCCTAGACCACCTGCGACGCTACAAATATTCCCTTCACTGCCCTAGACCACTATGGCCACAGAGGCAGTGCCTGGTACTGTGACTTTCTGCAGCTCTGTCTTATTCAAATGAATGAGATTGAGCTGTAATACCAAGCACAGGCGCTACCAAATATATGTCACTCTGCCTGGAAAACAATCGAGAGGAAATGATTCGGTTTGCTGATCTATGGGAGGGGGGGTAAGAATTGGACAACCACTACTTTTATATTGATGACCTGTTCTATTGGTATCAAAGTCAGCTAATAACCTTTACACTACTGCTTGTTGACTTTGCCCATAACACACATCGCATGGCCAAAGATCCCAGCGTACATCCTAAGTCCTCTTAAAAGGGTTGTTCATCTTCTGAGGTCTCTCAAGTAGTCCCCTCTTTTGGCTAAGCCTACGGAGGGAAGTATACTTACCTGCGCTCTGCCTCTGGGTTCCAGCCCTTCTTTTCCCGATACTACTGCAGCTCTCTGGTCCCTGCATGTCAATAATCTGTTTAAAGCCTTCCATAGCCAATAAGTTGCCACAGCGGTGACGTTCCCCCTTGAATCATAAGAACCCATTGATTTGACGCAAGAGGGATGCATTACCACGGTGGCCAGTGATTATCTACAGCAGCCGTCAAACCAGATGTTGGCATGCACTGGGAATACTGCAGCAGCGGCGGGAGAGCAAAGTTGTCAGAACCCATCACCAGAGAGTAGGTAAATATGTTTCCCTCCACAGGCCCAGCCATGTGGGGGGGTTTGCTCTAGAGACCCCAAAGATGGAAACCCCTTAAATGAAGTAGCACTTTGTGACACTCTGCTATAGTGGTTGCTGAGAGCCGGGTTCTTACCCTGTTCACAGTAGAATTGAAAAACTCCCGCAATATGGTTGCAGAAATGGTGAATTTTATTGGTAAATGCGGCTTTACAAACTGTGACGTTTTGGCCACAAATAGCCTTTTTCAAACTGGTGCCGCTGGAGAGGGAGGAGTAGAGATGCGAGTGCTCAGGGCAGTGTGCAGTAGCACTGTATGATGTGCGCTTGAACCCCTAAAGGAGGAATGAGGTACATTATGAATTCTGCAATTGGAATCAGTGTACTATTACACCCCCAAACAGTATCAAACAGCTTTGAAAAATCTAGATTTACATCCACAACCTCAGCTCACAGAATCTGATCAGTCTTTCAAGAGCCCATGCTGATAATAAGAATGTTCTAATTTTTTTTTGTCTTGCAAACAGTGGGTCACGAATAAAGAGGAGGGGAGGGACAAAGAACTAGGCCTCAAGGCTAGGGAGAGGGAAAAGGTCACCTCCTAGGAAGCCCCTAAACCTGTCCCTGACTCCTGTCAGTATGTATAGACTCTGAAGGTGGGAAAATACATACGCCGGAAACCTAGACTCTAAGTGCCCTGAAATGCCCTAGGTAGTGGCAGAGAATGAGACTACTGTTTTTTTCCCAGGTGAACGAACCAGTGTCTCCCTGAGGCCTAGTAACAACAAGAACAGGGGAACAACCAAACACAAGCAGGACAACTTATCTTATAGAAAATGGATGAGCAGAAACTCAGGTAAGGTCCACACACCAACTCTTCCAAATACAAGCAGAGAATATCAACCGCATGGTATGAAGAGTGAGACCAAACTAAGTAGCGAATGCAGTAATGACCACGGGCTGCACCTGACAAGAGGTGTGGTCATTACCAAACCACAACACTGAGAATCAAAAGACTGTCAGTTAACCTCACGTGCAGTCAGTCTCTCCGATCCTCTAACCTCTGTCACAGAAGGTACCGTGACACTGTGATGAATAGGAAGCACGATTGGAGTTACTGCAAGACAAAAAAAGAAAACACAATGAGAACATTCTTATTATCAGAAACAAATGATCCAAGAAAGGCTATGATCCTTTGAGATTTTTCTGTGACAGCCGTTGTCCGGTGGTATCTGCTTTTAACCCTCGTTGCCTGCTATGTCACTCTTAAAAATCTTGCTAATTAGAGTCATCTGAATCATCACAGCTGACCAAATCCTTAGTAACCGGTAGAGCTAGAAATAATTAGAATCATATCCATGTCTATCCCTTTGTTTGGGGAAAGATATATATTGAGAAGCTGTGACTGATTCACAGTTCTGTCACCTCCTTCCTACAAAAATACATTTTTCATTATCACATATTCCTCTGGTTTACGTATTTTAAAATTTTAAAGAATACTTGTCTTATCCTATCTCTGTGATGGCTAAACTCCGGCACTCCAGCTGTGGTAAAACTTTGACTCCCAAGATGTACACTTGCTTGGCTGTTCTCAGAACTCTATAGGAATGAATGGAGCATGCTGGGAGTCGTAGTTTCGCCACAGCTGGAGTACTGGAGGTTAAAATGACCCCTTAAATGGGTTCTCTGGGTATATTGATGGTATAACCTCTCTATCCTCTACAAATAGATATAGATAGAAGACGACGGCTGTCGTCCTTCATTATCACATATTCCTCTGGTTTACGTATTTTAAAATTTTTAAGAATACTTGTCTTATCCTATCTCTGTGAGGAAGGTTCCAGTGTGCGGAATCTTGAGGAAGGTTCCAGTGTGCGGACCGAAACTTTGCGTTGGTGAATTAAAAGTCACATTCATTTTACTTCTCTGGAGTGCCGTGGAATATTTTTGTTTTCTGCGTTTTTGGAGATTGGATCGCTTCAACATCTGCTGGCACCCTTTTGTTATTGGACGTGCGGTGCCGTTCATACTATATATCCTTTTTGCTGTAGATAGATAGATATTACTGTAGATAGATGATAGATAGATAGATATATAGATAGATAGATAGATAGATATGAGATAAAAATTTCCTTTACACAAGTTGAACATCGATCACATTCTTCACTTGACATATTTTATTAACATCACATTTCAACTCAATAAAAGGAATTTGAAATCCTGACTCATCCTGATCAATACCTGGCTCTATACGGCAGTATGTCTAAAATACTAGACTTCACATCTCAGAGGATAACTACAGGATCCACTGCCGATGCCTGACGACACGAGTCCCATGGGTTTCTAATGAATCATCCTTTTTGAAGTAGATGAAAGTAAAAACGTATATACGACGACCAGTGACTTGTGAGCACAGTCCACAAACTCTGATTAATGGAAGCAGAAAATACGCCTTGGTCTGGAGATTCAGATCTTTAGACCTTTTGACTATATGCATGCAGATAGCTCGCCTCTTACGTCAGTTGCTTAAACAGTACATGAAAATGAAACAGCTACTGTGCTCATGAAATGTTAAAGGGGATCTCTACCTTTGATCATCAAGTTGTTTTATGGTCCAAAATTCAGTCATTATTTTCTTAATATCACTGTAAAGCGGGCTGAGCTTTGCTTTCCTATTACAGAATTCTATATGCCCCCATAGACGTCGTTTTAAGAGATACAAGGTTGACGGCTGTCGTCCTTCGCCACTAGGGGGAGCTTGGTAGCTTAAAGGATTTTTCCAGTTTTAGAATATTGATGGCCTATCCTCAGGATAAGGGGACATTTATACGTATGTATTTTGGGGTCCGTGGTCCACATTTATGGCCAATAATAGGATATGTTCTATCTTTTGCGAAATGGACATACAGATGCGGAAAGCACACAGAAGACCCAATGGGTTCCGCAAAAAAATGCGTCTGCCACATAGACTGTATCCATACTTTGTAGATCCACCTTGCAAAATACATACGGTTGTGTGAATGTGTAATACCCCAAAGTGTTATTACCATTTCTACACCCTGCTACTGTCTCTAATGGGCTAACCATGATATCATCTGTATATTTATTCCTGGCCCTCCTACATTGTGCATTCATAATCTTGTTATGTAACTGCTATGGTCTTGTACCGTGCCTGGTTCACCAGTGGGTGGCAGAGAGATCTTTAGATAGAATGGAACTTACCATTCCATTCTCCCCCTTTTGGGCAGAAGTGGGCCAGTCACGTTTCCTACCAAGGGAGGGGCTGCAGGAAATTTTCAGTCAGTCTGAGTGCAGTCTAGTCTAGAGTTGGAAGGAGATGAGAATCACCCTGACTCCTTACAGATTAACAGACAAAGTGTTGTGACGGGGGTCAACATCCAAAGGCACCCCACTCCAAAGGTACCAGAACAGCCCTAAAGTCCAGCGACCAGACTAAGGGCTCATTCAGACAACCGTAGTGTTTTGCGGATCCGCAAAACACGGATGCCGGCCCGTGTGCATTCTGCAATTTGCAGAGCGAACATGGCCGGCTCTATTATGGCTCGGTCTACTCACACTGTATGCCCGCCCATCTCGTCTTGAATGCCTGCCTCCATCACAGCCATCGGACGAATTCACGCGCCTGCGCCGTTCACTTCTGTCATCGGCGCAGGCGCAGTGAGTAAATGATACGCTCCTGGTGCCGGATTCCTCACTGCGCCTGCGCCGACTACGTCACAGTGAGGAAGCCGGCATCAGGAGAGCGGCCTTCACTCACTGCGCCTGCGCCGAAGACAGAAGTGAACGGCGCAGGCGCGTGAATTCGTCCGATGGCTGTGATGGAGGCAGGCATTCAAGACGAGATGGGCGGGCATACAGTGTGAGTAGACCGAGCCTCTAGGTGCTGAAAAGAGGCCCCCATAGCACCTAGAGGCTCATTTGCATAGGAATAAAAGTTAGTTTTTTAATGAAACGGCTCCACACAAAGCTCTAAGAATTGCATTGTTATGGAGATCAGACACTAACAGATCGCTAGTGTCTGAAAGCTAATTTGGTCATACTGAAGTGGTAGAAACCCTTTAACTCTTTTGAGATGCTGTAGTATCATCTACAGAGGGCTATGCTCGCAAGGCGTCCCAAAAATATTGATAAACTGAAACACATTGGCAGTAGTGATGAGCAGCATAGGCAATATTAGTTTTCACGATATTTCGCAAATTTTTGGCCTAATATTCGCCTAAAATTCTAGAATTCGTGATCTCCAGTCATTATTTTCTTGATTGCGAAAATCGGCGATGCAATATGTTACTTTTGCTACATTTTTCAAGCTGCTAGAAGTTTCCGGAGACTGGAGAAAATGCCCAGCACAGTAATTCCTATCACACTACCTAACACCCTGCACTGGAATCAGCTACACTATATCACTATCTAACCTACACTGACTATCTCCAACTAACTATCTGTATTATATATACGAGCTAACTAACTAATGTAATTGAATAAGGAATAGGTTCCAGATGAAAGCTCAGAGCACAGCAATGTCACTGCTCTCTCTCTCTCTCTCTCTCTCTCTCAGAACTGCAAAAAAACTGCAGAAAATGGCTGCTGGGGAGTTCCCTATAGGAACTTAATTAAGGGGTAGGAAACTTTCCTATTGGTTGCCAGGGATGTTGCTAAGCTCAGACAAAGATATTGCATCCTTCTCATTGTCCAAGAAGCAAGAAGGGAGGTTACTGATGAAAAAAAAAAATCTAGAATATTCCCGATTACGAAGATATTGCACTCTATTCTAAATCTTTGCGAGTTCTCGAAGTGCCGATATTCTCGATAAAATTTTTCGATGATAATATTTGCAATCAACACTAATTGGCACTGAAGAATGCTCCAAATTTCCTCCTCAATGTTTTCACGACTATAGAAATGTCTGGTGGAGGTGATTGCTACTAAAGGGGCATCTAAAAGGGAATCTAACGCCAAGAAGTTCACTGGAACCCGGACATACCCAGAATTTTACCCAGGCAGCCCCCCTGACAAGATCATCGGAGCATTTCATGCTCCAATGCTCTCCTTTGCCCTGCGCTGAATCGCGCAGGGCAAAGGCATATTGTGGAGTTCTGGTGACGTAAAACAGCTAGGGCAGCGCTAAAGCCCGTCCATCAGAGCCGGTGACGTCACCGAACACACTGCCGGGCGGAAGCCTCCACCCGGCAGTGTGTTATAGTAAATAAAAGATGCTCAAGTCAGGTGGGGCTGCCTGGGTGAAATTCTGGGTATGTCAGGGTTCAGCTCTGAACCCGGACAACCCCTTTAATAGTGAATTTCCTGGTGACCACCTTTCTTGTTCTCCCTTCACTGTTATTTGCTACTCAATGTCCCTAATTTATCAAGACCAGCGTGTGCTACCCCCATCTTGTAGGGCCTTAACTGCAGGAGGAGGCGCCTTGTCATGATGAAATGCCTTCTCCGGCAGTCCATGCACCAGACTGAAATCGGAGCTCGGAGCTTATAGATTTCAGCCATTATTTACTCCAGTTTCTGATGGAAATAATGATAAATGTTCTGGGGTCCACACCCCACCCTCGCCTTGTTCCATTATCGAAACTTGGTGAGGGTGGTGTAAAAGTTGTAATGGTATTTATTAAGGCACAAAATCATGTTTTGCGATTTATTTATTTAACGCCAGAAAACTGCCGTGGGAAAATGATAAATTCCCCCTAATGTGCTCAGTAAAAGACGTGAACGGTACAACTGTTTGTCTTATTAGTTTAGTTAGATTGTGCTTAACTGTGACATCCATAAGACCGTCGTTTATTAGAAATCCACCCAGAAATCAAGGTGTTTCCAAAGGGTTCACGTGGAATAGGACCTACCTGATGTTAAACTAATGGGAACTAGTAAGGGAGCTGAATGTTGGGAGATTTCATTTGCTGGTCAGTATAATTAATTATGTCACTTTTCTTTCATATACATATGATGAGATTGGGGAGAGTGGTGTTCTACAGTCTAGCTAATCAATACGGGCATAAGGAAACATTCGGAGCGTGCTGGACCCTGCAGAAGAGAACATAAGATGAATAATTTATGAAGAGAATTATTGAAGGATGAGCTACAGGATACTGAATTTACCAGCCCCAGGAAACAGTGAAGTGATTTGATGTGTCCCTCAGTCTTAGATATAAAACTGCTACTTTGTGAATGTTAAAAATTGTTTAGAAAGATAGCAGCTTAGCACAAATGATTGCTTATGTGGTGATGACCATGGAAAGGCTGGTCTCAAGTGAAGGTTCATGTGTATGCCCTACTAGAACATATGGACATGGGTGGACAGCTCCTCTGAGCTATTCATTATGTTTTGGAAATTCTGGATGTGCTGAAGGGTTAGGAGACCCACAAAACCTAATGGGCGTTATCCTGGAAGCTCCCTGGTATTCACACCTTAATCCCTATACATAGATCTGGACTTCGATGCAGGGCAGCCACCAAGCCGCTACCTCTTTGAGTAGTCCCAGTTTGGTTGACAACTGATCCATGGGGGTCAGATACATTGGCGCTAGGCACCGATGGATCCGTCAAAACATGTCGTCAGAAACAGGCCAAGTTCAGGGCAGACAGAATTCATGAGAATCCGAGTACAGGTCCCAGGTCAGGGCTGGCAGCAGAGGGTCACAACGGTAAAAGGCACTAGTCAGTACATGGGCAAACAACGCAGAACAAACACCTTAGCAAGGAACAGGAACACTAGGAACCTAATTGCTCTGGCAATGAAATGATTGCTGATTAGCAATTAGAAGCAGCCCTGCAGCTGCACACAGTGCAAGCACTGGAGGGGAGTGGTAGTGAAGACAAAAATGGGAGTGATAGGTGTTCAGTAAGTAATGTTCCTAACAAACACCACGAGGCAGCCATGGCCACAAGCTGCTGACATAACAGAGACAAGCTGCTGCACAGCCACAGAAACTAAAGAGACCATAGCTGCAGAGAGGTGAGCAAAGAAGCTCAAACGGTGAAAACTGCACTGCAGAGAGGCATCTTTTTGCATTTATATAGTTAATATTATTTGTGGGATAATCCCCTTTAAACTTTATTTACTACATTGCTAGCTATAAGTGCTAGAGCTGTTATGTTGTTTAGGACTGCAGTGAACCATTCCTTGGATTATTTTGCAATGAAATGGCTTTTGGCGCCAGATATTCATTGGAGAATGGGCTTGTAAATATACCAAATATCTTCTATAGCAACAGTAGAGAAAGCTAATTGAAAAGCCTCCACTAAAATACCATGTGTGTGATTCATGATTTACAGTCCAAATAAATTGCTTCCTGGATCTAGAGAGTAGAAGTGATCTCACCAGTCGAAAAGGAAGGAGGCTCCGAGCGAATCCTTCTATACACGTATAAATGATGGGTCGGCAGAATTAGTATTTATTAAAAAGCCTCTTTAAATGTCCTGAAAATATCCCAAAATTGTACAGACTCCAGTTACTCAGCCATGGTGTTAAGGCAGAGCCTGGTCCTAGATGTGCCCACATTTCAGTGCCACACCCTGCTGCCAATATATTCTTACATGTGCCAGCTCATGCAGTTTTCTCTGACTATACCCTGTGTCAATGCAAATGGTTATCAGGGACAAAAGGCAATAACTGAGAAAATCATTTAGATTGTTCTTAAAGGGCTTATGCCATGATTTATGTAAGAAATAAAAATCAGACATCATATAGTATGTGACGATAAGTAAGAACCAGCCCTGTACTTCACATGGATCCAGAGCTTCCTCAATCTTTACTCCAACTGCTTTGCTACATCTATTTCAAGAGGACAGTTCGGGGGGGTCCTTTGTAGGTGGAGTGTCCTTTCTCAAGGGGCATGCAGCTCTCTCCCTGTAACTGTCACAGCTTGTAACAGTAGATAGGGCTGGTGGCAGTTGAAATATTTAACTGAGCATTTGTGACCACCTGAGCGTTTTTATGTTAAACCAATTTTTGAAGAATTTTGATGTTATTTTAATTTTCCATGTTAATATTTATATTTAAACAAAAAACATAAAATCCTGTATTTTTCACACTGTTCATTAAGCCTCATAATAGGAGCCACTTCTTGGTCTGTACAGATCACTTTACTGCAGCTATCTGCTTATCTGTCATTCTAATCCTGCCTGTACAGATATCACCTCTGTGTACAGATAAGACAGGATCCACCATTCACAATAGGTGATTGTCACATCTAATCTATTCTTTCCTTGTACAATCACCCCTGCACAGGTCACAGAGCATGCCTAGAAAACTCTTCCATAGAAGTCAATGAGGTCCCCTCCTGTCCATTTTGTCTATGGCCCATGGGACTGCCGTAAAGCAATTTTCTTAATGCTTTCTAAATGCTGTGAGGAACAGCTCAGGCAAAATGGCCGCCCCCATAATCAGGTCCAGGAAATAGAATAAAAAAATCTGCTATCAGAAAATAAAAAAAACTGATTAGAAAGGATATGTTTTGCTATCTGGTTTTAACTGGCAGATAATATTTCCTTTAAAGGGGTTGTCCCATGAAAAATAGAACCTGGATCTGAATAGCGCCACCTGCTGTTTTTTTCTTATTTCTTTGTCCTGCTCACTGAGATGGACGCACATGCTCAGTTTTATCCTTCAACTGTCTCCTAAGCTGTGATAGGAAGAGAGCTCCAGAAGAAAGACACGCCCCCTAAGAAAGGACACACCCCTTGAGCTGTCAGCTTGATATAAATCTAGCAGATCAATGAATGGGGAGATCTCTGGATCCATGTGAGGAACAGGGCTGGTTCTAGCTTTGTTAGAAAGATAATGTCATGTACTATATTATGTTTGAATTTTATTTTTTACATTAATAATGGGATAAACCCTTTAACCTCTTAAGGACACAGGGCGGCGGGCGGTGATCGGAACAAGGTGCCTGCTCAAATCATTGAGCAGGCACCTTGGTACAATGCCTAGGGGGGTCCTGTGACCCCCCCGTGTCGGTGATCGCAGCAAACCGCAGGTCAATTCATACCTGCGGTTTGCTGAGTTTCCCGGTTATTCGGGTCTCTGGTGACCTGATAACCCGGAATAGGGCGGTGATCGGTGGTGTGATAATAGACCTCCAATCACCGTCCTGCGATCCTGACAGGTGGCGGTCACACCACCTCTCAGGATAGCTTCTGATTGGTCGGCTGGGCAGGTGGGCGGGCGGAGCGGCAGTTTTGAATTGCCGGAGCTCCTCTCCCCACTCATACAGGTCCGTGGAGCGGCAGAGAGAGGAGCCTCCGACTGTTCAGTGAGTTTTTTTGTGCCATCCAGGCTCACATCGTTGTTTTTGGGAGAGGAAGGGAGAGGTAGATTAGGCAGGGGTAGTGAGGGAGAGTTAGGGGGAAAAAAAGTTTTTTTACAGTGGTTATCACCCGAATCGGGTGTCTGGGGTCCACAGCAGTGTGACCCTAGACACCCCAGGGGTGCTGCAGCTTGCCCCCCTGCCCCCACAGACACACTCTTATCGTCCGACCACTGTTAGCGCATCACCCACCCCACCGCTGATCAGCTTCGTATTGCTGATCAGCGCGTTTGAATAATTGTAATTTCTTTTAACACTTTTGGGGATTTTCAATTTTTTTTTGCTGTTAGGTGTAGGGCAAAGTACGCGAACACCCGTACCCCACACACACGCACACTGAATAAAGATGTTCTCCCGAATCCGAGAGTCCTAGTGAGGACGAAGATGACCCCACTTTCCTCTTGTCATCCGCGTCCTCCTCATCATCAAGCGATGATAATGAGCCACCAAGGAGGCGGAGCAAGGGGACCGCCATGCCAGGGACCCTGTGGCCTACACTAGTACGAGCAGCTCTGGGGCTTGTACTAGTTTTACGGCCCACCAGATAAGTCCACCTGAGCCCCCTACCGGTGAACTTGCATGGTGTACCCCAGAGCATTTTGAGCCTGTGATTCCTGATTTTGTTGGCCAAGCAGGAATCCAGATTCACACAGTGGGCTTCACTGAATATGACTATTTTAGTCTTTTTTTTCAGTAACCACTTTGTGAATCTGACGGTGGAGCAAACGAACCTGTATGCCCAACAGTTCATTGCTCAACACCCGGGCTCCTTTTTGGCTAGGGCCGGTGGCTGGTCTCCGGTCAGTGCAGCCGAGATGAGGACGTTTTAGGGCCTTGTGCTGCACATGGGCCTAGTCAAAAAACCCTGTGTCATGCATTACTGGAGCGGGGACATCCTCTACCAGACCCCACTTTACAGTACGGCCATGACACGTACCCGGTTTGAGGCCATCCGGAAATTCCTGCATAATGCAGATAATGCAGCATGTCCCCCCCCCCCCCCCCCCCGAGGTGATCCTGCCTATGACCGCCTGTACAAAATCAGGCTGGTCATCGATCACTTCGGGGCCAAATTTTTGGAGGCCTATGTACCTGGAAGGGAGGTCGCGGTTGATGAGTCTCTCGTTGCTTTCAAGAGGAGACTCATTTTCCGCCAGTATGTTCCCTCTAAGCAGGCGAGGTATGGCGTGAAGCTGTGCAAACTTTGTGAAAGTACCTCAGGGTACACTTACAAGTTTTATGTTTACGATGGGCAAGATTCCTGTATAGAACCCCCAGAATGTCCCCCCTCTCTGGGTGTTAGCGGGAAACTTGTGTGGGACCTTATGCAGTCACTGCTAGATAAAGGTTACCACCTGTACGTGGATAACTTTTATACTAGTATCCCCTTGTTCCAGTCCCTCGCCGCCAGATCCACGTCCGCTTGTGAGACCATGCGGATAAATCAGCGCGGCCTTTTTTTTTCATCTTACATCACAAAAAGTGTAATAGCAAGCGATCAAAAATTCATATGCCCCCAAAAATAGTCCTCTCATCCCTCAAAAAATGAGCCCCTACCTAAGATAATCAGCTAAAAAAAAAAAAAAAAAAAGACTGACTCTTAGACTATGGAGATACTAAAATGTTTATTTTTTTTGTTTATAAAAGGATAATATAGTGTAAAACCAAAATAAATTTATAAAAAGTAGACATATTAGGTATCGCCGCGTCCGTACGAATCTGCTCTATAAAAATAGCCCATGACCTAACCCCTCAGATGAACACGGTCAAAAACATAACCGGTGCAAAAAAGGTAATTTTATTGTCACCTTACATCACAAAAAGTGTAATAGCAAGCGACCAAAAAGTCATATGCCCTACAAAATAGTGCGAATAAAACCATCCTCTCATCCCGCCAAAAATTATCCCCTACCTAAGATAATCGACAAAAAAAAAATTGTGCGAATATTCGAATATCGAAATTTTTAAGTGAATATCGGCACTTCGCTAATTTGCGAATATTTCGAATATAGTGCTATATATTCGTTATTTCGAATATTAGTTTTTTTTTATTGTTACCCTAGCTTTGTCCAAAAGCAGTACTTTTAAGAGAAGATTCCTTGCTCCCTGCCCGCTCAGGTCAGTGCCCGTTGCCGCCTCTATCTACTTCCCGTGCGCATGGAGCGTCCCCATCACCATGGGAATGCCTTCATGCTACAATGTACTGTTGAATGTCAAAATCAAGTTGCAATCGCAATGCGAATAATATAACTTGAATAAATCGCATAACGATTTTAACTTGTACCTGGTTTACAATGGTTGGCTTTCTTGAATTAGCAAAGATGGAGAATATTTTGTTTTGACTAATAAATATATTCGTCATCCTCGCTAATTTAAAGTAATTTAGTAAACCAGGTCTAAGTTTAAATCGCAATGCGATTAATTCAAGTTATATTAATCGCATTGTGATTTTAACTTGTAGCTGCTGCTGGGTCTCTAATGGAATGGGTCAGCTTGCTAGAATTAACGAAGTTAACGAATATGGAATCTAGCAGTGCTAATTTGTAATCGCAATGCGATAATATTTGTTATTATTATTAACCGCATTGCGAATCCAACTTTTATAATCCACTATTCTAAGATATAGTACTATATTCGTTATATCCTACTGTTAATTCTCCCAATACAACCATAATAAAAATCGCCATGCGATAATAACTTAAATTGAGGAAGATGTAGAATACTTTGCTATCTTCGTTGATGTAGAATACTTCGCTATCTTCGTTGATGTAGAATACTTCGCAATCTTCGTTGATGTAGAATACTTCGCTATCTTCGTTGATGTAGAATACTTCGCTATCTTCGTTGATGTAGAATACTTCGCTATCTTCGTTGATGTAGAATACTTCCCTATCTTCGTTGATGTAGAATACTTTGCATTCTTCGTTGATGCAGAATAAAGAATACTTCGCTATCTTGATTCTTTTATTAAAATAAAGACATAGAATATAGCGCTATATTCGTGTTAAATCTAGATTCCAAGATTAAAGAATAGGAAAGTTGCCTTATTATTAAGTTATAAGGCAATTAGAAGTTATAATTTATAACTTCTAAATCTAAGCTTAAAAATCGCAATATGCGAATGATTAAATCGCATATTAATCGCGATAAATAAAAAAATGACAAATATCCGAATATCGACGAATATAAGACGAATATTTAAGCGAATATTCGCAAAATATCGCGAAATCGAATATGGCACCTCCCGCTCAACACAAAAAAAACCCTGAATCTTAGACTCTTAGAATCTGCTCTATAAAAATACCCCATGATCTAACCCCTCAGATGAACACGGTCAAAAAAATAAAATAAAAACGGTGCCAAAATAGATATTTTTGGGAAAATTTTCCATTTTAATCATTTTTTTTCCAGTAACAAATCAAGGGCTAACAGCCAAACAAAACTTAATATTTATTACCCTGATTCTGCAGTTTAAAGAAACAACCAATATGTGTTCGTAAACTGCTGTATGACCAAACAACAGGGCGCAGAAGGAAAGGAACGCCGTATGGTTTCTGGAAGGCAGTTTTGATGGCCTTTTTTGGGGGCACCATGTCCCATTTGAAGAACCCCTGATGTACCCCTAGAGTAGAAACTCTATAAAAGTGACCCCATCTAAGAAAATATACCTATCAAGGTATTCAAAACTGATTTTACAAACTTTATTAACCCTTTAGGTGTTCCTCAACAGATTATGGCAAATGGAGATGAAATTTCTATTTTTGGTAACCTTGCCTCACAAAAATGTAATATAGAGCAACCAAAAATCATATGTACCCTAAAAATAGTCCCAACAAAACTGCCACCTTATCCCGTTGTTTACAAAATGGGGTCACTTTTATGGAGTTTCTACTCTAGGGGTGCATCAGGGGGGCTTCAAATGGGACATGGTGTAAATAAACCAGTCCAGCAAAATCTGCCTTCCAAAAACCACACGGCGCACCTTTCCCTCTACACCCTACCGTGTGCCCGTACAGAAGTTTACGGCCACATATGGGGTGTTTCTGCAAACTACAGAATCAGGGCAATAAATATTGAGTTTTGTTTAGCTGTTAACCCTTGCTTTGCTACTGGAAAAAATGGATTAAAATGGAAAATTTGCCAAAAAATCGAAATTCTGAAATTTTATCTCTATTTGCCATTAACTCTTGTGGAACACCTAAAGGGTTAACGACGTTTGTAAAATCAGTTTTGAGTACCTTCAGAGATATAGTTTCTAGAATGAGTGGTTTCTATTATGTAAGCCTCACAAAGTGACTTCAGACCTGAACTGGTCCTTTAAAAAGTTTTTTTTTTTGGCCAATCGCATCGCAGAGCTCACAGCCTGGGAGAAAATAACTCCCAGGCTGTGAGCTCTGCGCTGCAATTGGCCAGCGCTACAGCCTAGGAGAAGAAGATGCCCAGCAGAACAAGGGCAGACTCCGCCTACTATAACCAAGTCCCCTAAGTCTCCGCCTACTATAACCAAGTCCCCGAGGACATAATGGGAGAACGGAGCGGCACCCAGGGATAATAGTAAGTGCAGTGAGATTTCTGGGCGCCGCTGTATATGTCATGATACTTAGTTCACAATGTTTGGACCGATGAAAGGTTCTCTTTAAGGTGAAAATGAGCCCGGTCCTAAAGGGGTTAACTTACCCATTGAAGTGCTATGAGGGAAATCCCGTAGGGTATGTTCAGACAGAAGATTTTATCTGCAATAAAAGCCAGTCTGGTAACCAGTGGTAACCAGTCAGAGAATGGACCTATACGTTCTTGGCACAGTGTTGAAAACTGGGTGGCGAAAACCTTTAGCCGGATTAGCTGTGGCACAGCCTCCAATTGAAAATAATGGGAGGCAGTTTCAGCGCACATTTGACCTAGTTTTCGGCACAGAATATCCGCTAACTACCATAGCTGCAGACCATGCAACTGCTATGGGGCCCAAGGCAAGAGGGGGCCCAGTCTTAGTTGGGATTATCTCCTCTTCTACTGGAGGTGGAAACTTAATCAGGATTCTACCCTCTAAAGCAGGTATCCTCAAACTGCGGCCCTCCAGCTGTTGTAAAACTACAACTCCCACAATGCCCTGTTGTAGGCTGATACGTGTAGGTTGTTCGGGCATGCTGGGAGTTGTAGTTTTTCAACAGCTGGAGTGCCGCAGTTTGAGGATGCCTGCTCTAAAGGAACAACTTTTAGCAAATGAGGCAGTGGGGAAATGGCCAAAGAGTCATTGAAAAGGATTTAGGCAGAAACCCATCTGTCCTGTGTGGGTGGCCTGATTTGATCCTTGCTATGGGGCCCTTACTTCTCTATGTGCAGCCAGCCAGTAGCACAGGGGCAACACGTGAGGTGCACGGTGGACCGATGAGGGGCCAAATAATAACACACAGTTCATCAGTTTACTCACGGTTAGCAGAAAGCCTCCCTGGGCTGGCAGCACAGTGTTGAGGTGGACAACACGAAATCCTCCGGGGCACGCTCTGTGGTGGGGAAGCATCAGCCAAGATGGAGGTTGAGGTGCCCTTGATGTTAGGGGTGCTTAGGGTGCTTGTTGCGGATGAGTCCCTTGATGTTTTTTGTCGTGACGCCAGTACCGTTTATGGTGGTACAGCCAATGTTAGTAATAATGAGGTAGACAGTGGTAAGATACAACTCACAACTTTTACTGATGTTGGTTTCAGTTGCAGTAGGTACATCAAACAAAGTGCAGTCTTTTTTTGGTAGTAGAGTTAACCTGTGAATCCACTGTTTATAGGCTTTATTGGACCCTGATTCAGGCTGTGGTTATGGAGTACCTTACTTCAGTCCTATACCTTGTCTTTTCCCTCCAAGCTGAATATTGGGACAGGTAGCTAATCTGTTTCCCAGAATTATGGTGTGGCTGCCAGAAGCTATAAGTCCTCCACCATACGCAAAGGTGTCTGCGGCCTCAAATAACGGCTATTATCACCGATGAATCTTTATGATGCTTGGGTCTGTTCCAGGGAGACAAACTCTCTCCTACTGGTCAGGGATACAAGTATATAGTCCGGCCACAGAAGGAAAACGCTCTTCTGCGCCTCACACCTCGATACTACCACATAGCGAAGTTGGCTCCACTCACTAATCTGTGGTGTGAAGTCTTCACTCTGCATTCTCATCACTGTTTAATTTGAATCTCTCCCACTAATCTATCTCACTAGGCCTGACCTACGTATTTATATCACCTGAGTACTATCCCCATCGAGCGGTGGGATGTATAAATTACACCAGACCAGCCTATGAACAGGGATACAACAGGTGTTGTAGTACAAAATGACATGCAGAATAATAATACAGTTTTAAGCTATTTTGCAGTTCCCACGTATCCTGAGTGGGACGCTGCATATGTATACCACTGACTGAAACCCATGCCCAAAATCCTCCATTTGAACATACCCTTATTACTTAATATGTGTGAATCTCCCTGCCTGATTTGTTATAGGATTCAATGGATAAAAGTTAACCCATACATTTGGCCATTTCATGCTAATGTTTGAAGAAGTCAGTGTTAGAAACGAAGATCCCCTGACTATAACTCTCCCCTCTCCACATCCCCATGATCTATGGCATCGTAACCCTCTTCCTATGTTGTCTTGAAAATAAGGTATTGAAAATTCCAACTTTAGGAATTCAGCTCTAGGTAATCTATCAAGAGAACCAGAACTAGGTAATCCATCTTATTATGACTAAGTGGACAAAATAGAGATAAAATATAATAATAGGATAATATATGATAATGGGATAATTTACAATAATGATAATACCTATGTAATAGATACAATCTGTCTGCTACCAATATGGAGAGGCATAACTTGGCACCAAAGCAAAAAATACTCCCCGATACTTACCATGTGTCATTTATAATACCAGTATCTTCTCAGGAGACCCATAGGCCTTTGGACTCCATGAGGCACTAGGTCTGAGCCCCCTCTTACGCTCCTGATCATCATATGCTCTTAATTGCTTTGTATAAATTGTGAACTGTGAAACAAAGTGAGGATCACTGGGAGACAAGAGACAAGTATGGATGATGGATGGTTCCACGGAAAAGCAGCCTCCTAAGTTATTCCAATCACGTGATCCATTATTCTCCAAGATCTCAATCTTGAGGTTGTATAGATTCACAGATTCATATATCAGAACCATCCAGGTCCAATCCCGAAAAGGGCCACTAACTACAGTGAAGCATACATCTATGGCTGAGGTTATAGTGAAACTGAGCTACAATCGTCATTTCCCATATCAGAGCTGTTATTTCTTTTGCTCTGGTCCCCTAAACTATAGGTCCTTAAACGAGTTTTTCTGTTTGCATCAACATCCTTTAAAATAATCATTAATGAAGCTAGTAATTTTGTAATGTATTTCTTGTACCTTTATAGCTCCTGTCTCCCGTTCTGGGCTGTGGTCCCGACCATGTCAATGTAGCTCTTACTTTTCTGTGATGTCCATGGGCGTGTCAGAGCAGCAATGGGGGCAGTGATAGGGGAGTGTCCACGTAAGTAGCTGGGTGGGAGGAGCTATAAACTAGCTGGGTGCTGTTAGTGGTGGTGCTGGAGCTGTGGCAGAGGAAGGAGAAGTTCATCATGGGTTTGGTTGGATACAGCAACAGGAAGTGCTACATATGGGATGGAAAAAAACCAGAGGGACTGGTTTACATGTTAAAAATTGGTCAGGGCCCAGGGGTAAAAATAAAATAAAAAGCATGGTGGAAGATATACAAACCGGATTCCCAAAAAGTTGGGACACTAAACAAATTGTGAATAAAAACTGAATGCAATGATGTGGAGATGGCAAATGTCAATATTTTATTTGTAATAGAACGTAGATGACAGATCAAACGTTTAATCCGAGTAAATGTATCATTTTAAAGGAAAAATAAGTTGATTAAAATTTTCACGGTGTCAACAAATCCCCAAAAAGTTGGGACAAGTAGCAATAAGAGGCTGGAAAAAGTAAATTTTAGCATAACGAAGAGCTGGAAGACCAATTAACACTAATTAGGCCAATTGGCAACATGATTGGGTATAAAAAGAGCTTCTCAGAGTGGCAGTGTCTCTCAGAAGCCAAGATGGGTAGAGGATCACCAATCCCCACAATGTTGCGCAGAAAGATAGTGGAGCAATATCAGAAAGGTGTTACCCAGCGAAAAATTGCAAAGACTTTGCATCTATCATCATCAACTGTGCATAACATCATCTGAAGATTCAGAGAATCTGGAACAATCTCTGTACGTAAGGGTCAAGGCCGTAAAAACCATACTGGATGCCCGCGATCTCCGGGCCCTTAAATGACACTGCACGACAAACAGGAATGCTACAGTAAAGGAAATCACAGAATGGGCTCAGGAATACTTCCAAAAACCATTGTCAGTGAACACAATCCACCGTGCCATCCGCCGTTGCCAGCTGAAACTCTACAGTGCAAAGAAGAAGCCATTTCTAAGCAAGATCCACAAGCTCAAGCGTTTTCACTGGGCCAGGGATCATTTAAAATGGAGTGTGGCAAAATGGAAGACTGTTCTGTGGTCAGACGAGTCACGATTCAAAGTTCTTTTTGGAAATCTGGGACGCCATGTCATCCGGACCAAAGAGGACAAAGACAACCCAAGTTGTTATCAATGCTCAGTACAGAAGCCTGCATCTCTGATGGTATGGGGTTGCATGAGTGCGTGTGGCATGGGCAGCTTGCATGTCTGGAAAAATATATTCAGGTTCTAGAACAACATATGCTCCCATCCAGACATCATCTCTTTCAGGGAAGACCCTGCATTTTTAAACAAGATAATGCCAGACCACATTCTGCATCAATCACAACATCATGGCTGCGTAGGAGAAGGATCCGGGTGCTGAAATGGCCAGTCTGCAGTCCAGATCTTTCACCTATAGAGACCATTTGGCGCATCATAAAAAGGAAGGTGCAACAAAGAAGGCCCTATACAATTGAACAGTTAGAGGCCTGTATTAGACAAGAATGGGAGAGCATTCCTATTTCTAAACTTGAGAAACTGGTCTCCTCGGTCCCCAGACGTCTGTTGAGTGCTGTAAAAAGAAGGGGAGATGCCACACAGTGGTGAAAATGGCCTTGTCCCAACTTTTTTGGGATTTGTTGACACCATGAAATTCTGATTCAACATATTTTTCCCTTAAAATGGTACACTTTCTCAGTTTAAACTTTTGTTCCGTGATTTATGTTCTATTATGAATAAAATATTAGAAGTTGGCACCTCCACATCATTGCATTCAGTTTTTATTCACGATTTGTATAGTGTCCCAACTTTTTTGGAATCCGGTTTGTACATCAGGTAAGCAACTACGTGAGCATATCTGTTGAAAACCATAGTAATGGTAGAAAACTCCTTTAATAAAAACAACTGCTGCATGTACCTTGACTGTACAGGAGAATTTGACAAAAATAATAACCCTCTTCTGTGACATAACTCAGTGCTCTGTGGCTATTAGCTGAAACCACACCTCACAGACCTCCTTCTCTGCAGCTATTGGCTGAAGCCACTTCTCACAGAGTTCCTGCTCTGCAGCTATTGGCTGAAACCACACCTTACAGACTTCCTGCTCTGCAGCTATTGGCTGAAATCATAATTCACAGACTTCCTGCTCTGCAGCTATTGGCTGAAATCATAATTCACAGACTTCCTGCTTTGCAGCTATTGGCTGAAACCACACCTCACAGACTTCAAGCTCTGCAGCTATTGGCTGAAATCATAATTCACAAACTTCCTGCTCTGCAGCTATTGGCTGAAATCATAATTCACAGGCTTCCTGCTCTGCAGCTATTGGCTGAAACCACACCTCAGAGACTTCCTGCTCTGCAGCTATTGGCTGAAACCACACCTCACAGGCTTCCTGCTCTGCAGCTATTGGCTGAAACCACACCTCACAGACTTCCTGCTCTGCAGCTATTGGCTGAAACCACACCTCACAGAATTCCTGCTCTGCAGCTATTGGCATAAACCACACCTCACAGAAGTGTTGCTTTACTCACCCCCTATATAATAATGAAAGCTCTGACTTGTATTTTAGCTGCTTCTTGCTGCATTTGAACTCAGAAGAGAATGGTAATTATCTTAAAGGGGACAGCACATTAGAACTTCCTTTACAAGTGTGGCGTGCATTGAGCTGCAGGGGAGGCGCGGTGGCTTGCTGGAGGCCAGGAGAGGACAGGAGTGGTTGCAGATGAGGATGATTGCAGTCCCTCACAGTAGCTAACCCCTCTCCCTCTAGCGCTACCAGGGTCGCGTATTCAGTGAAAGGAGAGTGCACCCTTCCTTCCCTCAGGTAATACCTGGTATTGGGGCTCCAGCCTGATGATAATATATTCATATAAATATAACCAGTTCTGTGCTGCCCTGTAATTCAGGTGCATGCCTTTTTGATGACAATTGGTTCTTAGTTAAAGGGGTTATCCCATCATAATGATCACTGTTAAATCTGTTAATGATTTGACAGTGATCATTTTTGTAAATATATTTGATTAACCAATTCCCACCGTTTAGGAGAAAATTCATACCCACTTACCTCATTGTTGTCATTCGGTCTCCCCTGGTTACGGCCACCGCTCTTCTCCGGAATCACGGTGGCCACACTTGCGCAGAAGGCTGTCACCACCAGACATCTGAGAAGCTCTGACAGATGCCCCTCAGAACCTCCTCCTTGAGGTTCCTTTTGTTTTTCTTTCATTTTCTCATCTCGTTAGCCTCTCTCAGCTGTCATGTAGTTGCACTGATTGCATCCCTTTAAATCCCTCCCCATACTGCATCACTTTGCGGTTTATATTCCTTCCTGGAGTGTGTGCATGCTGATCCTACTTCTGAGTCTTCTACAGATAAGTTTTGTTCGTTCATTTGTGTTTTCCTGTTTGCTAGATCCCAGGTGACCCTGACTCCCTCCGTATCAAGTGTAGGGAGCCGGTGGTCGTGTCCCCTCACTATTATAGGGTGTTCAGGTGTTATACAGTCGAGGTACGAGGATATGCGATTATCTACCATTGGGATTTTTGCATAGGCTGAGCAGTTAGGGAGAGAGCCAGGTCTGATGCAGGGCTCTCCCTTTTGTTCCTTAGTTTTGGATCCAGTCAGTCGGATCTTCATTTTGTGTCTTCTAGTTTCCTGTACACCTTCCGTGACATTATAAACCGCCAAAACCGTCTCAAGCATGGATCCGGTTTCACTTTTGACTGAACGCATGCAGGGTCTTTCATTGGAGGTAGCAGATCGCCGTAAGACTCTTTCTCAGTTTCAAGTGACCGGTTCAGCTTGCGTTCATGGAGTTTGTTCTGAGCCTAAGATCTCGCTCCCGGATACGTTCTCCGGGGGTAGTGAGAATTTTGTTCATTTTAGAGAGGCTTGCAAACTCCATTTTCGCCTACTTCCCCATTCCTCTGGTGATGAGGAACGGAGGGTGGGGATCATCATCTCGCTGCTCAGGGATAACGCTCAGTCCTGGGCCTTTTCGCTGCCGGTGGGGGCACGGCCCCTCCGTTCAGTGGATGAATTCTTTTTAGCCCTGGGTCAGATATATGATGATCCGAATCGTATTGCTCTGGCTGAGTCTAGACTACGTCTTTTATGTCAGGGTAAACAATCCGCAGAGATATACTGCTCAGAATTTCGGAGATGGGCAGCTGATACTGGTTGGAATGATGCTGCACTCCGAAGTCAATTTTGCCATGGTCTTTCAGAGGGATTGAAAGATGCATTTGCCTTTCATGAGAGACCTACCTCCTTGGACTCTGCCATGTCTCGGGCCGTTCGTATTGACAGGCGTCTTAGAGAGAAAGGAGAGATCACTCCTTCCTGTCATACTCAGTCCAAGGACAGTGCGGTGGTCTCATTCAGTGCACAGGGGTCTCAGTCGCTCCCAATCTCTTCTGAGCAGGGGCCGTGCAGCTGGGTTTGCTTGCCTCTGACAATAGAGGATTCAGCTCTCATGGGAAGGTTTGTTTCTGTTGTGGAGGTATAAATCATTTGGCAAATGTTTGTCCCTCTAGGAGATTTAGGCAGTTTTTTGAGAGTAATAAAGAAACAAAAAGAAAAAAATCCTCTAAAAACGTTCCATCTGTTACTATTGGCAAGGTTGATGCGGAAATTGAAGGTTTTCCGTTTGCTTGTAGTTCCCGTTTTGTCCTACCTGCCAGGGTGGCGCTAGAGAGCAAGAAAACAATTTGTGAGATTTTTGTAGATAGTGGAGCAGCTGTCAATCTCATTGATAGTCAATTTGCTATAACTCATGGTTTCCAGGTATGCACTTTGGAAAAGGATATACCTTTTTTGCTATTGATTCCATTCCACTTTCTCAGAAATCGTTAAAGGGCATAGTTCACAATATCCGTTTGATTGTGAGTGATACTCACTACTCCTCTAGTGTTGGGGTTACCCTGGCTCACTAAACATAACCCCACCATTGATTGGCAAGCGAGGCAAATAAATGGTTGGAGTGACTTTTGCAGAGAGAATTGCCTCACGACATCTGTTTCTGAGGTTTCTACTAAGACTGTACCATCTTTTCTCTCTGAATTTTTGGATGTGTTCTCTGAGAGTGGTGTTCAAGACTTGCCCCCGCACAGGGAGTACGATTGCCCTATTAATCTCACCCCAAGCGCCAAGCTGCCTAAATCTCGTTTATACAATCTCTCCCAACCTGATGGGGTCGCTATGCGTGCTTATATCTCTGAGAGTCTGAGAAAGGGACACATACGACCCTCGAAGTCACCTGTTGCCGCTGTTTTTTTCTTTGTTAAGAAAAAAGATGGTTCTTTAAGACCATGTCTGGATTTCAGGGAGCTGAACAGTATCACAATTCGCGACCCTTATCCGCTTCCTCTGATCCCGGACCTGTTTAACCAGATTGTTGTTGGGGCTAAAGTTTTTTCCAAGTTGGATCTAAGAGGGGCATACAACCTGGTCAGGGTCAGAGAAGGAGACGAATGGAAGACGGCCTTCAATACCCCTGAGGGCCATTTTGAGAATTTGGTTATGCCTTTTGTTTGATGAATGCTCCAGCCGTCTTTCAGCATTTTGTGAACAGCATTTTTTATCATTTAATGGGGAAATTTGTATTAGTGTATCTAGATGACATTTAGATTTTTTCTCCTGATTTCAAAACTCGTAAGGAACACTTACGTCAGGTCTTGCTCATCCTGCGGGAGAATAAATTGTACGCTAAACTGGAAAAATATGTGTTTGCGGTTCCAGAAATTCAATTTCTGGGGTTTCTTCTCTCCGCTTCTGGTTTTCGCATGGACCCCGAGAAGGTCCGCGCTGTGCTTGAGTGGGAGCTTCCTGAGAATCAGAAGGCGCTGATGCGTTTTTTGGGTTTTGCCAATTATTACAGGAAGTGTATTTAGAATTATTCCTCTGTTGTTAAACCACTCACTGATATGACTAGAAAGGGGGTAGATTTTTCCTCCTGGTTGGTAGAGGTGCGTAAGGCTTTTTCTAATATCAAGGAGAGTTTTGCTTCCGATCCCACCTTGGTAAAACCTGATATTTCTCTACCCTTCATAGTTGAGGTTGATGCTTCTGAGGTGGGTGTGGGTGCGGTCTTGTCTCAGGGTCCCTCTCCTGCCAAATGGCGACCGTATGCCTTTTTCTCGAAGAAACTCTCCTCCGCAGAGAGAAATTACGATGTGGGAGATAGGGAGTTGTTGGCCATCAAGTTGGCTTTTAAGGAATGGCGCCATTGGCTAGAGGGAGCCAGACACCCTATTACCGTGTTTACTGACCATAAGAATCTGGCCTACTTGGAGTCAGCCAAGCGTCTGAACCCGAGACAGGCCAGATGGTCTTTGTTCTTTTCAAGGTTTAATTTTGTTGTCACGTTCCGCCCTGGGGTTAAGAATGTGAAGGCGGATGCCCTGTCACGTTGTTTTGCGGGAGGTGGGAATTTTGAAGACCCGGGTCCCATTTCAGCTGAAGGTGTGGTGGTCTCTGCTCTTTATCCTGAATTGGAGGCAGAGGTTCAGGTAGCCCAGTCAGAGGCTCCTGATCTTTGTCCTCCTGGGAGGTTGTTTGTGCCTCTCGCTTTAAGACACAAGATTTTTAAGGAACACCACGATACTGTCCTTGCTGGGCACCCGGGGGCAAGAGCCACAGTGGATTTCATCGCTCGGAGATTCTGGTGGCCGGCGCTTCGTAAGTCGGTTGAGGGTCTTGTGGCAGCCTGCGAGACCTGCGCTCGTGCCAAAGTCCCTCATTCACGGCCATCAGGTCCTCTCCTTCCCTTACCCATTCCTTCCCGTCCTTGGACACATCTGTCCATGGACTTCATTACGGACCTGCCTCGTTCCTCGGGGAAGACTGTGATTCTGGTGGTGGTGGACCGTTTTAGCAAAATGGTGCATTTCATTCCTTTTCCTGGTTTGCCCAATGCTAAGACGCTGGCGCAGGCATTTATTGATCACATTGTCAAATTGCATGGTATTCCTTCAGACATAGTCTCTGATAGGGGCACACAGTTTGTTTCCAGATTCTGGAGGGCTTTCTGTTCTCGCTTGGGGGTTCGGTTGTCATTCTCTTCTGCTTTCCACCCGCAGTCGAATGGTCAGACAGAGCGCGTCCATTAGAATCTGGAGACATATCTGCGCTGTTTTGTGGCAGAGAATCAGGAGGATTGGTGTTCTTTTTTTGTACCTTGCTGAGTTTGCTTTAAATAACCGTCGTCAGGAGTCCTCTGATAAGTCACCATTTTTTGGTGCATATGGGTTTCATCCGCAGTTTGGGACATTCTCTGGAGAGGGGTCTTCTGGTTTACCTGATGAGGACAGATTCTCCTCGTCTTTGTCATCTATTTGGCAAAAGATTCAGGATAATCTAAAGAACATAAGTGAGAGATCTAAGCGTGTGGCGGATAAGAGACGTGTGCCTGGTCCAGACCTGAATGTTGGTGATCTGGTGTGGTTGTCTACTAAGAATATCAAATTGAAGGTTCCCTCCTGGAAGTTGGGTCCTACGTTTATTGGGCCTTACAAAATCTTGTCCGTCATCAATCCTGTTGCCTACCGTCTTGATCTTCCTCAGACTTGGAAGATCCATAATGTTTTTCATAAGTCCTTATTAAAACCTTATGTCCAACCCATTGTACCCTCGTCTTTGCCTCCTCCTCCAATTGTGGTTAATGGTAATCTTGAATTTCAGGTCTCTAGGATTGTGGATTCTCGTGTTGTCCGCGGTTCTCTCCAGTACCTCATTCATTAGGAGGGTTATGGTCCTGAGGAAAGGATGTGGGTCCCAGTGACGGACATTAAGGCCACTCGTCTCATCAGGGCTTTCCATAGGTCCCATCCTGAGAAGGTGGGCTCTGAGTGTCCGGAGTCCACTCGTAGAAGGAGGGGTACTGTCACCACCAGACATCTGAGAAGCTCTGACAGACATCCTTCAGAACCTTCTCCTTGAGGTTCCTTTTGTTTTGCTTTCATTTTCTCATCTCGTTAGCCTCTCTCAGCTGTCATGTAGTTGCACTGATTGCATCCCTTTAAATCCCTCCCCATACTGCATCACTTTGCGGTTTATATTCCTTCCTGGAGTGTGTGCATGCTGATCCTACTTCTGAGTCTTCTACAGATAAGTTTTGTTCGTTCATTTGTGTTTTCCTGTTTGCTGGATCCCAGGTGACCCTGACTGTAGGGAGCCGGTGGTCGTGTCCCCTCACTATTATAGGGTGTTCAGGTGTTATACACTCGAGGTACGAGGATATGCGATCATCTACCATTGGGATTTTCACATAGGCTGAGCAGTTAGGGAGAGAGCCAGGTCTGATGCAGGGCTCTCCCTTTTGTTCCTTAGTTTTGGATCCAGTCAGTCGGATCTTCATTTTGTGTCTTCTAGTTTCCTGTACACCTTCCGTGACAAAGGCTCCTTCTTTTCTCCCGGCCGGGCCGCTCGCTGTCCTCAGACGCGCATACACGGCGGCGTGGGCGTTCAGGACAGCGAGCGGCCCGGCCGGGAGAAGACTTCAATCAATATGAAGCCCGCCTCCAGCCAGAATCCTGGAAGTGAACGGCGTGCTGGCAGCAGGTAGGTATGAAAAGGCGAAGTGGGATAACCCCTTTAAGAGGACCTATCACCTAGATAGGGAAATGTGTTTTAATAGAAGAATTGTTAGCCCCTATAATAAAAAATAAATATGTTGGTCCCGTATCACTGGATTAGCTTCCAATTATTCTCCTGCAGTGGCGTCGCTACAGGGGGGCAAGGGGGGGCAATTCCCCTCCTATGTTATTCTTTGCCCCCCCGGGTGCCCCCCCCCCCCCGCTGATTCCCCAAAGCAGCTGCTCTGCCTCTTGAGTCCCAATGGGCGGTGAATACTAATGAGCGCTTCCATTATAGAAGAGCTCATTAGTACCGAAGGACCAGGAAGCGGTAAACGCTCTGTACTTACCGCTTCCCGGTCCTCGGCTGTCGGCTGTGCAGGGCTGCGCATAGCGTGAGGGCACTCTATGACTTCACACTGTGAGTGCCAGTTCAGAGCACAGTCGACTGAGGAGAAAGAAAATTGCAGGCGGCGTCCAGGAGCAGGAGAGGTAAGTGTTTTTTTATTTTATAAAAAATGAGGCTGCTGGGGGCATAATAGGGGCTAATGAGAGGCATAACGGGGGCTAATTGGAGACATAATGGGGCTAATTAGAGACATAATGGGGGCTAATTAGATTTCTAGAGGCATAATGGGGCTAATGAGGCATATGAGAGCTAATGAGGCATATGGGGGCTAATAAGGCATATGGGGGCTAATAAGATGCATAATAGGGGCTAATGAGAGGCATCATGGGGGCTAATTAGAGACACAATGGGGGCTAATTAGACTATTAGAGGCATAATGGGGTTAGTGAGGCATATGGGGGCTAATGAGGCATATGGGCGCTAATAAAAGGCATAATGGAGGCTAATTAGAGACATAATGGGGGCTAATGAGGCATAAGGGAGCTAATTAGGCATATGGGGGCTAATGAGGCATGCGGGGGCTAATAAAAGGCATAATGTGGGCTAATGAGGCATCAGGGCTGATATGGGGGCTAATGAGAGGCATGGGGCTGATATGGGGGTGATGAGAGGCATAATGGGGCTAATAAGAGGCATAATGGGGGCTAATGAGGCGTAAGGGCTTACAATAGGGGCTAATAAAGCATAAGGGCTGATGTGGGGGTGATGAGAGGCATAATGGGGGCTAATAAGAGGCATAATGGGGGCTATTGAGGCATAAGGGCTTATAATGGGGCTAATGAGGCATAAGGGCTGATATGGGGGCTAATGAGAGGCATTGGGGTTGATATGGGGGTGATGAGAGGCATAATGGGGGCTAATAAGAGGCATAATGGGGGCTAATGAGGCATAAGGGCTCATAATGGTTGCTAATGAGGCATAAGGGCTGATATGGGGGCTAATGAGAGGCATGGGGGCTGATATGGGGGTGATAAGAGGCATAATGGGGGCTAATAAGAGGAATAATGGGGGCTAATGAGGCATAAGGGCTGATATGGGAGTGATGAGAGGCATAATGAGGGCTAATGAGAGGCATAATAACAGTGTCATCCACAGATGCCCCCATAACAGTGTGTCTTCCACAAATCCACCATAACAGTGCGCCTGCGCACTGACGAGAGACAGGAAGAAGGGGAAAGAATCCGCGGAAGCAAGCAGAGGACGGCACAGCAGACGACTGAATAGCTTCTTTTGTAAGTAAATTGCTTTATTATAAATGTATCCCTGCATACCGCAATTCTCTCGTATTTTGTAATCTTATTTATATATACTTATTTTGTTTTTGCCCCCCCATTTTTGACTGTGGTATCTTTGTGCCCCCCCTATATATTGTTCCTAGAGTCGCCACTGTGCTCCTGGCACCTTCTTTTACACTCAGCAGCATACAATGTTAGATACCAAGCGAGATCTCACAACTTCAACAACAAAAAAAGCTCTGTTTTTAGCATTTGTACAATAGTCATCAATATGTATATAATATATCTTGCTAACTGTGGTACAAATTCTGTATACATTGCTGCGAGCCACAAGATCTCAAATAACTAGTTTTGTGTAAAATATTGTAGCATAATTTGTGTACATGGCATGGTGACAGAGGACGCTGCGTGTGTCCATTAAGTACCTGTGCATGTATCTGCAGCGAGCGCCTGAGAATCGATTGCAGATGATGGGAGTGGTAGTTGCCCTGATGAGATGTTGTGTCACAGTGTACTACCTCAGGCTGTCGCTCCCTGGGGATCAGTGCAGTGGAAAACTAGCTTGAAGAATCAGGCCAGAAATAAAAGTATAAAAATCTCTCTTTAATTAGTGCAAAACATAACTTGTGGTACATCTAACAGTAGTAAGTAAAAAGTGCAGTTTCAGTCACGAAGTGATAAGGCATTGTGGCTATTAAATTGGACTTGCAGGCACTTGTGGATATAGGTGTCTATGGTATGATATAGGCCTGGTTTTTGACTGGTCTGGAAGAGGTCTAAGTGATGGTGTCTGAGCCATAGTCCCTCACCTGCAGCAGGGTCAGTAAAGCTGCTATCTTTGTATGCTGTAGCTTTTTGGAAAGCAGGCATCTTGATTCTGATAATCGACCTGGAGTGAAGGTCTCACAGGAGATCTGATTAAGGTCCCTGTGAGTAGGAGCTCCAGCATGTGCTTCCTACCTCCTTCATTATCTCTCCAGAACTCCCCTCCTGGCAGGAAGTTGGATTTGCCCACTCCTACCAAGAGGGGAGGAACAGGGTGGTTAGTCTTGTTACTGCCAACTATTGCCAACTATACCTCCTCCGGTGGAGTACACAGCAAAAACATATGACAATACATAATACACAAGATAACAGCAATTGCAAATCTGGTCTGGGGTACTGCATATTTGTATGTGTGGTCATATCGCATACACATAATCATGAATCCCCCCACCTTGATAAAATCCTGCGTATTACCCTAATGTCAAGTGCCTAATTACACCCAAGATGTGTAAAAACTGTAGTAGATAGAAGCCTGTATTCTGGAGGTGACGCTTTTGATGAGATAAAGTCATTTGTGGATGGTAGTTGCCCTGATGAGATGTGATGTTGTGACACAGTGTACTACCTCAAGCCATTGCTTCCTGGGGATCGGTGCAGTGGAAAGCTACCTTGAAGAATCAGGCCAGAAATAATAGTATAAAAGTCTCTCTTTACTTAGTGCAAAATATAACTTGTGTTACCTCCAGCAGTAGTAAGTACAAAGTGCAGTTTCAGTCACAAGGTAATAAGGCATGGTGGCTATTAAATGGTACTTGCAGGCACTTGTGGATATAGGTGTCAACGGTATGATATATGCCTGGTGTTTGACTGGTCTGGAAGAGGTCTAAGTGATGGGTGTCTGAGTCATAGTCCCTCACCTGCAGCAGGGTTTGTAAAGCTGTGATTTTGCTGATCACTCTGCTATCTTTGTACGCTGTAGCTTTTTGGAAAGCAGGCATCTTGATTCTAATAATCGTCCTGGAGTGAAGGTCTTACAGGATAACTGATTAAGCTCCCTTAGAGTAGGAGCTCTAGCATGTGCTTCCTACCTCCTTCACTATCTCTCCAGAACTTCCCCTCCTACTCCTGCAGGAAGTCGGATCTGCCTACCGCTTCCAAGAGGGGAGGAACAGGGTGGTTAGCCCTGTTATTGCCAACTGTTGCCAACCATACCTTGTCTGGTGGAGTACACAGCAGAAACATATGACAATACATAATACACATGATAACAGCAATTGCAGATAACGCCCAGTTCCGGGGTACTGCATTTCTGTATGTGTGGTCATACCGCATTAACGCAATTATGAATCCGCCCCACCTTGATAAAATCAAGAGCCTAAGTAAACCCAAGATGTCATAAGATACCTAGAAGATTAGTCCAAATGCAACATTTAAAAAAAGTGGAGTAGATAGAAGCCTGTATTCTGGATGTGACGCTTTTTTTTATGAGATAAAGTCATTTTTGGACGGTCACCATTCATATTCTCTTCAATCTTTCCCCTCTTAAAAGAAGGTTTGACATTTCTGATACATGTAATTTGAAATTCCTAAAATGTCAGCTGCATAAATGAAAATCTTTAAAATCACTGTGCTGTTTTTGTGGTATTAATCTATGCAGCAATCCCCCGGTTTTCTAATCTATAAAAAAAAAAAAAAAAAATTCTTCTATGTTCTTTTCCACTGAAAAATATAATCTGAGGCCAGAAATGGAGCTATAAAGATCTGTGCCAAGAATGATGTTTATGTGAACCTCACAACAATATGTAGCAGAGCCACTCGCAATGATGAAATATGTTGAATAGCTCTCAAGATGTGACTCACGCTACGAAAAGAGTAGCACAGAATAAACCCAAGAGAAATTCTGTAATCACAGTCCATAATAAATAGGTTGCAAATCTATTCCTAGTCACCATCACAGCTGGTTAACCATATGCTAAGTGAGATAGAGTACTAGGCCTTATATTCCAATACAATTCATATATTTATATATTTCCACATACTAGGAGATTATAGGTATAGCTAGACATACGTGTATATGATATTAACTTAGTAACATAGGGGGTCATTTATGAAGCTGGAATACTCCTATATTATGCGTATATCAGGGGCAGATTGCAGTGCAATTGCTGGTTGTTCCGCAATCTGCGACTTCTCCCCACTCACGCTAGGTCTAAAAAAGGGGGGGGGGGGAAGGAGAAGGGCTGTTTTCTAAGCTTGTTTCAGGCGCAGAAAAAGCTCTAAATGTAAGACAGCTAGGAAGCTGTCTTACATTTAGAAGCGGTGATGGATCCACCAAAGTTATAAAGAGGCCGCCAGATATAGGGGTTATTAAAAACGGCGTCTAAAACGCTGGTCCTAATAAATGACCCCCATAGTTTGCAAAGCTTAAAAAAAAACATTCGCCCATCCAGTTCAGTCTGATATTCTGCAAGTTGATCCAGAGGAAGGCAAAAAAAAAAAATTGTCCTTATTTTAGCGGTTACAAATTCCTTCCCGACTCCAATCAGGCAATCAGAATAACTCCCTGGATCACTGACCCCTCTCTAGTAGCTATAGCCTGTAATATTATTACGCTCCAGAAATACATCCAGGCCCCTCTTGAATTCCTTTATTGTACTCACCATCACCACCTCCTCAGGCAGAGAGTTCCATAGGCTCACTGCTCTTACCGTAAAGAATCCTTTTCTATGTTTGTGTACAAACCTTCTTTTCTCCAGATGCAGAGGATGTCCCCTCGTCACAGTCACAGTCCTGGGGATACATAGATGATGGTAGAGATCTCTGTACTGACCCCTGATATATTTATACATAGTTATTAGATCCCTTAGTTGTCTTTTTTCTAAAGGGAATAACCTTAATTTTGATAATCTTTCTGGGTAGTGTAGTCCACCCATTCCAGTTATTACTTTAGTTGCCCTCCTCTGAACCTTCTCCAGCTCTGCTATGTCTGCCTTGTTCACAGGAGCCCATAACTGTACACAGCACTCCATGTGTGGTCTGACCAGTGATTTGTAAAGTGGCAGGACTATGTTCTCATCACGGGCATCTATGCCCCTTTTGATGCAACCCATTATCTTATTGGCCTTGGCAGCAGCTGCCTGACACTGGTTTCTACAGCTTAGTTTGCTGTTCAATAAGTCCTTTTCCATGTCAGTGTTACCCAGTGTTTTACCATTTAGTATGTACAGGTGACTTGCATTATTTCTTCCCATGTGCGTAGCCTTACATTTGTCAGTGTTAAACCTCATCTGCCACTTCTCTGCCCAAGCCTCTAATCTATCCAGATCCATCTATAGCAGTATACTGTCCTCTTCCATTTTAATTACTTTACACAGTTTAGTGTCATCTGCAAAATTTATATTTTACTGTGCAAGCCTTCTACAAGATCATTAATAAATATATTAAAGAGAATATGGCCCAATACTGACCCCCGAGGTACTCCGCTAGTGACAGTGACCCAATTTAAGTGTGTACCGTTAATAACTACCCTCTGTTTTCTATCATTGAGCCAGTTACTTACCCACATACAGACATTTTCTCCCAGTCCAAGCATACTCATTTTATATACTGACCTTTTATGTGGTACAGTGTCAAATGCTTTGGAGAAGTCAAGATATACGACATCCATTGACTCAACCCAGTCAAGTCTAGAACTTACTTCCTCAAAGAATCTGATTAAATTAGTTTGACATGACCGATCCCTAATGAAGCCATGCTGATACGTGGTTATTCGCTTATTTTTATTGAGGTACTCCAAGATAGCATCTCTTAGAAAACCTTCAGTTTACCCACGACGGATGTTAAACTTACCGGCCTATAGTTTCTGGGCTCTGCTTTTAATGGGAACTTTACTTTTACATTCTGCATTTCACAAATATTTAATAGATTCACTTTCTCCTCTTAAATCTCCTTCATTATTTTGTAAGGGGCCAACAGTTTCAGGTTTAAACTCCTCTTCCATTTATATAATTGAAGAACATTTTAGGTTAGTTTTGCTCTCTTTGGCAATTAATCTCTCGGTCTCTAGTTTGGCTGCTTTTATTTGTCTTTCACATATTCAATTTTTTTCCTTAGTTTTTCAATGCTTCCTCATTACCCTCCTGTTTTATTGATTTAATTGCTTACTTTTTGTCATTTATTGCTTCCTTTACATTTCTATTTATCCGATTTATTTTTTTCTTGTTTCTTACACTTTTATTCCCATAAGTATGTATCTCTCACAAGTAGAGTTTAGGATGCTTTTAAAAATATCCCATTTTGTAGTTGTATTTTTATTTTTGTCCCAGTTAGTTAGGCCTATTGCCTCTCTTAGCTGGTCAAATTTAGCTTTTTGGTAGTTTGGTATTTGTGTGCCTCCTTGAAGAAACACTCTTTTGAATGACAATTGGAAGGTTATTATTTTATGGTCACTATTTCCCAGATTTCCCACGACCTGCACATCTTTTGTTCTGTCAGGTCTATTGATTAATACTAAGTCCAGTATGGCCGTCCCTCTAGTCGGATCCTGGACACATTGGGAAAGGTAATTGTCTTTGGTTATTGCTAAGATCCTGTTTCCTTTATGAGATGTACAAGTTTCAGTTTCCCAGTCTATATTTAGATAGTTAAACTCCCCCATAACAACGACCTCATGATTTGCCGCTCATCTATCTCATTTAGTAGTAGATTTTCTGTGCACTCTGGTATATTAGGTGGTTTATAATAAACTCCTATCAGTATTTTATTATTGTTTTTGGCTCCATGTATTTCTACCCACAGTGACTCCACATGTTCATGTCCCTCACTTATATCTTCCCGTAGTATGGGCTTTAGAGAGGACTTTACATTAAGGCAAACCCCTCCCCCTCTCCGGTTTTGACAATCCTTTCTAAACAGACTGTAACCCTTTATGTTAGAGGGGTTATCCCATGAAAAAAAGGAAAAAAATAATCAGACATCATATAGTCATATACCTTTCTAACAAAGCTAGAACCAGCCCTGTACCTCACATGGATCCAGAGATCTCCCCATTCATTGCTCTGCTAGATTTATATCAAGCTGACAGCTCAAGGGGAGTGTCTTTTCTGCTGCAGCTCAGGAGGCGTATCCATGCTCTCCCTATCACAGCTCAGGAGGCGTGTCCATGCTCTCCCTATCACAGCTCAGGAGGCGTGTCCATGCTCTCCCTATCACAGCTCAGGAGGCGTGTCCATGCTCTCCCTATCACAGCTCAGGAGGCGTGTCCATGCTCTCCCTATCACAGCTCAGGAGGCGTGTCCATGCTCTCCCTATCACAGCCCAGGAGGCAGTTGAAGGATGAAGCTGAGCATGTGCGGCCATCTCAGTGAGCAGGACAAAGAAATAAGTAAAAAAAAAAACAGCATGTGGCGCTATACAGATACATTTTATTGAATAACTCAGTGGCTATGCAAATTTTTTTATTACATACGAGTACAAAAGTATTCAGATTCAGGTGCTTATTTGAAAACTATAGAATATTTTTCGTGGGACAACCCTTTCAACCACCTAGTCATAGCTATCATCCAGCCATGTCTCATTTATTCCCACTATGTCATAGCCCTCTTCCGACATTACTAATTTCAGTTTAGTTTTATTAGTCAGGCTTCTGGCATTAGTACACAGAGGTACATAGAGGTTTTTGTATATTTTTTACCCTACATCTTTCCTTATGAACTGTTCTAGTCCCTCCTTCCATTCCTCCCCTAATTTCATTACCTTGCCCCAGGTCTCTATCTGCACTATTTTCCCATCCTATAACGTAATTACCCTCCCCCCAGTCCCTAGTTTAAACACTCCAACCTTCTAGCCATCTTCTCTTTCAAAATAGCTGCCCCTTCCCCTCTGAGGTGCATCCCATACCTATGATAGAGCCTATAGCCAACAGAGATATCAGCTCAGTTGTCCAGTAACCCAAAACCCTCCTTCCTACACCAGTTCTTGAGCTACTTGTTAGGATACTTTCACACTAGCGTTATTCTTTTCCGGTATTGAGTCCCGTCCTAGGGGCTCAAAACCGGAAAAAAACTGATCAGTTTTATCCTAATGCGTTCTGAATGGAGAGCAATCCATTCAGTATGCATCAGGATGTCTTCAGTTCAGTCACTCTTAGGCCTCTTTCACACGGGCGAGTATTTCGCGTAGGTGCAATGCGTGATGTGAACGCATTGCACCTGCACTGAAGCCTAACCGATTCATATCTATGGGGCTGTGCACATGAGCTGTGATTTTCACTCATCACTTGTGCGTTGCGTGAAAATCGCAGCATGCTCTATATTCTGTGTTTTTCACGCAACGCAGGCACCATAGAAGTGAATGGGGTCGCGTGAAAATTGCAAGCATCCGCAAGCAAGTGCGGATGCGGCGCGATTTTCACACATGGTTGCTAGGTGACGATCGAGCTGGGGACCCGATCTGTATTATTTTCCCTTATAACATGGTTATAAGGGAAAATAATAGCATTCTGAATACAGAATGCAAAGTAAAATAGTGATGGAGGGGTTAAAGATTAAAAAAAATTAACTCACCGAGTCCACTTGATCGCGTAGTTGCGGATCTCTGTCTTCTTCTGTAATGTTGAGCTGCCGGCTAAGGACCTGTGGTGACGGCACATCACATGGTCCAATCACATATATTTGGAAAATTAACCCCTCCTTCCTCCCTGGACAGCATTAGTTTCAACAGTGCTAATCTAGTGGCAGCACTGCAGCTCCGAGTATCTGTGCATACACAAAAGCTATACTTCTGCTTGAGGAGCAGAAACTGTTCCTGTGCCACTACCAGGAAGTGTAGCGGCACATGCCCAGTTTCTGCTCCAGTAGCGGAAGCAGAGCCTTTGAGCTTGCACCACTACTACCCGAGCTGCAGCGCAGGCATGAGATATCAAGGACCGTCATAGATGATCAGCTCTGTGCATGCAGTATGAGGCATGACTTGAAGCTTCTCAGGCACAGGGCAAGATCAGGCTCCAACATGTACCATTTATAATGCTGGCGTATTATTTGTCAGAAGGGCTCTTGGGCCTCTCTAGGTGCCATTGTCTGGGTGCTGCTCCCCATAGCTATGTAGCTATGTCCCTCATCGAATCCCCTAATATGCCCTTCACCTAAACCTTCACTTGGACAATAGGAAGCAAGGTGTTAACCTAATCTTGTTGTTCTAGAGGGGATTTACATGATTAAATGCCATTCTGGTGAATTAGTAGCTACGTAAAGAAAAAAGGATATTAACCGGATGCCTTCTGGAATTACAGAATGACATTCCTTGCTGCGATATATCCAAGAAAAGTCAAAAGAACATCTGGAGGTTGACTGGAAGAGAAGAGCTCAATTCCCCAAGGCAGTAATAATGGCCATTTCTTGTTTTCGCTTGAGGGATGGGTGAGGTCCCTCACAAACCTTTCTCATTGACCTGGAAATTACGACTTCAGAAAAGTGAGGCGGCCTCCAGATGTCTCCAGATACTTCCATGGTAACAAACCAGCCTAATGTTTAACTTCAAAATGTCACACCCAGCTTTCTGTCTGCGAACTGTCTTTTTCCAAAGGCTTTCCAGTATGAATACAGTTATCTTCACCAAAGATGCTGCTCGTCAACAGCAATTGCAATTAGGGCTTAAGCACATGAGCGTTACTGTTTTTGCTGTCCGCAAATTACAGATCTGCAAAACGGGGATACTGACTGTGTACGTTACGCATTTTGCGGCACAGAATGTCCTGCCCTCTATAAAACTGCCCTGTCCTTGTCCGTAAAAAGTACAACAATAGTACATGTTCTATTTTTTTAAGCCCTATTGAAGTGAATGGGTCAGCATCCAACCTGCAAACAATGTGGATCGGATGCGGACCAAAAATACGTTTGCGTGCATGAGCCCTTAGACAGAATTTACCAAAAATATCTAGGCTTAGGGTTTCCCTTCATCTTTGATAGCAGACTTTTATCGGATGAAATTGTGAACTATATAGCCTATTTATGAGCCTGAGGGGATAATGGTCCACATAAGAAGACTTCAGATGTATCAATAACAGATGGAAGGTGTTGGGCTGTGAATTGTGACATGCTTTATCCAGGGTTAAGCTTGTATTAAACTGCCTGATTTTTCTGCAGATGATCGCTAAGAAGCATTCATAGTACCACTCGTTAGCGATCATCTGGCAGTCTAATACTGCCACTGATTGCCCAATGAATGATCAAATGCTCGATCATTGGACAATCCAAATCTTTTGATTTTATAATCCTATAGACAGGCTGTACAGACCTGCATCAGATTTATCACAGGGGCTCAGGCTGGTATACTACTTATTGGTTGGCTTACTTTGCAGCAGAATTTTATCACAGAATTTTGGCGTAGATATCAAAAATTAATCCACACTTTTCTTGCCAAGCCACATCTATTTTTCAGTAAGCCCTATCCATTAACCGGCTAGGCAGATCCTTTCTTTGAATCTAGATGCACCAAATTGCACCACATTTTAGTGCAATTTACCCCAAAATCTTGGGGTGTTAGATCCACAGGACAGTTGAGCTGCAGGCAGCACTGGCTGGGTAAGGGAGCTTTTAGTTCCCACCAGGAGTTCACCGCCAATGAGGCGAGGTGAAGAGATGGCATCAAACGGTGCCACCAAGCAAGAAGTAGGGTGGGGGGTTGGCAGGGCCGTGAGCAATGAACAGTTATTACTACTGGGGATCTATGGGGAACATGACTAATAGTACGGGCACTATGGGGGCATTATTACTTCTGGTCCACAATGGGGTCATTATTCCTATTGAGAACACTGTTAACTCTTAGGGCACTCTGGCAGAGAATTATTTCTATTGGTGGGACTTTTGGGAGCACTATTACTGTGTGGGCACCTGGCACGGTATTAGCTTAGCACAATTATTTTTGGGGTACACTACGTTTACAACATTATAAGTGTTAGTGGCACTATTTGCTGGGCACAGTTATTTTTCATGGAACTGTGTGCCAATAATTATTGAAGGATCATTATCTGTGTGGTACTAGTATTTTCAGGGGGATTATCTGTTTCTTCAGTATAGCATTGGGGAGCAAAGTGGGCACAGTATTGGGGGCAGCAGGATGGGGTGTTCAGAAGGAGGGAGGATTATAGAAAAGTAACATAGTAAAATAGTAACATAGTTTATAAGGCCAAAAAAAGACATCTGTCCATCCAGTTAGGCCTGTTATCCTGCAAGTTGATCTAGAGGAAATAACTATGAGGTAGAAGCCAATTTTCCCCACTTAAGGGGGAAAAAATTCCTTCCCGACTCGAGTCAGGCAATCAGAATAACTCCCTGGATCAACGACCCATCTCTAGTAGCAATTGTAAGATCCTCATCTGTCTCGCACTCCGGTGTGACCAAAAAGGGTCCTCGTGGAGCTGCGGGACAGGTTACGCGTGTCTCCATTGATACACCAGCTCCGACCCCTTTGTGAACCGACGCGGGGATGTGTTCGCATGTGCGCCGGAGGGGAAGACCGCATGGCTTTCGGGGACAGCTTGGCCGGGCTAGTGGCAGTACACTGTGGCCGATCTTGTCTCCGGTGCCTGTTGCGGATTCCATTCCGGTGTCCATGTCGACGCGCTCGCGCACTGTTGCAGAGCCTGTCGTGGATCCGCATTTACGTTCGAAAATGGGTTCGCAAGGGGATACGCGGTCGCGTGTATGCGCTTCTTATGTGCTTCGCCGACCAGCAAAGGGAATAGCACCTGGCCACAAGTTCAAAGCAGATTAGGGGGCCGGCAATGGTCTAATTGACTAATGACCGACCAAAGCCTTGTACACAGGTGTAGGGCAGGATCATGACCCATAGGGAGTGGACACTTGGCGCCCTGGGATTTGTTCGCAGGCACATAAAGGTGGCCTCCCAGGTTGGTCAGTGCCCACTGTTATCCTTCCTTATGCAGGTGCAGGTCAGTACTGCTAGCTACTGACTGAAGTTTGCTGGGACTCCGTCGGTTCCAGTGGGACCCAGGACCCGGGACTTTCCGTGACGCATCCGTTTACCTAGCAAGTTACACAGAGACTTATGCACGGATCGGGACTACTCCTGGCTTTCCTTCGTTTTTTGTTTGCCTGATGTTTGCCCAATGAAGTTTACCTGGACTTTGTTTATTTTGTTAATAAACCCCTTTTACTTCACCCTCACTGGTCTGTTTCGTTGGTGCCTTGCATTACACCTATAGCCTATAATATTATTACCCTTTAGAAATACATCCAGGCCCCTCTCGAACTCTTTTAGTGAACTCACCATCCCCACCTCCTCAGGCAGAGAGTTCCATAGTCTCACGGCTCTTACCGTAAAGAATCCTCTTCTATGTTTGTGTAGAAACCTTCTTTCCTCCAGACGCAGAGGATGTCCCCTCGTCACAGTCACACTCCTGGGGATAAATAGCTGATGGGATAGATCTCTGTACTAACCCCTGATATATTTACACATAGTTATTAGATCTCCCCTCAGTCTTATTTTTTCTAAAGTGAATAAACCTAATTTTGATAATCTGTCAGGTTAATGTAGTTGCCCCATTCCAGTTATTACTTTAGTTGCCCTCCTCTGAACCCTCTCCAGCTCTGCTATGTCTGCCTTATTCACAGGAGCCCAGAACTGTACACAGTACTCCATGTGTGGTCTGACTAGTGATTTGTAAAGTGGTAGGACTATGTTCTCATCACAGGCATCTATGCCCCTTTTGATGCAACCCATTATCTTATTGTCCTTGGCAGCAGCTGCCGGACACTGGTTTCTACAGCTTAGTTTGCTGTTAACTAAAATTCCTAGGTCCTTTTCCATGTCAGTGTTACCCAGTGTTTTACCATTTAGTATGTACGGGTGACTTGCATTATTCCTTTCCATGTGCATAGCCTTACATTTGTCAGTGTTAAACCTCATCTGCCACTTCTCTGCCCAAGCCTCCAATCTATCCAGATCCTTCTGTATTAGTATACTGTCCTCTTCTGTGTTCATTACTTTACAGAGTTTAATGTCCTCTGCAAAGATTTATATTTTACTGTGCAAGCCTTCTACAAGATCATTAATAAATATATTGACGAGAATAGGGCCCAATACTGACCCCTGAGGTACCCCACTAGTGACAGTGACCCAATCTGAGTGTGTACCATTAATAACCACCCTCTGTTTTTTTTTATCACTGAGCCAGTTACTTACCCACATACAGACATCTTCCCCCAGTCCAAGCATTCTCATTTTATATACTAACCTATTATGCGGTACAGATATACAACATCCATTGATTCGTCGCTGTCAAGTCTAGAACTTACCTCCTTATAGGAACTGATTAAATTAGTTTGACATGAACGATCCCTCATGAAGCCATGCTGATATGGCATTATTTGCTTATTTTCATTGAGGTACTCCAAGATAGCATCTCTTAGAAAATCTTAAAACAGTTTAAATGCTTTCTTTTTGTCATTTATTGCTTTCTTTACAGTTCTACAGTTTTCTTGTTCCTTAACCTTTTATTCCCATAAGGTATGTATCTCTCACAATTAGATTTTAGGATGCTTTTAAAAATATCCCATTTTGTGGCTGTAGTTTTATTTTTTGAGGACTTTGTCCCAGTTAGTTCGGCCTATGGCCTCTCTTAGTTGGCTAAATTTAGCTTTTTTGAAGTTTGGTATTTTTGTTCCTCCCTGAAGAAACACTCTTTGGAATGACAATTGGAAGGCTATTACTTTATTGTCACTACTTCCTAGGTGTCCCCCGACCTGCACGTCTGTTGTTCTTCCAGGTCTATTGGTTAATACTAAGTCCAGTATGGCTGTCACTCTAGTCGGGTCCTGAACCATTCGGGAAAGGTAATTGTCTTTGATTATTGCCAAGAACCTTTTCTTTATGAGATATACAGGTTTCAGTTTCCCAGTCTATATCTGGGTAGTTAAAGTCCCCCATAATAATGACTTCATTATGATTTTCCGCCTCGTCTATTTCGTTTAGTAGTAGATTTTCTGTGGACTCCTGTATATTAGGTGGTTTATAATAAGCAACTATCAGTATTTTAGTATTGTTTTTGGCTCCATGTATTTCTACCCACAGTGACTACACATGTTCATGTCCCTCACTTATATCTTCACGGAGTGTGGGCTTTGGACAGGACTTTACATAAAGGCAGACCCCTCCCCTCTCCGGTTTTGGTGATCCTTTCTAAACAGACTGTAACCCTGTACGTTAACCACCCAGTCATAGCTATCATCCAGCCATGTCTCAGTTATTCCCACTATATCATAGTCCTGCTCACACATCACTAATTCCAGTTCCCCAGTTTTATTAGTCAGGCTTCTGGCATTAGTATACCATACATACAATTAAGAGGTTTATGTATATTTTTTACCCTACACCTTTCCTTCTGAACTGTTCTAATCCCTCCTTCCATTTCTCCCCCAGTCCCATTACCTCACCCCCAGTCTCTATCAGCACTTATCTTCCCATCCTATAATGTAATTACCCTCCTCCCCAGTCCCTAGTTTAAACACTCCTCCAACCTTCTAGCCATCTTCTCCCCCAACACATCTGCTTCTTCCCCATTGAGGTGCAGCCTATCCCTACGATAGAGCCTGTAGCTGACAGAGAAGTCGGCCCAGTTCTCCAGGAACCCAAACCTTTCCTTCCTACATCAGTTCTTGAGCCACTTGTTAATCTCCCTAATCTCCCGCTGCCTTTCTTGTGTGGCTCGTGGTACAGGTAGTATTTCAGAAAACACTACCTTTGAGGTCCTGGCCTAAGCTTGTGACCTAAATCCCTAAAATCATTTTTAAGGACGCTCCACCTACCTCTAACTTTGTCATTGGTTCCGATATGGACCATGACTGCTGGATCTTCTCCAGCCCCTCCCAGTAATCTGTCAACCCAATCAGTGATGTGTCGAACTCGAGCGCCAAGAAGACAACACACCATTCGACGATCCTGGTCTTTGCGACAGATCGTCCTATCTGTACCCCTAATAATTGAGTCTTCCACTACCAGCACCTGTCTGGCCTGCCCTGCTCTCCTGGTCCCCTGCTTACTGGAGCTGACATTCGCCTGACTGGCAGAGGAAGTGTCTGGGTGCAGTAGTGCTCTCACTGAACTGACATCCCCCTCATCTTCCAACCTTGCAAACTTGTTGGGGTATGTGAGATGAGGGCTAGCCTCCCTGGCACTCTTCCCTCTACTGTTATCCAGCTAGCTTCCTCACTTTCCTGAACCACCTCGCTACCACCCTTCCCCACATCTACCCCATAGAGTGCTTGCTCAGTGAGCATCAAACTCTTTTCCAAATTGTCAATGCTTCTCAGTGTTGAAACTGTAAAGGAATATGTCTGTTTGTCTGCAAAGACAAGAAAGGGCTGGAAGAAATCATCATGGTGGTCTGGCCTGAATAGAGAAAATTAGGAAAAAGAACATCTATATCAGAGGAGACATCACTGGATGTAAGAGGTATGTGGTGCTGTATTACCCTGTATTTTTTGTAGCGCTGTATGTATGTCTTGAACAATAAAGCTGGAGGGAAGCTGTTAGGTTGAGAATTAGGCATCGGAAGGGGGGGGGGGGGGGGGGCGCCGTTTAAATTTTCGCCTCAGGCAACAGAAAGGCTAGGTGTACCCCTAGTTCCTACTGTGATATTCCAGAGATTATTCTGATACATGGGGTGTACACCACCTGTGACATTCCACAGCAGCAGACCTAGCCAGAAGAGGCTGGGGTTGCATTACTGGATCGCATTGTGGGACAGGGGAGTATTGTATGGTCTGTGTGCACTGTACACAGAGGGAAGAGGCACCATATACAGGGGTTACAGAGAATAAAAAAAGAGCATAAAAAAATAACACTCTTTAATTACAGTAGTCCTGCTGTCTTTCATGTATGTTCAGCCTCAGACAGAAGAACACAAGTCTGAGGTTTGGGAAGTGTTAAGCATACTGGGACCTGCCGAGAATCAAAATGTTCTTTCAAATGCTAATATCTCCATGTGCAATCTTGTTTTTCAGAGATTTTAGCTCTCTCTTGTTTCAGGCTCATTTAAGACAGCTGGTGACTAAAAAGCCAAGTCCATCCTTATTAGCACCAAAAAGAAAACCAAGAACAAATCAATATGATTTCTATGTCATTTACAAAAGCTCCCATGGAAACAATGTTGTGAAGTTGCACAAGGGTAGCCTATGTGATCGGTCACTTGGATGTGACACGTTACGTGTTTATCTGCTTATATTACTGTGTGCTTAGTCCTGCAGGGTTAGCCACTAGCAGAGTACGACCGCCCACAGAACGACGATGACTAAAAACAGCAGAGGTTTTTAAATGTATAAAATACAAGTTTTACAGAATCTTTTTCCATAAAACTATATATCAATCTGCTCAGCTCCTCCTGCTCTATAATATGCTGCCTGCATTTTCATGGTGAAAAGGTCTCTCTTATTCCCTTAATATATGCTCTCAGGACCAGGTGCTCATTTGTCAACTGAGTGCATCTTTCATTCAATTATCGGCAGCACATGTGCAGGGGCATACTCAGATCTCATAGGTCCTCAATGCAAAACCTAGTATGCCCCGCACGTCCAACCCACTTTCACAGTACACTTGTGACTATGCCAGTCTTCATAAATCTTCTTCAGTCTGTTACTATATAAAAACTGCATTCTCGGAAGCAGGGGAGAACTGGGAACTTGAAGTGGCCCTGGAAAAAATACTAAAAGTATCCCCATTTTATAATTGGGTCCAAATTGTTGAAAGCCAGGGCTAACACAAGTAGGCAGGGCAGCAATACCATATTGTGGCACATTATACCACCCCAACAGAGCCAAATACCACAGTCCGTCACAAAATACTGCCCCAGCAGCACAAAATACAGTACAGACCAAAAGTTTGGACACACCTTCTCATTGAAAGAGTTTTCTTTATTTTCATGACTATGAAAATTGTAGATTCACACTGAAGGCATCAAAACTATGAATTAACACATGTGGAATTATATACATAACAAAAAAGTGTGAAACAACTGAAAATATGTCATATTCTAGGTTCTTCAAAGTAGCCACCTTTTACTTTGATTACTGCTTTGCACACTCTTGGCATTCTCTTGATGAGCTTCAAGAGGTAGTCACCTGAAATGGTTTTCACTTCACAGGTGTGCCCTGTCAGGTTTAATAAGTGGGATTTCTTGCCTTATAAGGCTACTTTCACACTTGCGTTCGGGGCTCCACTTGTGAGCTCCGTTTGAAGGCTCTCACAAGCGGCCCCGAATGGATCCGTACTGCCCCAATGCATTCTGAGTGGATGCGGATCCGCTCAGAATGCATCAGTCTGGCACCGTTTGTCCTCCACTCCGCTCAGCAGACGGACACCTGAGCGCTGCTTGCAGCGTTCGGGTGTCCGCCTAGCCGTGCGGAGGCAAACGGATCCGTCCAGACTTACATTGTAAGTCAATGGGGACGGATCCATTTGAAGTTGACACAGTATGGCTCAATTTTCAAACGGATCTGCCCCCCATTGACTTTCAATGTAAAGTCAAAACGGATCCGTTTGCACTATCATGAACAAAAAATTATTATTATATTTTTTTTTTGTTCATGGTAATGCAAACGGATCCGTTCTGAACGGATCTAAGCGTTTGCATTATGGGTGCGGATCCGTCTGTGCAGATACCAGACGGATCCGCTCCGAACGCAAGTGTGAAAGTAGCCTAAATGGGGTTGGGACCATCAGTTGCGTTGAGGAGAAGTCAGGTGGATACTGAATAGACTATTAGAATTTGTATTATGGCAAGAAAAAAAAGCAGCTAAGTAAAGAAAAACGAGTGGCCATCATTATTTTAAGAAATGAAGGTCAGTCAGTCTGAAAAATTGGGAAAACTTTGAAAGTAAGGGCTATTTGACTATGAAGGAGAGTGATGGGGTGCTGCGCCAGATGACCTGGCCTCTACAGTCACCGGACCTGAACCCAATCGAGATGGTTTGGGGTGAGCTGGACTGCAGAGTGAAGGCAAAAGGGCTAACAAGTGCTAAGCATCTCTGGGAACTCCTTCAAGACTGTTGGAAGAACATTTCAGGTGACTACCTCTTGAAGCTCATCAAGAGAATGCCAAGAGTGTGCAAAGCAGTAATCAAAGCAAAAGGTGGCTTCTTTGAAGAACCTAGAATATGACATATTTTTAGTTGTTTCACACTTTTTTGTTATGTATATAATTCCACATGTATTAATTCATAGTTTTGATGCCTTCATAGTCATGAAAATAAAGAAAACTCTTTGAATGAGAAGGTGTGTCCAAACTTTTGGTCTGTACTGTACATCTACAAAAACTTCTACTGTCCGGCTGTGAGGAGGGCCCAGGCGGCCCACTAGGCATCAGCCCACTGGGAAACTTCCCTGTAAGGTCTATGGCCAATCATCCCTGCCTGTAAGCCTAGCATGTGAGCTCTAGAAGAAATTTAGTTTACAGAGTTTTTGTAGCTAAGTATCACTTTGAACTTATAAAATGCATGAGTTAATTTATTGCTGTGCTTTTCCAAATGTCCTTACCGTCAACTATTTGAAAATAAAAGGTGATCTAATAGACTTCTTAGCCCCTGCTACATAATGGAGGAAACATTTTCCAGGGCGCATAGTTTACATAACTATATACATTTCGACCAGCACTAATGCTTGTTCCTCCACTGAATTACAGCTCTCTAGAGAAGATAGCTTTCCAAGAAACGAAGGCTATTCTGTATGAAGATGAATTGGGTTGCATATATTTTCTAAAACTATCCTCATGTTTAGAGTTCAAGGAAAAGCAACTGTGAAGTCGTTCTCATCACGACTAGCGAGGAATATTCCCATTTTTTGTTCTTCATGTTATAATGGAAACCTTTCATATTCCGAAAGCGTTGGTGGTTCTTCTTTATCATCTTCGTGACTATATCAAGGCTTAGCATATGTTGTTGGCCTCTTACTTTGACTGCCGCTATGTAAATATATCTCCACGGATATATTCTAATAATCCTACATTAATTTAAAACCGTACTATACGTGATATGAGACCCAACTGCTCCCTAAAATCGTTACGATAGATGTACCAATGGTCTTAAACAGGGGAAGACTGGGAACTTTAACTGGCCCTGGAAAAAAAAGTTAAACTGACCCCATGTTGCAGTCGGGTCCTCATTGACCAAAGGTAGGCCCAACACAAGTAGGTGGGGCCAGCAATACCATATTGCAGCTCATAATGCCACCAGAATAGAGCCAAATACCACAATGCATCACAAAATACTGCCTCAGCAGCACAAAATACCTCCTCAAAAACTGCTCCTCTGTGGTGGCCAGCATCAGCTGTCACGTTCTGTCCTGCTACTCCAGTTGCCTCAGGACGGCAATACAGTTGAATTCAGGAGTTAGGAGGGGAGCATCAGATCATTACTAGAGATGTCGCGAACATAACAATTTCTGTTTGCGAATGGCGAACGCGAATTTCCGCAAATGTTTGCGAACGGGCGAACCAGGCGAACCGCCATAGACTTCAATAGGCAGGCGAATTTTAAAACCCACAGGGACTCTTTCTGGCCACAATAGTGATGGAAAAGTTGTTTCAAGGGGACTAACACCTGGACTGTGGCATGCCAGGAGGGATCCATGGCAAAACTCCCATGGAAAATTACGTAGTTGACGCAGAGTCGGGTTTTAATCCATAAAGGGCATAAATCACCTAACATTCCTAAATTGTTTGGAATAACGTGCTTTAAAACATTCAGTGTGTGTATACGATCAGGTATGATGTTGTATCGATCAGGTAGTGTAAGGGTTACGTCCGCTTCACAGTGACAGACCAAACTCTGACAGACCAAACTCCCCGTTTAACGCACCGCAAACAACCGCAAACAGTCCATTTGCACAACCGCAAACTCCCCATATGCAAGCCCCTTCACCACAACAAGGTAACGATCACGAAGGGGGATTGACACATGTATATGCCTTTTTTTGTTTTGTTTTTGCAGCCACAGTGCAGCACCAGAGGCAATGAAAAATTAGGCATTGTTGCAGAAAAATTGATGTTTTCAAGGCAGAAAGTGCACTAAAACATTGCGGCTTGAACCCTAGTTGGTGGCGGAGAAGTCATGCAAGTCATCCAGCATGCAGAGAATAAATACAGCAGCGTGTGGACCATTTTTAGCCCAAGGCATCTCATCAGGCCTTTTTTAGTCAAATGCATCCCCCACTGTCAGTCCCTTTGGGATCCATGCCTCATTCATCTTAATAAAGGTGAGGTAATCTAGACTTTTTTGACCTAGGCGACTTCTCTTCTAAGTGACAATACCTCCTGCTGTGCTGAAGGTCCTTTCTGACAGGACACTTGAAGCGGGGCAGGCCAGAAGTTCTATCGCAAATTGGGATAGCTCAGGCCACAGGTCAAGCCTGCACACCCAGTAGTCAAGGGGTTTATCGCTCCTCAGAATGTCGATATCTGCAGTTAAGGCGAGGTAGTCTGCTACCTGTCGGTGGAGTCGTTCTCTGAGGGTGGACCCCGAAGGGCTGTGGCGATGCGTAGGACTTAAAAAGCTCTGCATGTCCTCCATCAACAACATGTTTGTAAAGCGTTCTGTCCTTGCCGGCGTGGTCGTGGTAGGAGGAGGATTACTTTCACCTCTTCCCCTGTTAGATTCCCGTTGTGCTGTGACAGCACCCTTATACGCTGTGTAAAGCATACTTTTCAACTTGTTTTGGAACTGCTGCATCCTTTCCGACTTCCAGTAATTCTGTAACATTTCAGCCACTTTCTGCTTACACCGGGGGTCTAGTAGCGTGGCCACCCAGTACAGGTCGTTCTCCTTCAGCCTTTTTATATGAGGGTCCCTCAACAGGCACGACAGCATGAAAGACCCCATTTGCACAAGGTTGGATGCCGAGCTACTCATGTCCCGTTCCTCGTCCTCACTGATCTCATTGAAGGTCTGTTCTTCCCCCCAGCCACGTACAACACCACGGGTACCAGATAGGTGACAACAAGCACCCTGGGATGCCTGCTGTGGTTGGTCTTCCTCTTCCTCAAAGCCACATTCCACCTCTGACTCCTCTTCCTCAGACTCCTTTTCCAGCGTTGCCGCAGGTCCAGCAAGTGATGATTATAAGGCTGTTTCTGGTGGTGATGGTGACTACAACGCTTCCTCTTCACGCTCATCTACGTCCTGACTCTTCTCAGGGTACAATCCAGGAAGAAAACAAATGGGATGATGTCGCTGATGGTACCTTTGGTGCGACTGACTAGGTTTGTCACCTCCTCAAAAGGACGCATGAGCCTACAGGCATTGTGCATGAGCGTCCAGTAACGTGGCAAAAAAATACCCAGCTCCGCAGAGGCTTTCCTAGCACCCCGGTCATACAAATTCTCGTTGACAGCTTTTTATTGTTGGAGCAGGCGGTCGAACATTAGGAGTGTTGAATTCCAATGTGTCGGGCTGTCGCAAATCAAGCGCCTCACTGGCATGTTGTTTCGCCGCTGAATATCGGAAAAGTGCTCCATGGCTGTGTAGGAATGCCTGAAATGGCCACACACTTTCCTGGCCTTCTTGAGGACGTCCTGTAAGCCTGGGTACTTATGCACAAAGCGTTGTACGATCAGATTCAACACATGTGCCATGCATGGCATATGTGTCAACCTGCCCAAATTCAATGTCGCCAACAAATTGCTTCCGTTGTCACACACCACTTTGCCGATCTCCAGTTGGTGCGGGGTCAGCCACTGATCCACCTGTGCGTTCAGGGAGGACAGGAGTGCTGGTCCGGTGTGACTCTCTGCTTTCAGGGAAGGCAACCTCAAGACGGCGTAACACTGTCGTATCCGGGATGTGGAATAGTCCCTGGGGAGCTGGGGGTGTGCCGTTGATGTGGAGCAAGACGCAGCAGCAGAAGAAGACTCAGCCAAGGAGGTTAGCGAAGAGGATGGAGTAGGAAGAGTAGAGGAGGTGGCAGCAGG